>NC_071505.1:242167091-242480841 GCF_027887155.1 Malaclemys terrapin pileata
TTTGGAGGAGGGTGCCAGATAGAAAGTCTGTGCCTTGAGAGTGTACCTAGGGATCCCGAGATTGGGACAGTAGCCGGACTCTGTTCTGGCTCCAGGAGCTGGAAACACCCTCGGGATCCAGAACACAGAAGCTTGGATTCCTCTCACAGCTGCCCTGGTGGGTGGCCAGCGCAGGACACTCACTAGGATTTGGACAGTTACATTGTAATGTACACTGACTATACATAAAGAGTCTGGGGAAATGGCAAGAACTCAATTTGCTTTCCAGTCTAAACTTGATACTATGAGATGCATCGGTGAGACCTGAACTCTGGATTAGCAGGAGAATGAAGGTCAGTGTGTGGCATACTTCTATAAATACTAGGTGCAAATGGCAGACTGAAATTTAGAAAACCTGATTTGCCCTTTCTATCTTTGAAGTATGTGGTTGTACACATGGCTTACATTCTTGTTCTAAAATTTCTGCTTACTCTAATTTAGGCTGTTCCTCGTATAGGTCCAGAGCAGTAAAGATAATTGAATATTTATAATTGTCTTTCAAAACATATTGTCATCTTGCCGAGAAGTTTGTGTAATATTGTGTGTTTTTTAACTTAAGAATTTCAACATGCAGTGTTTGCTTTTAATAATATTTAAAGGAGACAATTAGTGAACTTAAATATCTTTATAAAAAATTTGTTTTTAAGAATAGAATGTGCATAAAACAATTACCTAATTAAAAGGATTTTGTTATCATTATGTAACCCCACCCATAGCTATGGAATGGGGAATAAATTTGTAATTTAGGAGTTAGTATTTTGGGGTATAATTAAACATTGGTTTCCTGCTGCTGTGTCCTATGTCTGTAATCTTGATTACTGAAGTAGCAAAGAATGCACAGTTTGTACCTTTTGAAGATGCTGATGAGTCAAAAATTGCACCAAAGTTTTTAACATTTGTGGCTAAATGATCTTCCTGCCACTTCTGAAAACACTCCCAGATTTCACTCCTATTACCTGTATGACACACAGGTGGTGATCTATGTTCCAAGTACATCCAGGATTGCCTCTATTTTAACACCTTCACTGTGATTTTTTTTTTTTTTTTTTTTTAAATTAGGGTTCTGCACAGATTGCTGTAGTTGAGGATTCTTTACATATACAATGCAGCTTTGATATGTATGTTTGTTCTACAGATGGTGCTTTCTCTCTTTAGGAGTTGTAATATTGAGTTGTTGATTACTCTGTTGGCAAAGTATGTTGTAATAACGCTTTATAGTACCACATTTTGAGATGCATGACAAGAAAGACATTGTACAAGTCTGGTGGTGCTAGCTTTGTATTCTGGGTTTCAGGTTTTTGAAATTTGGCGCTCTCTTTTATTACGCTACCATCTGTTTCCTTCTAGTCTGAAGACTGTCAACAGCTGTTGTAAATAATCCCAATCTAGTATTTTAATAAAGCCTAACAGGTCAGTGTATCTTGAGCTTGCATATGTGTTAGTGAGCAAATCCTCACTTAAAAGAGAGAAGCCTACATTTTTACTGAATGTATAGAAACTATATAGTATATTCATGCCAAAAGAATAAATTCAACAATGGCATCATATCACAGACGCTATGTTGGTAATTTCATGTTTAGCATGCATTGCCACATCTATAAAGACATATTTGGAATTCATTTTCCATTTTTAGTGCTGTGGAATGACAAAGCGTTCATTGTGGACTTCGTTTTCCAGGATATTACATATGATCAGATGGTACCAGGGTGAAATTTGTGGTGACTAGAGTGGCTTTTCATTTCTGTGTAACATATAGATCAGAGACTTTTCTGTCTGAACCTATATTTAGTGAGCCTCCTTAAAGAAGCTAAATTGCAATCTCTTTGGGTGTGCATGTCGTAAATTTGTTACTAATTTACAGTTTGAATTATACATCTTACTGGAAACTAGCAAGGAATTCACTATTGCTTATGTCAAGGCTGCTTCCCCACTCTGAACTTTAGGGTACAAATGTGGGGGCCTGCATGAAAACTTCTAAGCTTAACTACCAGCTTAGATCTGGTCCGCTGCCACCATCCCAAAGCTAATTCCCTTCCCTGGGTAGCCTTGAGAGACTCTTTACCAATTCCCTGGTGAATACAGATCCAAACCCCTTGGATCTTAAAACAAGGAGAAATTAACCATCCCCCCTCCTTTCTCCCACCAACTCCTGGTGGATCAAGATCCAACCCCCTTGGATCTAAACACAAGGAAAAATCAATCAGGTTCTTAAAAAGAAGGCTTTTAATTAAAGAAAAAGGCAAAAATCCTCTCTGTAAAATCAGGGTGGAAAAATAACTTTACAGGGTAATCAAACTTAAAGAGCTCAGAGGACCCCCCCTCTAGCCTTAGGTTCAAAGTACAGCAAACAGAGATGAAACACTCTAGCAAAAGGTACATTTACAAGTTGAGAAAACAAAGATAAACTAACACGCCTTGCCTGGCTGTTTTACTTACAAGTTTGAAATATGAGAGACTTGTTCAGAAAGATTTGGAGAACCTGGATTGATGTCTGGTCCCTCTCAGTCCCAAGAGCGAACAACTTCCCAAACAAAGAGCACAAACAAAAGCCTTCCACCCCCCAGATTTGAAAGTATCTTGTCCCCTTATTGGTCCTTTGGGTCAGGTGTCAGCCAGATTACCTGAGCTTCTTAACCCTTTACAAGTAAAAGGATTTTGGAGTCTCTGGCCAGGAGGGATTTTATAGTACTGTACACAGGAGAGCTCTTACCCTTCCCTTTATAGTTATGACAGCTTACTAAAAAGCCTCCCCTTCTGATTTATGTAGTCTGGAATGGGGTGGGTATTACATTTTTGAATTATTTTAAGACATCAAATTGAAATCTAGTCAATTTAAAAAAACTAGTTTCATGTCAAGTGCCTGCCCTGAGACCCCTGCCAATGTTTGTGATTTCACAATCACATTTTCCTATTTAAAAGAATATTTCTTCTTTGTGTCAGCAAAACCCCACACCCACCAAGAACCCAATCTTCAAGTTGTTCCATGTGTTAAGAGAAATTGACAATGCATAAATTACTGCTAAATGCAGAGAGAACAAACTCCCGAGATGACTATAATAGTGGATTTAAAAAAAAAAAAAAACATTTGGCTTGTAAGTTGATGTCCCTTTTTCTGAAAGCTGTTTTTGCCTGCCTTCTAGAAAATCCCTTCAGCTAAATAGAGGCCCTTGAGTTCTGTTTCCCCACATTAAATCAAATATCCTGTGTTCCACTTATAAATTCAAGATAGGAGTATATTCACTACAGGATTGAGTAGACCTGGAACTTAAAAAGAAGGGACTAAGAAGAAACAAAGCCCTTTTTTTGCTTAAACCAAAAAAAGTTCAGTAACGAGATACTGTACATCTAAAGAGAAGTCAGAAGGGAAGAAGTTTCCCTAGCTGAACGTTTAACATTTGAATCCCAAATAGCTCCTAGTTTTGGATCCAATGTCTGACTTCTGATCTAATAAAATACACTTTGTTGTAGAATTCTTATTGACCAGTGTGTGCAGACTGTGTACAGTGAAGCATGGAGTGTTGCAAGCAGTGCCTTGGCACATCAGAGATGAGCTTATGGGATGCTGTTTGGCTGACACACGTGCTGGGAATAGGGTTACCATATTTCAGCAAGCAAAAAAGAGGATGGGAGGAGCCCCGCCCCTGCCCCTCCCACTTCCCGCCCCCCCCCAGAACTCCCAACCCTCCCCCCGTTCCTTGTCCCCTGACTGCCCCCTCCTGGGACCCCTGCCCCTAACTGCCCCCAACTGCCCCCCAGGACTCCACCCCCTATCTAAGCCTCCCTGCCTCTTGTCCCCTGACTGCCCCAACCCTTATCCACACCCCCACCCCCAGACAGACCCCTGGGACTCCCATGCCCCATCCAACCACTCCCCACCCCCTGACAGCCCCCCCCCAGAACTCCCAACCCATCTAAACCCCTCTGCTCCCTGTCCCCTGACTGCTCCGATCCCTCTCCCCACTCCTGCTCCCTGACAGCTCCCCCCCAGAACTCCCAACCCCCCACCCCCCCCGCTCCTTGTCCCCTGACTGCCCCCTCCTGGGACCCCTGCTCCTAACTGCCCTCCAGAACCCCACCCCCTACCTAAGCCTCCCTGTTCCTTATCCCCTAACTGCCCCTTCCTAAGACCCCCCCCCCCAATTGCCCCCCAGGACCCTACCCCCTACCTGTACCCTGACTGCCCAAAACTTTCTCCACTCCCCCCAAAAAGCCCCCCCTGAACTCCCGACCCCCCCCTGTTTCTTGACTGCCCCCTCCAGAACCTCCCTGCCCCTTCTCCTGCCCCCTGGCCCCCTTACCCTGCTGCTCAGAACAGGGTGTTGGGCTCTGTGTGAGCCGGACACGTGGCTGTGCTCCCCAGCACAACACACAACCCGGTCCCTGGCCCTGCACAGTGCTGCGGGAGCCGGGCGCGGGGCTGCCGGGGAGGAGGAGCTGCCGGCTCAGAATGCAGGGAGGGGGGGGAGGAGCTCCTCTACAGCTGCTCCGGAGTCCAGCCCGTGACTTTCCTGCAGCCCTCCCAGCCGCTCGCTCTGCTCGGACGGGGGACGGGGGAAATCCCGGACATTTTGAGTGATTTACAAATTCCCCCCGGACGCTATTTTTAGCACAAAAAGGAGGACATGTCCGGGTAAATCCGGACAAATGGTAACCCTAGCTGGGAAGCATATTAAATTTGTAGCTCCCAGATTCTAAAACTTTTAAAATGTAATCTATTAAATATTAATCTGCCAAAGAAAGTAGCCCCATCGTGGCTGATAGAAGTGGGATCAGCTGTTTCATGTTTTAAATCCCCTGCTCCTGCTGATGAGAACACCAGATGGAGTAAGAAAATGCTATTAGCTTCTCTGCTCTCATTTCATCCTGCACCTCCAATCCTGTGCGCCTCCATATTTCCCCCCCCAGATGCTCCCTCAGTTTTCTCCTAGGCTTGTCCTCTCCCCATGTAGCTTGCTGCCCTGTGCTTGATGCAGCCTCCTACTTCCGATCACAGTGTCCTTACTTTCATCCTTAAAATGAACACCTTTCATGAAGCCACCTTATGCTGACTTTGGACACAAGAAAGTGCGGTGACAGTCAGTGAAGTGATGTTCTTTATGGTAAAAGGCTTTGGGGGTAGCAACCCTGACCTTTTAAAAAAAAAATGTTAAGTAATAGCAGTATATGTTTATGGTACTATTTATAATTACCTCCCTCCTACTTGCTGAGGAGGATGGTCTCTCTTCCCTACCCCTCTTTGTTACAAATGTTGGGGATTTCCCACCTCCTTTTATTCCATGGTGTCTCTATGGATCCTGGATGGCTTGTTTTCTTCAATTCTTTCTTCCTCTAGCCTCCAATGTAGGTAGGTCAGGGGTGGGCAAACTACGGCCCGGGGGCCACATCTGGCCCTCCAGATGTTTTAATCCGGCCCTTGAGCTCCCGCTGGAGAGCAGGGTTGGGGGCTTGCAAAGGGAGTGCTGATCTCCAGGGTCTTCATGGCAGTGGATCCAGTCACAAAGTATGGGTCAGAATGACTGCACCTATAGGAGATTCCCTGCAGCTACTCTTCAGTTGCAAGCTCTGCGGCATCAAGCCTGCTGCACCCCATGAAGCAGTGGTATTAGAAACTTGAGCACATAATAACAATACGTCAATCGTGCTCGTCATTGAAAGAATTGAAAACACTTTCCAAACAGTCTCACATTGTTCCTTTTGGGAAACTGAGGCACAGAGATTAAGTGTCTTGTTGTGTGCAATGACAGCTGAAGTCTGTGCCAGAGCTGGGAATGGAACCTAGACCTTTAACCAAAAGAGCCGTCTTCTGGCATAGGGAGACAAGAAGCCAAAGCAGTTCTTTTAAATGTAAGAGCTTAAAAACATAGTTTAATTTAAAAATCCATTTTGATGACCTTTTTTTTTAAAACTCCATAGTGCATAGAATGAAGCAGCTAGGATCTATTTGATGATGAGGCTGAATAGCCAGCTATCCTGATTATCTTCCAACAAAGACATTATATAGCCTTTTTTGCCGGTCACACAGCTGCTTTTCCCACAGGTACTTTTTAACTAACTAAAACATGCACAGATTTATTTGAATCTGGTGTCTAAAATGTAATGGAATCTACTGTAAAAATGGCACCACCTTACTCAAATTTATTCTCAGTGTGTATTCGAAGTCCCATTTACTGGTGTCAAGTTTTACTGTTTCTTATTCTGAGACATCAGAGCAAGAATAGCTAAGATTGTATGAGCTGTGATTCTGTTGCAACTTGTGTGATTTGACAGGATTGTCTCCCAGTCTGCTACATCTGTGCAAATCCTCCGCAAACAGTGAATTCACACCAGTGTCTCAGGAAATAATTTGAAGACAATTGGGGGATGCACAAGTGTAATTAAGGGCCTCTTTTAGCCTAAATAACCTTTGCTATTGAGGTGGGCAGCATCCAGCTTGACTTTCTAATCCCAGACTCAATTTGCAGGGTTGACTATTATAAAATAATACTAATAAAATTTCAGGTTTCAGAGTAGCAGCTGTGTTAGTCTGTATCCGCAAAAAGAACAGGAGTACTTGTGGCACCTTAGAGACTAACAAATTTATTAGCCCACGAAAGCTTATGCTCAAATAAATTTGTTAGTTTCTAAGGTGCCACAAGTACTCCTGTTCTTTTTATTAATAAAATTGTAAACCTGAGCACACTTGATATGGAAATCTGAGATGAAAAACATGACTCATGTTGTCTTTTTACAAATTCACTCTTTTCATAGTTAACCTTTCACATTGTGTCTGGGCTACCTGCATCACTTTTTAGCTTGCATACTTGACACGCTACAGCTATAAGAACTGTGGATTGTAGACTGTCTTGAATCAGTTAGGGGAGGAAGGACTGGGTTAAACATAAACAGTACTAGAAGAAAAATGTTTGTTAATGGAAATAGGCATGGTAAAATATATTTCATTAGTAAAGGTCTAATATTAAAACTCACTAAAATTAATGTTCATTTCTTTTAAAAAGGCTTTTCATTTCAATCCCCCCCCATCATCATTCTGACCTCTGTGCTTGTTTGTTTGTTCCCATCAAACACCCATCATTTGCCTTGCTTTGCCTTGCCTTTTAGGCCCTAATTCTGCAGTCAGCTGCATGCATATGGACTTTTGTGCAGGCATAACTTTTTCTATGCAGGGGTTCTTCTTATTCAGTAGGCCTGCTGCTATTGCAATATAAACCGAAGGCCCCTATTGTATCAAGTTCTCTACTGAGGTAAATATAAATGCATTAATTTGAAAACGCTACATATTGGCTTTCACAACAATTGCAAATTGCTCCTCTCATGAAGATCTTTGAATTCCCTGACATGTCACTAGTAATATAAGCATATGTACAGTTTTACATCTCCAAAGAGCTGTATAAACCTGAATTAAATGCTAATTTTCCATGTGTTACTAATAAAATGAAGTTATTAAAACTAAAATTTAAAAAAATCTAACTTTTTTCAACATTTACATAGCTTTTCTACATAAACATTTAGATCTATTTTCTTATTCCAAATTGTGCAGATTCACTTTTGTTTATACTTCCTTACACTTTGTGTTTTTGTACACAAAAACAAGTGCTGCCACAGGTGGATTACATCTCCTTGTAGTGTTTGCATGAATATTTTTTCTCATGGAAAGTCACAAGAATGTGTTTCTAGAAGTAATTAAAAACTTAGTCTTTCTGAAATCTCAGCCTTATTGTTATATCAGTGATACTTTAAGTATGTTTTAGAATGCATTATTCCAGATTATCCAATTACTGATCCTGTGCTATTTGCACTAATTGAAACCTTAATATTTGCATTTGTATGAAATGTCTGCAATCAGAGGATTTTTGGTTCTTATACTTTCTAGACTGATATGCCCTGGTTTATGTAATCTACATTAGAGGTTGAGGAGGGAAGAGTAAACATTTTTTTTCTTTTAGATAATTGGTAGAACGGTTGTGAAGTAGGATAGTGTAACATTTGGCTCTTGTCACATTGCATGCACAATAAAATGAGTCATTCTTCCTTGGTTAATCTTGTTCCTTAGGCCAAGATTCATGTGATGTTCTCTCTCTGAGAGATCAAATTAGTCCCTGTTTGAAACCTTATTTAAGAAAGAAATCACACTGCAGGTTACTGATGCTTTACTTACCATTTATTTTGATTCTCTCTTCTGCCAACTGTTTCAGTTCCATAGCATCCACTTATGGAAAAAAATTGGAACCTAATCCTGCTAATTATAACTCTTGCATGTAGTCCCATTAAAATTAAGGGTGGACAAGATTGAGTTGTGGTTTTGGTTTGTTTGTTTTTGTACTGTCAAGACATTTACCCAATGTTTATAGTTTAAATTAGATGTCTTGTCTGGTACCAAACCCTGCAGTTCCATTACTAGCTTTAACATTGAGTTTGTTCATGAAAATATTTAAAAGTAACAGTCTGAAAACAATCATTGTAGCGATGATTAGTATTTTTATTTTGTGAGAATTTCTTTTAAAGTGAAACAATGTCAGTGTAACACTGAATGTGATTATTTTTAAACAGGTGTCCTCTGTACCAAGGAAGAGAAAATAACGATCATTTTTGTGCAGTGCTTTGTTATAAAAAGGGGCAGGTAAATGCTACTAGTGGTAGAATCTGTAGTAGTAGCGTATCTCTCCCTTTCTTTTGATGATACTTGAGCCAGATACAGAGAGGAAGGAATTGGGATAGTCTTGTTACATACGCCATATGGTTACATTAGAGAGCTTACAGCGGCGCAGCTGTGCTGCTAACTCTCTAGTGTAGCTCCTCTAAACAGATGGGAGAGAGCTCTCCCATTGGCTTAATTACTCCAACCGCCGCGAATGGTGGTAGCTTTGTCGGTGGGAGAAGCTTTCCCGCCGACGTAGCACTGTCCATGCTGGTGCTTAAAGTGGCATAAATTATGTCACTCGGGTGTGGCTAATTCACTTATGCTGTAATGTAGCCATAGCCAATCAAGTGAGTAGCCTCTTGCTGGGATACTTTAAGTGATGTGATCTTTGGAGCGAGGGCCAGATGAAGGCAGACAGGGTTTAGGTGGGAGGGCTTTTATCATAGATTGGGAATGATGTAACGATGAGCTCTGTAAATTATTTTCTTTAATCTGGGAAGAGATGACTGCAGGATTGGTGGCCTCTTGATACTAACAGATAAGGGGAAAAAAAACAGTACTAGAAGTTTGGTGAGAAAGTAGAGACATTGGCTACATCCTGGGCATGGATACCTTGAGCACAACACATCCCATGAGGCAGAGTTCCTGGTAGAATATGAGACCGTATAATAGGAGACTATCACAATACTACAATATCTTATTTAATGATGACTGTTCTCCTGGTGTTATTTTCCCTGGCTGTGCATCAGAAACATTTCTCTTAAATCAAATTCTTGCCAAGTGTCATTCACCAAATCAGGAGTTCATGATCAGAGATATTACATTAGCTTTGGTTTCTCATATCAGTCAAACTATTATGCCAGTGGCAAAACGGAAAACTTTTGAAGAGGAATTCTCATCAACACACTTCAAGATAGATGGGTAACACATATAAGACAAAATAGACTTTTTGTGGCTGATCTATAAGCCTAGGGAAAGGCTCATTTGCTTTTAAATTCTATCACTTGTTTGATGTTCAGTTATGTATTTTTAGAAGAATATTCCAAAACTGAGCCCTATGGCTGTGCAAGGCAGAACAATTCTATTCCTCTTAATCATGATTTTGAAATTGCCGTGCTCCGTTGCAATCATAAGACTGCTCACAAGTTTGCATCAACAGGCTCAGACTACTGCTGAGCTGGAAACAATTGGATCATTCAGACACTAATATATTGTCTCTTTGGTACTGTATTTGGTAGTATAAGCTTAAAAAAAATAAAAATCTCATTCAATCCCTTGTAGGACCCCAAGTTGAAAACTTCAAATTACTTAGCCCAGGTATCAAATAATTGTGAGCTGAAAAAGAATTTTGGCCAACATGCTGATTAGCATGGCAAATATGGGGATCCTTTCTTGCTTATGTGATCTGCATTTTTACCACCAGCAGTATCAGAGTTTCCACAGTCCCCAAACATGTGCATATTTGTAATTCTGGTAAGACAGCCCATCATTCGTACTGAAAACTCGTTGGTTTCTTTTTGGATGTGTGTACCCTGGATGTTATTTAAGGAGACATTCAATATTTTTAGGGCCTAAATTTGCTTTACTTTAGAAAGGTAATGTTGTTTGTATGAAAAATAAAACATTGAGAGGTAAAAACAACTTTGGTGCACAGAGCATATCTTTTCTTCATGAGACATTGAGTGTAGTCCAATGGATAGGCCACTGAACTGGAAGTCAGGAGATCTGGCTTCTTTTCTTGTCTGAGCCACTGCCCTGTTGTATGAGCTTGGGCAAATCACTTCACCTGTCTATCTTACTTACATGGCCCGTTACTGTAGTTTCTGCGTTTCCTACAGTCTTAATGTATTTGTCCTCACAACACCTCTGAGGTAAGGAAGTGCTATCCCCATTTTGCAGATGGGGAATGGAGGCAGAGACTCCCGGTGTGGTCACGTGCCAGTCCGTGACTGACCGGGGAATTGAACCTAGATCTCCCATATCAAGAGATGCTGGAACAATTTGTATAGTGAAGGTGCTGAGAGCCATTGAACCAAACTGTAAACCTTGTATATGATGGAAACCACATTATGTCCGGGGGTGCATTCCAGCATCTATGCCCATGTCCCAAACTAACTCCCGAACCACTGGAATTCCCCTCAGTACTTGTATTTCTCCCATGTATAGAAAGGAGATGATGATAACTGCATCTTAAAGATCTTAGATATCTAAGAGCTAAGTATTAATAACTTTTTATTCAGTTGTTACGATTAATGGTTTGTTTAATATGTGTTGTGTGTGAACACAGAGTATTCTGTATTTTTTCTTTTCCTTAGCATCACAGCTGTCCCTCACCCATTGGTACTGAGGATTAGCATTAAGATGATGAATATTTAAGCTGGTAAGAGGTTAAAAATAATGATTTTCTGTTATCTGTAGATAACGTTGGGAATAAAATATTCCCAGTTACACTTTGAATAAAGCCCTTTTAAAGTGCTGAATTGGAATTAGAAAATAAACCTTAAAACTGTTCAGTTTGGCTGCGTATGTTGTATTCTTTGTTTTTTGGCTAGGGTTGGATGGCAGAGTTCCCCTAGATATGCAGCTATATTTCATTTTATGAGGAACAGGAAGATAAAAAATTAAATCAGCGATGAGGTATGTCAGTTGTTTAAAATATGTGTAGTTTATACTCTACTCTTTCGTGGGTAAAAAGCTCACTTCTTTGGATGCATAGAAGAAATGAGGTTTTTACCCACGAAAGCTTATGCCCAAATAAATCTGTTAGTCTTTAAGGTGCCACCAGACTCCTGTTTTTGTAGATACAGACTAACACGGCTACCCCCTGGTACTTGATTTCAAAATATGGGATCTTTGAGTTTGACATGGCACATTGGCTGTTAAGTTCTGGATACCAGCAGTCCATTTTTGTCACTGTTGGGATGCTCTATAACTGATGTGTGGTGGTAGTGATAATGACAGTCTGGCTTTCTGACCATCTAAAGCAGAGGCTCCCAAACTTTTTTCCCTGAGGCCCACCTGCGCAGCTGCAGTAGGCATTGCGGCCCACTATTAGCACTTCTTGAGGAAAATTATGAATTTTAATCGACATGCATATAAACTACAACACTGTAAATAAGCAATGTACATGTTCTTTTTCATTTTAATGTAAACAATTGTAATAATAGAAATCCATAGCAAGGTACACTCTAAGTGCTTCAAGATCTTTGAAACCAAACAGTTTTAGTAAAAATTACACTTTAAAAAAAATAGAGAACAAAATATGATGTTCACGTGGCGGCCAGGCCTTTACATTGTGCCCCTCGCTATCAACTTACACAGTTTGATAGTGTCCCCTCCCACCTCACCAACCAGGCAGGCGAGCCATCGTCTCCTCAGGCTGATCAAATGGGAAAGCAGGCAAGGGACTGCCGAGCACGCAGCCTGACCTTCCCGGGCTCCCACATGTCCGTCGGGGTGAGGGGCACCATGGGGCGTACACAGCCCCTTGCCTCATTAGGGACCAGGGCCAGCAAGAGGGTGAAAGGCCAGGCAGGTGCCACAGCCAGCCCCCGCCAACACCCTCCACCTCAGCAGCCCACTGAGTGCCTTGAGCTCGTCACCTGGCATCCCTGCCCCAGTCACCCACCCAGCACCATGGTGTGCCTCACAGGCACCCCCAGCCTGGGCATGAGGGAAGGGCTCATGGGCTCCCAGCCATTACCTATCACAGTTGCGATCACTGCATTGTCCAGGCGTAAACAGAGAGGCACCACTGAGCCCTGGTCCTGGGGTGTTGCAGGGCCGATACACCACGGGGCTCAACAGCCATGGATGGCTCCGAGTGAGAACAGCCATGAACCCTCCAGCCTCCTCCAGCTGTCCTGGCAACTGCTGTCTCGTGGGGCCTGCCCCTTCTTGTCACTCACCACCTGGCAGCTCCGCTTTGCCCTTTGCCGCAGGTGCTGGGCTCCTCCGGGCCTGGGCAGGGCCATCGCCGGCTGCCACTCTGCTAGCGGGGAGAAAGGGGGGGTGACCAGCTCCCGGCTCAGGGTTCCTTGTCCTTGGATGCTCTGCCGGTTGGAGGGGGCCTTGCTTGGGGGGGGGGGGAAGGGGAGCGTGACTGAACCTTTAAATTGTGCCCCCCCCACTATCAACGTATACAATTTGGGGGGCAATGCCACTGCATTGCCCACTCCCCAGTAGGGTTGCCAGTTTTGGTTGGACGTATTCCTGGAGGTTTTATCATATGACATAAGCTTTAATTAAAGATTAATCTTTAAATTCCTGGAGACTCCAGGACAATCTTGGAGGGTTGTCAGATCTACTCCCCAAACTCTGCCCATGGTTGTGCCGGAGGCCCACAGTTTAGGAACCCCCTACTCTAGAGGTACATGATACTGTTTTTTCTACACCGAGCAGTTGATTGGTCTGCAGACAAATGATTTGCAGTAGATCCTCAACAATTTATGCTTGTGACTACAATACACATGTATCACAGAACATGGCAAGTTAGCAAGCGAGCAAACTTTTTAAAAAGCAAGTGCATTTTAAATACTTCATGCTATAGTAATTAGACCTCGCTATAGAACTTGTTAGATCTTTAAATCTTTGCTGCAAAGTGGAGAAACTACTACTGTCTGTGTGGTTTTATGGCACTGCAGGCTAGCAAGCATTAATTAGTAATAAGTCGTCTTTCTGTATGCTTTTAACATACATGTGTTTGCACAATATAATCTGCTAAACAATGAAGTGAATCTTTTATTGAATTTCCAACAACATTTTAAAAGCACTCCAAGTTGGAGTAAAGTCGCTTATACAATGTATCATGTAAAAAGAAGAACAGGAGTACTTGTGGCACCTTAGAGACTAACAAATTTATTAGAGCATAAGCTTTCGTGGACTACAGCCCACTTCTTCGGATGCATATAGAATGGAACATATATTGAGGAGATATATATACACACATACAGAGAGCATAAACAGGTGGGAGTTGTCTTACTAACTCTGAGAGGCCAATTAATTAAGAGAAAAAAAAAAAAAAAAAACTTTTGAAGTGATAATCAAGCTAGCCGAGTACAGACAGTGTGATGAGAAGTGTGAGAGTACTTACAAGGGGAGATAGTCAACGTTTGTAATGGCTCAGCCATTCCCAGTCCTTATTCAAACCGGAGTTGATTGTGTCTAGTTTGCATATCAATTCTAGCTCTGCAGTCTCTCTTTGGAGTCTGTTTTTGAAGTTTTTCTGTTGTAATATAGCCACCCGCAGGTCTGTCACTGAATGACCAGACAGGTTAAAGTGTTCTCCCACTGGTTTTTGAGTATTTTGATTCCTGATGTCAGATTTGTGTCCATTAATTCTTTTGCGTAGAGACTGTCCGGTTTGGCCAATGTACATGGCAGAGGGGCATTGCTGGCACATGATGGCATAGATCACATTGGTAGATGTGCAGGTGAACGAGCCCCTGATGGTATGGCTGATGTGATTAGGTCCTATGATGATGTCACTTGAATAGATATGTGGACAGAGTTGGCATCGGGGTTTGTTACAAGGATAGGTTCCTGGGTTAGTGGTTTTGTTCAGTGATGTGTGGTTGCTGGTGAGTATTTGCTTTAGGTTGGGGGGTTGTCTGTAAGCGAGGACAGGTCTGTCTCCCAAGATCTGTGAGAGTAAAGGATCATCTTTCAGGATAGGTTGTAGATCTCTGATGATGCGCTGGAGAGGTTTTAGTTGGGGGCTGAAGGTGACAGCTAGTGGTGTTCTGTTATTTTCTTTGTTGGGCCTGTCTTGTAGGAGGTGACTTCTGGGTACCCGTCTGGCTCTGTCAATCTGTTTTTTCACTTCAGCAGGTGGGTATTGTAGTTTTAAGAATGCTTGATAGAGATCTTGTAGGTGCTTGTCTCTATCCGAGGGATTGGAGCAAATGCGGTTATATCTTAGAGCTTGGCTGTAGACAATGGATCGTGTGGTGTGTCCTGGATGGAAGCTGGAGGCATGTAGGTAAGTGTAGCGGTCAGTAGGTTTCCGGTATAGGGTGGTATTGATGTGACCATCGCTTATTAGCACAGTAGTGTCCAGGAAATGGACCGCTTGTGTGGATTGATCTAGGCTGAGGTTGATGGTGGGATGGAAATTATTGAAATCATGGTGAAATTCCTCAAGGGCTTCTTTTCCATGGGTCCAGATGATGAAGATGTCATCAATGTAGCGCAAGTAGAGTAGGGGCGTTAGGGGACGAGAGCTAAGGAAGCGTTGTTCTAAGTCAGCCATAAAAATGTTGGCATATTGTGGGGCCATGCGGGTACCCATAGCAGTGCCGCTGACTTGAAGGTATATATTGTCCCCAAATGTGAAATAGTTGTGGGTGAGGACAAAATCACAAAGTTCAGCCACCAGGTTAGCTGTGACATTATCAGGGATACTGTTCCTGATAGCTTGTAGTCCATCTTTGTGTGGAATATTGGTGTAGAGGGCTTCTACGTCCATAGTGGCCAGGATGGTGTTTTCTGGAAGATCACCGATGGATTGTAGTTTCCTCAGGAAGTCAGTGGTGTCTCGAAGATAGCTGGGAGTGCTGGTAGCGTAGGGTCTTAGGACAGAGTCTACATAACCAGACAAGCCTGATGTTAGGGTGCCAATGCCTGAGATGATGGGGCGTCCAGGATATCCAGGTTTATGGATCTTGGGTAGCAAATAGAATACCCCTGGTCGGGGTTCTAGGCATGTGTCTGTACGGATTTGTTCCTGTGCTTTGTCAGGGAGTTTTTTTAGCAGATGGTGTAGTTTCTTTAGGTAATCCTCAGTGGGATCAGAGGATAATGGCCTGTAGAATGTGGTGTTAGAGAGCTGTCTAGCAGCCTCCTGGTCATATTCCAATTTATTCATGATGACGACAGCACCTCCTTTGTCAGCCTTTTTGATTATGATGTCAGGGTTGTTTCTGAGGCTGTAGATGGCGTTGTGTTCAGCATGGCTGAGGTTATGTGGCAAGTGATGTTGCTTTTCCACAATTTCAGCCTTTGCACGTCGACGGAAGCAATCTATGTAGAAATCCAGTCTGTTGTTTCGACCGTCCGGAGGAGTCCATGCAGAATCCTTTTTTTTGTAGTGCTGGTAGGGAGGATTCTGTGGGTTAGTATGCTGTTCAGAGGTATGTTGGAAATATTCTTTGAGTCGGAGACGTCGAAAGTAGGATTCTAGGTCACCGCAGAACTGTATCATATTCATGGGTCTGGAGGGACAAAAGGAGAGGCCCCGAGATAGGACAGACTCTTCTGCTGGGCTAAGAGTATAGCTGGAAAGATTAACAATATTGCTGGGTGGGTTAAGGGAACTACTGTTGTGGCTGCTTGTGGCATGTAGCAGTTTAGATAGTTTAGTGTCCTTTTTCCTTTGTAGAGAGGCAAAGTTTGTCTTGTAAATGGCTTGTCTAGTTTTTGTAAAGTCTATCCATGAGGAAATTTGTGTGGAAGGTTGGTTTCTTATGAGAGTATCCAGTTCTGAGAGCTCATTCTTAATCTTTCCCTGTTTGCTGTATAGGATGCTGATCAGGTGGTTTCGCAGTTTCTTTGAGAGTGTGTGACACAGTCTCTCAGCATAGTCTGTGTGATATGTAGATTGTAATGGATTTTTTACCTTTAGTCCTTTTGGTATGATGTCCATCTGCTTGCATTTGGAAAGGAAGATGATGTCTGTCTGTATCTGTACGAGTTTTTTCATGAGGTTGATGGATTTCCATTCCATACGGCTAAATGCAGTGCCTTGCATAATGACAAGTTTCAGAGTAACAGCCGTGTTAGTCTGTATCCGCAAAAAGAAGAACAGGAGTACTTGTGGCACCTTAGAGACTAACAAATTTATTAGAGCATAAGCTTTCGTGGACTACAGCCCACTTCTTCGGATGCATATAGAATGGAACATATATTGAGGAGATATATATACACACATACAGAGAGCATAAACAGGTGGGAGTTGTCTTACTAACTCTAATGTATCATGTGCCAACCATGAGAACACTCAAGTAGGATGCATAGCATGTGTGTATTTAATATAATGAGAGAGAGAGAGAGAGAGAGAGAGAGAAAGAAATGGATACAAATAGATTGTTGGAACATATGACAGGAAATTACATGTATAGTGTGGAAAAAAAAATCCAATGACTATGTAGATTCAAGTGAAATAAATCTAACAGTCTGTTTTCCCCAGCAGGCAGTACTGTTGGATGAAAGGTTTTCCTGCCAAAGATCATTTTCATTGCCCTTTGTTTTGACCATGTCACTCTTTGCATCCCTCCACTGGCTCCCCCTTTTCTGTCATATCAAACATAAGTTGCTTCCCTTCACTTCAATTTCAAGACTCTTCTCAGACTATTCCCATCCCCCATCATCCCTCATTCTATATTGAAAGGCTGACTCCTCCCTCTGATCAGCCCATCATGTCATCTTCCATCCACTCACATGTTAAATCTTCCAACAGGCACTTTTGTGCTTTCTGCCATGCTGTCCCTGAAACTTGGGAGGAATGCCCCATAAATATCTGTAAAACTAACTTTTCGTTCTTTCAAATCCCTCTTTAAAGGCTTCTCTGCCAGAATGTATACAAAAAATTTGACAGTGGTTAGGCTGCTGGTGTGCTCAAAGCACTGATGATCATGCTGACCAATATTGTCTCTTCGTTCCTTTGTACTCTGTATTGGTCTGTCTATATTGATCAGTTGTGTCTTTTCTTATGCTTAGATTTTAGGCGCTGTTGGGTACTTTTCGTTCTGTTTGAACAGAGCCAAGAGTGGGGCCCTAGTCCACGACTGGGGATCCTAGGCTCTACGATCATACAAATAATAAATAACTGAAAACCCCTAAGAAAGCGTGTGTATCTAGAACCCTGGCTTTGTTTTTGCAATGAAAAGGCAAATACAGACTCAAAGTTTTATAAATTCCCTGCTCAGAGAAAGCTATACGGGAGACTTTTAAAACAAACAAACCAGATATCATGACTCTTTTTTTTTTTTTTTTTTTTTTTTTTTTTTTTTTTTTGTATTGTCCTGAAGCTCAAGGTAAGGGTTTTGATAGTAGTTTGACTACCGAGCTCGGCCTGAAAGTGTCCCATGGAAAATTGGCATTCTAGTCAGTGATGCAAAGGCGCCCATGCACAGCCACATCAGAGCTTGTGGATGCAAGGATCTTGTTCACTTAGCAAGACAAAAGCAGAATAAATAGGGAGGGAGATGTCAAGCATAAATCTAGTTTTTTGATCCAGCTAAAATGTATGCATTGGTAAGTGCCCCCAGATGGTAGAAGAAGCTGACTGAGTTTATTACAAGGCAGTTTATGAGCAGAGTTCCTTACTCGCCTTCTGTAGGGCTTGGGAGTTACCTGAGCTCTGAAGGGTAAATCTCTGTGTAGCCTATGTTTTGCTGAATAACTTAAATTCAACCCAATCACTGTCAGGGAAATAAAACCAACAAGGAGTCTGGTGGCACCTTAAAGACTAACAGATTTATTTGGGCATAAGCTTTCGTGGGTAAAAACCTCACTTAGTCTTTAAGGTGCCACCAGACTCCTTGTTGGTTTTTGTAGATACAGACTAACATGGCTACCCCCTGATACTTGTCAGGGAAATGACATTCTGGTTTCTTGTTCCACACTGAGTTCCCTGAAGAGAAATCTCCTGTGCTGTGGTAAACAATTGATATAATGAAGAAAGCATAATTCATGAACAAGGATTGCTCCTTAAGAAAGGACTTCATTTTAGACAGGCCCAAGTCTAGGTTTTAACATTCCTTCCTTTCCTTTAATAGGCAAATGTTTACCAGCTAAGCCCCTAAGGCAGGGGTTTCAAACTCAATTTACCTTACGGCCAGTGCCAGGCCTCAAATCCTCCCAGCGGGCCAATAATGTCACTGAAGATGGTGTTCAGAAAAAAAAAAAGTTTATATTATATTTTTTATTTCGAATTTCTTAAAAATAATAAAACTGTCATACAACTTTATATAATTCTTCACTGCCAGAGAGTTTGTGTTTGCAGACACCTGGCAACGCTTCAGTTCTGTCAGTTTGTTGATGTTTGGCCTCAGTGACTGAGCAGTTGAAACCTTCAAGAGTGCAGCAAGGTGTGCATTAGATAGTTGTGTTCAGTGTTTTGACTTACTTTTTTCCATAATGAATATAAACGACGCTGCCTCCATGGCTGACTCTGCCCAGCAACTAGTGATGGTATTTCTGGCTGGGGGAGAGGGACAATGGGAGCTGTGGGGGGGGGGCGTGCCTGCAGCAGACAGAGCCAGCAGTGTGGCTGCATGGGTCTCTCCTCCACAGGCCACGGTGGGGAGGTTCTTGGGCCACAGATGGCCCACAGACCGGGACTTTGAGACCCCTGCCCTGAGGAATGCATGTACCAATAGAACACTAGTATCTAAGAATGTCAGTTGTCTACATTGCCTTGCACAAGAGTACCACAGTTTCACTGCTGGGTAGGTTGATGTCTCCCTATGCTTACCTTTTCTAACCCCCAAGATAGAGGGGAATGTGTGTGAGGTTTTGGCTTTCAAAAAACTTTGCATTGTTCAGAGTAACCTAAGGCAAAGAGATGGGTCTTGCATATGGACATGAGAGGTGCCAAGGAAAACTTCCAGCCCTCATGAGTCTTAAACTTGAGAACAGAATAGTAAAGCTGTTGTGGGAGGTCTTGTTTTTGGAAGGAGAAACGTTCCTCAGTTAGCCTGGCTTTCAAGGTTATCTTGAATATGAGAAACACCATTGGTCCTGTTTAAGTGTTTAGGCTGCCTTTTTGAGCCAGGCGATTGAAAATTTTGTTCTGTCTGAACTTGGACTAAAACTTGACCAAAGGAGTGGTGAGGTTTTTTTTTTTTTATTAACATTGGCATTTCTGATTGAGTAGTCTTAAAGCAAAGACAATTATGGGCAACCGAATTATTGAAGAAAACAGACTATTTCTAGTTAGTTTCTTATTCTGCTGGCAATGCTTCAACTCCTAGGCAATTATCATATTTGTAATCACACATCTGGTTTTATTTTGTAAATGAAACCTTACAAATAAAGTAATAAAGTAAGCGGTCTCAGTGTTATTTTTTTATGGTGATTTGGATGATTAATGCCCTAAAACAGGGAAATGACAAATTATTCCTTTGCCATTTTTGTCTTATTTCCACACAGTTGTGGCCCCTTGAACACAATGAAGTAGTCTGGAAACAAATTAACTAAATGAGTATCAGGTTGCTTGGTGAATACTTTGTCATTTGTAAATTTAATTTCATTTATATAGAATATTTACAGAGATTACTTCCTGCTCAGAAAACTATTCCTGGTCATGCTACAGAAATGTACAAGGACATTATACATGTTGGCCACGGATGCTGATCAGACTTCCTAGCACCACAATCATGTGAAGAACTGTTTGAAGTATGATGGTATTCTGAAACACTTAAAAGGCTCAATATAGAATTTTGGTCGCATATTAATGGACACTTAAAATTAATTATGTGTATTTTCTGTTTTATATTATTCCTCTAAAAATAGCTTAAATTATTAACTGTTTGGTCCAGCACATGGAAAAACACCTCAAAGTTACTTCCTCTTGGCTGCTTTACCCATCCTTCAGTTTTGATACTCTCTCTCCCTCAACAGATGTTCAGTGATTTCAAAACTTTCAGTCTGTGTTGGGATAAAATATTTTCAGTGAGCATTTTTATATGGGGATAATCAGGAAAGCTAATCTGAATCAAGTAAATGTATGAATTTAAAGTGGATTAGTTAAACTACATTAAGTCCTGTGTGGACACACTCATTCAGACTCTAAGTGGCCTTAATTCACTTACAAAAATAATATTAAAAAAAGAAACTGCACAAACCAAATGCTTTAAACAAGGTCACAATTTATCAGTTTTAAGGAGTGCAAAAAAACCTACAGCCAGTCCCTGCACTGCTAAAAACATTAGGAAAAGTCTCAAGAACTCTTGCACATGCAGCTTGGAAGTCACATGAGAGACATCTCAATCCAAAACAGCATTCTTCAAAATAGAAGTCAAGCTGAAAAGTAATTAAAAAGCTAACTAGTTACCCAACTGTGCTATTACTTGTTAACATGTTGATCCCAAAGGGTCTTCCACAAATCCGAAATGAAAATCAGATCAAAGGAACCGGAAAGCTTACCATCTCAGAATGCAACTGGGAAAACTGGCTAACTGTAGTGAAACCTGTTTAAGACATCACCCTTATTAGGCAGTCTCTGGTTTTAAAAGATCACTGCAAAGTGTCTTTGCGTACAAAACGGCTTCACTTTTATTAGACACTTTTTTTTTTACCCCCCTGCCTCCAAGTGGCTTTTTAAATTCAGTTAAACTCAGTAGTCAAATCCAGTGACTTCAGATGTGATAGGTTTGTTAATGTAAATTATTTTCTTCAGACCACACAATTGTTGTAAAGCAAACAGAGGAAGAAATAGACCTTTTAAAAATTAGTTCAAACTAAGTTGATGCTAGTTGGAAGGGGGAAGTTCTTTGAAGAACTGGAAAGGGTTACATTCTCTTCCATCAAAAGCCTCTACCTACCCTTTATACTCATTTGTTCATCAGATTGGTGCAAAGTTTGGGGGTCCTGTCTGACCCATCACTAACCCTAGATAATTAGGTATCATTGGTAGAAAACAGCCTTCTTCCTCCAATATCTTGCTAGGAATCTGTAATCCTTTCGGATGAGGATCTGGCCACAGTTATCCATATGTTGCCACTTCCAGATGGGAGTACTGTAATTCACTGCACCTGGGACTGAATGTCAGCTTCAACAGGATGGGCTGCCATGAGTACATCACCACTGAATTCCAATACAAAGAAGGAGGGCACTAACCTAAGACTTGGGAGACTTGGGTTCATTTTCCAGCTCTGACATAGATGTCCTGTGTAACCGTGGCTCTTAGTTTCTCTGTGCTACAGTTCTCAATCTGTCATACTGGACAAGTAGCACTTCCCTATCTCACAGAGAGGTTGTGAAGATAAATGTATTAAAGATTGTGAGGTGTTCAGATATTGTGGTGATAGGATCCCTATAAATACCCAAGACTGACAATGGACTAAGGCTTTGGTCTTCACACCTTCAAACAAGAAAGCCCCTTAAATACAAATACCCACGCTTCCCAAGAAAGAAGGGAGAAGAACAGAAAATTCTATTAAGTCCACTATGGACTATGCAGATTTAATTTACCTGTGATGTGTTTATCATGGTGATGCACATTCTAAAAAACCCTAAGATAGAAATGAATGTACCCAGACATCACACAGTACAATTGATTAACATATTTTACTTAAATAGTGTTGCCAAAAATGTGTTCCAGAGACTTTTAATGTAACTTTAGCACCCTCGTAGCCAAGATGGAGTCTGCTCTGCAGGCCGCTCTGACCAAGAGTAGCGCGCGCAGGAATGCAGCAGGAAAAATCCTCACCAGGAGCACCTGTTCCAACTCCCCCAGAGTGAACACACCCACCCACAGGAAAAGTACAATGGATATAGGAAAGGGAAATATTTATTTACAGAGGGATGAGAGGAGAAAAACAACAAGGGGAAATATAGAGGGAGCAGTAGAACAGACCAAGGCCCCACGGGCCCAGTGGTAGCACAGTCTGAAAGGGCAGACACTGAGCAGTGTGTCTGCACACAGAGTTCAGGAGTCCTGAGCAAATTTCCAGTCCAGTAGTGAGTCTTGGGTGCTCCTGGTTGTCTTTGGCGCCAGTAAACTTTCCCCTACAAACCCCTTCAGTGCCCTCTTCTGCCGCTCTCCGCAAAGCGACACAGAGCGATGACCTCCCCACTTAACTAGCTAGCAGCCTCCCTCCTTATTTCCAATGCAGAGTCACAAGCCCCAGTACTGACAGCCCCATGCAGCTCTGGGCAGCAGTGAAACTGGGTCGTGCTCCAGTCTGTCCTTGTCGGGCGATTCCTCCCTGGCACAGTGTTCCTCCTGGCTCCTGTCCTGGGATATCCCCGATCGGCTGCCCTGTCCAGGGCTGCCCAGAGGATTCAGGGGGCCTGGGGTGAAGCAATTTTGGGGGCCCCTTCCATTAAAAAAAAGTTGCAATACTATAAAATACTCTATTCTCGTGGTGGTCCCTGCGGGGCTCGGGGCCTGGGGCAAATTGCCCCCTTGCCTCCTCCCCCCCTCTGGGCGGCCCTGTCACTGTCCTTCCCAAGCGTCAGGCAGGTTCTCTGCTGCTTCGCTTTGTGAGGGCCTGCGGGCTGCAACCCTTCTCTCTGAAGCCCCAGAGCCACATCCTGGAGTTTCCCTCCTTTCTCTCACTGCTCCCCCTCCCCACGTAGGACAAAGATTTAAAGGGGCCATGCTCTCTAAACCCCAAAAGGGTTACATTAACAAGAACATCTAATTGTAATAGCAAATGATATCACAGCGCATACTGAGATCAACATGAATAGTCAAATGCATTTAAATTTGTGTGGAAAAAGAAGAGACTATCTGCCACAATACAGATGACAGTAGATGGAGTAGAAGACATCTCATGGACATAATGTTCACATGTTAGTGTACGTATCAAAACAAACTGTACAAGGTAAAATTACTTCCCAACCCCTGTTGTTTTCTTATGGTTGGTTAGAACATCTCAGGGAAATGGCTGGCCTGGCTCTTGATAGCAAATTGCTTGGTGTGACTGAAGTGTGACCAGCTGATGATCATTTTGAATCATTGCAAGAATGTAACGTACCATATGGTCTGGGAGAAGAATGTAGTAAAATCTCATTCTGAGGGCAAGTTAGTGATGGAATGGTAAGGGAGGTGTCATCTGAATCCGTAAAATCTTCAGAATCATAATTCCAATGGTGTCACCCTCTGTGGTGTGGCAGGCAGGGGGCACTTGCTGCCCTCCTCCCTCCCCCACCTCCACCTCCCATCACTAGGTGATCCAGTTAATGGAAATTTTTATAATTCAGTGTCTTCAAAAGTGGTTGAGTTGGGTATCACTTGAAAGCCCTTTCTCCCAGGAAAAGGGTAGTAGCAAACATGACAGACCTAGAACAATTATGTAGCTATATATTCAAGAAAATGTTTAAAAATAAACATTTTTTTCATTATACTTTAACACGGGGATGGATTGCTTATATATGACATTGATCTTGGCTAATCCTAGGAAAGTTAGCCTTGACATGTAGGATTGAAAACAATTATTTATCAAAGTCATCACCAATGTAGTCTCTGTCTAGGGCACCACTAGACACATTGTCACACTGATCCTTGTCTGTGTCACACTTGCACATCTCCATTCAAGGCAGACTACTGGCCATATATTTGAAGGATGGTGAGCATCTGGTCTTTGCACATGAGCATCTGATTAGCTGAAGGATTGATTTTTGTGGCGCGCATAACTGGTGTGATTAACTATCCTCTAAGACCTATCCAGGCCCAATAGGGGAGGGTAGTTTTGGATGCATTCGATCATCCCAGAGACATTCCATTGCTTGATAGTTTGCCCTCTTAATACCAGGTATCAATGCACCCTTTGTTGGTGGCAATTTTTCCTCTGTTTTTCTGCTTCTTGGGAAACATTCACCAACGTAGCTCTGCAAGTATCATAATGTTGGTCTTCAAATGGAATACTCTGCATGTGAGCACCTCCAGTGCACTTATGCCCTTATCAGTGTCTGTCTTTCTCTCAGCCGTTCCAGAATGAGGAGAGTGTCTTCACAGGTTGAATCAAATCAGGGGCGGCCCTCGACTAGCTGCCAGTAACTGGTGCACTAGGCAAACCATGCGATTGGTGCCCCCACCCCCAAACCTCAAGGGCAGATCTAGGCTGAGGTTTTTGGTAAACTGGGAAACATTTTGCCCATTTTTTCCTTTTAATGTTTTTTTAAGCATTTATTTTAAAACAGAGGCTTAATTATTTGGTTTGTCTGTCCATCTGTCTGTCCAACGTTTCTGAGATCAGATAAAATAGAGACACGAAAATTTCAGAATAGATTTGTACATGACAGCTAGATGATATTTCAGTCCGATTTCAAATAAAAATGCATTAAAAATGTTAATTTTTTATTACAAATCCAAAATCATCCATTATGCTATCCTGCTTTAACTGCCATTACCATCAGAAAGAAATAAGAAAACTCTTCAATGAACTTTAGCCTGTATTTACAAAACACTCCAAATAAAAAACTGTGCTCTTAAAACATGACTTTTCTTGCTTTAAGTTTTGAAAATTCAGTCACTAGTTCTTTTAGATCCAGTTTTCCATCTATTTCATGCTCTATTGACATTGTGGCAAGTCTGGCAAGTCCAACAAGTCTCTTGGTCCATTGTTGAACGCAGATATGTTTTTATCAATTTTAACTGTGAGAAGCTACGTTCCCCACTAGTTATGGAAACTGGCAAAGTTGAAAGAATGCATAGAGCTATAAAAATATTTGGAAAACTGTTTGTGAAAATAACCTCACAAACTTCAATACTACTTCAGGAGTGTAATGTTTCTTAAGTAGTCTTGAAAAAGTCTGAAGTTCACTACACAAATCTGTAGCATCAATGTCTTTTGAATTTTCATGAGTCAATGCCGACTCCAGTTTTATACAATATTCTCGTATATGTTTTGCTGTTTTCTTTTGCAAGCTGTGGATATCATATAGAAAGCCAATACTGACTGTAGCTGCTGCATCTGTTGAAATCTTTCGCCAACCGAGTGAATAGCAGTATCAAGGACTGTGGAGCAGAAATTCACCTTGAACCTTTGTTTTGGGTTCTCAGTGGGTGTATCTCGTCCTTCATATGAAAACTGCTGTTTCTTTTGCTGAATGGTTTAAATTCTGTCGGAAAGTCTATTTCTTCAGCAAGCTCGAAAGACTCTACCAGTGTTCTTTTGAATCCTTCATCACTTCTGAATTCCTCCAGAATATTTTTAGTTTGCTGCAGTTTTTGAATAGAAGAATATATGTTCAAGTTCTTTTCCTGAAGCTGCTTACTAGTGAGGTTAATCTCGAAAAGGATATTATACCACAAAATGAGTGAAGTCACAAATTTGAACTTGGAAAAGCCATTCTGCATCTGAACATGCCATGTTGCTAGATGATCCAGTAAAGGTAGTTTCATCAGAAATTTCAATTAGGGAATCATAAATGTTTCCAAGTTCATAGTGAAGAGGCTTCAAGGCATCAATGCGACTCTCCCATCTTGTCTAAGTGGTTTCACAGTTAGAGAATTCACATGGTGAGTCAGAATCTCCCAACGGCGTGTTGAGCCTGAGAAAAACACATAAACACGTTGCACCAGGTCAAAGAAACTGCTTGCCTCCAAACAGCATCTAGCAGCATCATTGACAACCAAATGCAGAGAATGCGCACTGCAAGGAACGAAAAAGACCCTAGGATTGATCTCCATCATTCTCCTTTGCACACCATTGTCTTTACCCTTCATATTATTCCCAGTATCTTAGCCTTGGCCACGTAAGTTTTCAACAGATAATGACATTGTTTCAAGCTCTTGTAGAATAGTTTGTCATAAATACTCCAGTCGTCTCCTTCAGTGGTATGAAACCCAAAAAATGTTTTTATGAGCACTTCAACATTATCTTCATCTGCAGAATTTTCCATATCCACAAAATGAATAATAGTCATTTGTTCAACATGACTCGCATCTGGTGTTCAGTCCAGAATTATTGAAAAGTCTTTTGCAGAATGGGCAGCTTCTACAATTTTAATGGCATCTGCTAAGATTTGAATGAGTTAATTCTGCATATTTTTTCCTAAGTAATGAACGTGTGTTTCATGGTCGGTTATTTTATGTAGACGCTCCTTCATCACTGGATCAAACAAAGTTGGTATTCAACAAATTTTAACAAGTGTCATTACCTGGAGTATATAATTTTTCATTTCTACCGCAGCCGTGGAATGCTAAATTTTGCCCACCGAGAACTCTCACTAAAGCAATCAGACACTCTATTTGTTGCCAATATTCTTCTTTTTCCTTGATCACACATAAATTTTCTTCATCAATAGTTTTTCCTTTTTTCAATCGTAATTCAAGGTCTTTCCAATTTTGAAAACATTCCAAATGTTCTGTACCATTTTCATGTTAAGAGAGAATTGAAGATACGTTTTTCCAGTCCTTCGAACCATTTTCAGTAAGTGATGTATCAGTTGCTTGATTTCTAAACAACTTGCAGCAAAAGCAAAACACAGAGTCCTTCAACACTGAATATTGTAACCAGTTTCGATGAATTTCTTCCCCATTAATGAGTTTCCTCTTGTAATGCTGAGCAGAGTTTTCTTTTATTTCCAGACTTAGGGAAGGGAAATTCATGAACTTGTTCGGGTCCATGTTGCACGAGAATTTGTCATACACTGTCATCACATGTGGGCCATGTAGCTGGGTCCCCATACTGCAACTTGTTTGTAACTTCCTCATCCCTTCTTCCTTCTACTTCATTTACTTCAATTTCTGCATGGGTCTCTGAAGGTGAATACATTTTCTCACTTCCATATCAGTCTGATGCTGTGAGCTTCCTTCATCTAGAAGTAAGTTTCCATCATCTTGAGTTTCCAAACTGCTTTTTTTGTGGATATGCTATACCTTCATCTTGATGTTTCAAACTGCTTCCATGCGGATGTGAGCTAATCTCCTCTCCAAATAAAATTCCTTCATCTGGATGCCGTGAACTGCTTCCATCTTTATTTGGATTTAAGAGAAGATATTTCAGGAAGGATCCCTATTGTTTTGCTTGGTCCTTTTCCTTCTCAGCCTTTTGTTTGATACTCTGCTCCTGAGGGTTTTCTTTTTCTGCCATGGGGCATTTGAATATTATGTATTGTGCTCCTGACTGCAAGCAGCACAGCGTTAAGGATGGCTGACATACCCCCACCTCATGGTTGGTGATTTAAACCACATTGCAGCCATCCCAACTGTTTTTTCACTGCTTAAAGGTTCAGTGATTAGTAACATGCACTCACCTATTAAAACAGAGCATTTATATGGAAACAAAATGACCTTTTTCGACATTATAACCAGACACCGGTTGTTTGGAAAGTAATCCCCTTCCTCACGGTTACTCGCTTGGAGAGTGACATCATCACTTTCTTGGTCTATTAAGCATTAATGCTGTTACTTTTCTTTTATGGACCTTATTTATTACATGTGAATCAGTTATAAAAAGAAAAGTTCATCATTACACAGCCCAATAATAACGCTTAAAGATACTCACATTTTGGATTTATAATGCTGAGAGATGTTATTCTTTGTTCTTTGGCACGAAGAAACACAATTTTCTATAGTAGTCGCTCAATTCTTAACCATCTACCTGCGATGTGTTTGTGAAAATGACCGTTTGACATGTATCAACTTGCGATATCTCCACTCTACATGAATTTCCGGCTATGTGACCTTGATGTATATTCGAGTTAGGTGTCACTAGCATTGCAGCTATTGCCGCTGGCAGATGTGTTTCATTTTGGCTGAGTTATTGCTTATCAAAATTGCGGAGTGGGTCATCTTGACCCCACGTCGCAAATTGAAAAAAAAAATCACTAAAATATTTATTTTTGCAATAAATAAGATTTGACATATTATTAACTTCTCAGAAATGTAGAGCAATAATTTATAATTCATATTCCCTCTGTGCACGGGAATTGAAATAATGACATCTTCGTTATTTTATTCGTATTTTTTTCTTTTTTTTTTTTCTTTTTTCCCCTCGACTTTGGCACCCCATTTAACTTGGCACCCTAGGCGACCGCCTAGTTCGCCTATATGGACGGGCCACCCCTGAATCAAATGCCTTCCAGTAAGATAATTTGGTCTTTCTGACCAACTTTCCAGTGGTGGCACAGCCTGAAAGGGTGCAGAAGCCTGGCAGTGCAGTGGCTTTTAATGGTCCAAATGATAAGAACACATCTGTGAGGGATATACAGTGAGTCTGTTACCCAGCAGCTAGCACAAAAACAGTCTTACAGTAGTCTTGGGTACAGTCTCACAGAGAGTGCTAGAACAGCTGTTGTACAAAGTTTAGTAGCATTTCTCTCCATAGTCAGTGATTTTGGGGCGGGAGGTGCCTCTGAAGTTGTTTTAATGCAGTATGATTGAATGACCATTTATATCCTTGATATTGACACTGTTATACAATTGCAACAAATCTTGTACGAAGTATGTCATGTAAGCTGTCAATGGAAACTTTATGATTTGCTAAGTATGATTATCCTATTTGAAGTTAGGACTATTGACTATATACTAGCATCATACATATGTGTTCTATTCCTGGGTCACACCCACCAGGTGAAATTTACATTAAAGCCAGACAACTATATATTAGCTCTCACAATGGGCCATAGAAGAAACTCATTTCATCCAAATAGCTCTTCCTGTGGATGCCACAGCAAGGATATGTCTGCTCCTGTGAGTCATCAAGCCATGTAAGGACATACAATATGCTCAAGTGACGCTGGGCTCCAACTTAGGCCAGTAACTTTTCCATAAACAGAGACAGTAAATTTCCAGGAATATGGCAGAGGATATAAAAGACTCCTAAGATCTCCGTTTTGCCTCTTTCCTGCCCTGGTTCTCTTGACTGTCGATTTACAATTTAAAACTATGGACTGAGGATCTTCCAAAAGATTGGAAGATCATCAGAGAGACTTTACAAGCCAGCAGTCTCTTCCATCACTGCTACAAACCTGATATAAGGACTTTGTAATTATTTGTATATATATAATCTGTTAACCATTATTAATTCTCTTCTTCTTTCCTTTTATTATTAAAACTTTAACTTTTAGTTACCATAGGATTGGCATCAGTGTGATTATTGGGTAAGATCTGAGTTATATATTGACTTGGCTAAGTGGCTGATCTCTTGCGATTAGCGTATATGCCTCGGAGGGATGGACACTCTCCCGATCATGGGGAGCGTTCCTGGCTGGGAGTTGTAGAGCTGTTTGTGGTCAGAAAAGGTGGAGGAGGAAATATCCTCTCCATTGGTGGTGCTGATATTTGGGGAGACATTCATAACATGAGCTGTGATGTAGTGGATGGTGCCAAAAGGATTATTTCAGTACTACAGGTATGGTTCCCTCCATTAGCAATAGATCGACCGGGACAATTAGAGCTTCTATTGTTGGTGCCAACTCTGATGGTTTTGGCATTGAGATGTCTCTACTGGATGTAGATACCACAGTTGTCTCAAAGTCCTTTGGTGCCAAACCAGAGGTTGACACATGACATTTGCTCGTATACTGTGAGAGTGCATTGTGTTATGCCCCTGGGAGGAGAGGGAAAGCAAGTGGCTTTTTTCAGTTCTCTACTTCTCTTGTCTTCGGAGAAGATTGGTGTCGAGAGTTATGTTGAGTGCAATGCACTGATCTCCCTTGCATCTGAGTTGCTGTTGTGGTACCAGACATTGGTACCAGAGGTGCTCTTGGTACCAAATTGGTTTTTGGTTGCTTTGGCCCTGGCCCTGACAGTGCCAGGGCCATACTCTTACTGGCTTGGGCATCTTCTGCCTGCTGGTTAGGTGGGTGATTAGACTGATTTTCTTTGTGGAAAAATCCCATCTTGTAGCACAGTCTTCAGTCCCAAGGATCTAATGTGCTTTTCATGGATTGCTCTGGAAGATACTATTTCAGACTGATGTCCCTATATTTTCTTGTCTTTGTGAAGAATGATTGGCAGATCAATCAGTGATTAGGCACATGGCTCTCAACAGGGTAAAATAGACAGCAGCTGTCTGTTGAGGAGAATTAAACTGTTAGAAGACAGGCAGGTCTGAAAACATGATGGTTTTGTATCGCCATTATGGATGGTAGTGTCATGAGGCACCAAATGGAATTAATAAAATCTTTGGGGGTTTGTGGAAATAAAAATAAAAGGGAAAAGAGAGAATTGTTAGTAAAAATTAAGCCTCGATTTACCTAAGCTAAGGATATGTATGGTTCCGTTCTCCAGCCATATGCGGTAGGAGGGAACTGAGGGACAGTTACAACAGGTCTACCTTTTATGCCCTCTGGGTTGGAGGTAGAAGGACATGCGGAATGTAGCCACGGCCAGATGGGCACTGCAGTTCAGAGATTCTGATCTTGTATGCACAAGGCACGTAGTGACCAATACAGACAAATACTTGAAGACGCATTCCAGTTTTGAAAAGATGGAGTTTCTGAAGGCAAAGGAATAGTCCAAAGGAGATGTTTGTCTGAGACAACTGGAGTTGACAAGACAGTGGGAGAAGTGTGGGGGTTTGGGGAATTGTGCACACAAATGTGGTTGAAACAAATTTGTTCTGAGGTGACAAATTATATTTTTAACTTGATCCTCATAACAAAACAAACAATTCTATCATGTAACATGCTGGCAGGTAATGACTTACATTAAGAGCAGATCAGCTAAAAATCTGGTTCTCCAGACTCTGGAATTGCTTCACAGATGGCTATGTGTGACCTGATTTAGAAATCTAATAGTCTGCCTTTTTGTTGTTGAACCGTAAGCGTGTGTGTGGGGGCGTGTGTGCATGCTATGGATTTTTGCTCTATTTAATATCAAGCTAAAGCATTAAAGCAACAAAGATAAACCTATTCAAAGAAATTGAATATTTATAATCACAACTGGCTTTTTAAATAGATTTCATTTTTACATATTGCTTGATTAGATAACATTGGATTTTTGATTTACCCTCAACATAAGAAAATTGCGGTGATCTTAAAGGCATTGTTACATAAAGGAAGAAGGTAGGAAAAACAATAATTCCTTGAGTTTAGGATATTATAAATGAGGTGCAATAGTATAATTGTCCTTGAGTATGCCTACCAATTTTGTGGATTTAATCAATTTCCTATTTTAAAATGTTTCTCTCGTCCCTTCATCTTTGTGAAAGACAACGCATATGGTGTAGCTGACCATGCACAGATGCCTTATTCATAGCCAGTTGGACAAAGCGCTGTTAAATGCACAAAGTAAATACATTTTAAAAACAATTTTTTTCCAAAATTTGTTACATTAGTTTTGGATGTTGCCTTGTAACTAAAGATGATTAAAATTCAGACAGTTATGAGTTGATTGTCTGTTTTAATAGTCCAGAGAAGTATTTATTTCATCAATGCATATTGATTTACTAATATTTTGCAATGCCTAAAATAACAAAAGAAATTGCCACATGCAATAAAGGGATGATGTGCATCATCCGCCTCCGGTGATCAATATACATATATTTCTAAAAGTCAGCACATGTTTCAGAAATATCATTGTACACCTGAGCATTTCTCTACATTATTGCAAGCCTGGCTAAATGGAATACTAAAATAGGGAAAGAATGGCTTACATCTTAGTGGCATTTAACCTTACGTTGTGTCCTATTTGCAGATTTGTTAGGGTCAGGGCCAGCTCTAACTTTTTTGCCGCCACAAGCAAAAAAAAAGAAAGAGTGCCGCCCTCCATAGCGCCGCCATAACACCCCCCCCCTCAGCACCGCGCTGCCACCCCCCCCCGCGTGGAGCGCTGCACTGCCGAACCCCCCCCAGCGCCGTGCCGCCAAAGCCCCCCAACCCCCTGCGGAGCACAGCGGCGCCGAACATGTCAGCCCCCCGCGGAGCGCTGCCGAACCCCCCCACCAATCCCCTCCCAGCCCCCTGCGGAGCACCGCAGCGTCAAACCCCTCCAGCCCCCCGCGGAGCGCCACCGAACCACCCCCCCCCCACGGAGCGCCGCACTGCCGAACCCTCCCGCCGCCACACACACCTCCCGCAGAGCGCCGCCGAACCCCCCAGTCCCCCACGGAGCGCCGCTGAACACCCCCCCCACACACACACACCGCAGAGCACCGTGCTGCCCAACTCTCCTGCCGCCCCACACACCTCCCGCCGAGCGCCGCTAAACACCCCCACCGCCAAGCCGCGCTGACGAACACCCCCAGAGCGCCGCTGCCGAATCCCCCCGCCCCAGCCGCCAAAACAAAAACAACCCACCCCACCCTCAGCGCTGCCCAACCGAACCCCTCCCCCCAAAAAAAAACCCTGAGCGCCCCCCGCCACCCCAAGATTGGCCACCCCTTACCAGGTGCCGCCCCAAGCACGTGCTTGGTCGGCTGATGCCTGGAGCCGGCCCTGGTTAGGGTCTGATCATCTCATCCTGAGTTACTCAGGCAAGGGGTTCTAAACATGAAGAATACTTTCAGCATAAATGATGATGAAAATATATCAATCTGCCATTACATTTTCGACTCGTTGCTGATTCATGCACATTTTATGGGGAGTGAAAATAAAAGCTTGAAAGATGTTTTGTTCGAAACCTCAAAGTAGAAGTTAGAATTTCTGGTAATGATAGAACTGTGTGTTTGGGAGGAGGTTAGCTTACACCATCATTTTGTTTTATTCTGGACATGCTTGCAAGTGAGATTGTTCAGAGGATATGTACTGAGTACAATAGAAGCAAAGTGAATCATTGTTGATGATAGCTTGTGTATATATTGCCCTTTTCAGATTGTTTTTTGTTTCTGTCCTTGAGTTTCTCTGCCCACTGCCTGAAATTGAATGCCAGGGTGTAGAAAGCTCAGCTGTTTTTTCACTGATTTTGTTTGCCTAAGCCTAAGGGGATTGATTTCCCTTTCATCCACTCAATAAATCAAATGTATCCAATATAAGTTGTTTCCTAGTGCTGGATGATCTCAAAACATAAAGCTGGTGGGATACATAACTAAATTTACCTTAAGGGGTGTAGTGTTATAAGTGCTATTGCACTTAATATAAGATAGCATATGAGTGTATAATGGGTATTTAGTTGTGCAAAGATTGGCATATTTCACTCCAAAAGGCCAGAAAATTACAGATTTCAGAGGCCTGATTTACATGGATCTTCCCCCTCTCCCCCAATCCCAGTGGAACTGTCCATAATATCTGCACCCAAACTTGGCAGAGCCACATAAGACCAGATCCCTCCAACTCTCCAGGATACTTGCTAGCATTACTCCATTTCAGCAGCAGTATCATGGCCTCTTGGGGAGGCACTGGGCAGGTTGGTAGCTGTATTATTTCGCCATCTCCCTCCGTTCCCTCCATGTGAATTCCAGACCTGTGCAATGTGGTGTGTAAGTGTGTGTAATCTTGAAGGTTAAATGTGGATGCATTGGTATCTGACAACATAGGTAATATTGCAAAGGGGGGAGGAAGGGAAGGAAATAGTGCAAAATATGTTTTTGTTCAACAGATAAGTGTTAGATGACTCAAAACATTGACAATTATTTTTAAGCTTTTTCTTTTTTCTTTTGGGACCATCTTTTTGGATGTTTGTTTAGGAGTCTCTTCCCACACCTACAAAAAGAAAAAAATAAAATCTTATTTTGCTTCTCGTTCTGTTTTAGCAGGTGCATGTCCCTAGGCACCTAAGCAGTATTCTCTTTCACCTCATGTGCCATCTGCCATGGGAGCCCTTATCCCTTGCCTTGCTTCATCCCTCTTCCTAAGCAAGAAGGGACTCATGAATTTTGGAGTGAGGAGGGAGCTGAGTGAGAGTTGGGGAAGACAAATTCCTCCCTCTTCGTTCTAGGTTATTGTGTTTCTCTGTTCTGACATCTCTTCGTACGCCACCACTTTCTCTATGCTGCATGGAGAGGGCAGTTCTCGCTTAAGCTGTAATTACACTCCATACCAGCAGGGGAAGTCAGCATCACAGATACTGTACTGCAGTCCACTCAGTTGCAGAGCCAGTCCAAAATGTCTTAATTTTGGATGTGAATAATTAATTTGCTTTGCTAGTACTGACTCTCATTGACTTCAGTGGCCTTTAGACCAGACCTATGCATAATGCAATGGGTCTACAGCAGCTGGAATAGAAGAAATTGGGAAAAGTATTGAGTGTCACTTTCCCAGACCTGAGGAAGAGCTCTGTCTAGCTCAAAAACTTCTCTCTCATCAACAGAAGTTGGTCCAATGAAAGATAGTATCTCCCCTACCTTGTCTCTCTAACATAGTGAGTTAATCAGTGTTTTTGTTTCAGACCAACAAATGCAAACAGAATTGTTCAGCTCCAGTGACAGTAGTGAGAGAACCCCAAAGAAGGAAATTTTGTTTAAATTATACTATACACCAGCTGAAATTCTACAGGGGCTTGTTTTGTTGACATTGAATGTCTGGCTTGAGGGCTAAGAGTCCTTAGGTGTTGCTTGATTTTTCTGACTGCTCACTAAACAATTCAGATTATTGTTCTTGTATAAGACCCTAAGTAGTTATTTGGTATATGTTGGTATATGGTATATTCAGTTAACACAGAAATAGTGTGGCGTAGGGTTTGACTCTCTTCGGTTAAGTCAGTAACATGATTGGTAAGTGGGAATGATCAGTTAGCTCCTTGTTTATAGCCTCCATGATTTGTCAAGGTCTTCAATGTGGAAGAATTAAAATCACAAGTTCCCTCTTTTCTTCCTCTGTGCCTCTAATTCAGATACTTTCGCTGAAGGGCAATGATAAACAGCATTTTCAGTCCCGATGAGTTTTCCTTGTCAAATAAAACTTTGAGACCCAGTAACCACTGTTTGTTTTTTTTTTTTATTAGAATCCAAATACATCACTACTTCTGCATTCTCCTTATCTTTATACTGTAATTCTTGTATTAAAAAGCAACAAAATGGGCTTCAAATTAAAGTTAGCTATTTTAGAATTTAAGTGGTTTATAATACTAGAGAGGACATTGTCTATCACAGAAAACTATTCAAAAATCAAGAGTTTCTGAAAAGAGGCCATTTTAGGAGAGGAGAAAATTCACAAATTTAGTCTACGTTGTTTTCCTTTTAAAAAAATGTTTCTAATTGGAAAATTGAAAAGTTTCCTCGTAATATGCTCAGCCCCCACAAGGGAGGTTTCCTTATTACCCTCCTATGATGCTTCCTGTTGACTCCCTCTGGAGGGAGCTTCAGCCAGAAAGGCGCTGGCCCAGCATACAATTAAAGGTGAAACTAGAAAGGAAAATCCTCCCTGGGACTTGGAGGAGGTGAGGCTAAGGCAGAGAGAAAAAGAAGTTTCCTTGAACATAGTCTATGATGTAATAAATCAGGGGTTGGCAACCTTTCAGAAGTGGTGTGCCGAGTCTTCATTTATTCACTCTAATTTTAAAGTTTCCCGTGCCAGTAATAAACTTTAATGTTTTTAGAAGGTCTCTTTAAGTCTATAATATGTAACTAAATTATTGTATGTAAAATAAATGAGGTCTGTAAAATGTTTAAGAAGCTTCATTTAAAATTAAATTAAAATGCAGAGCCCCCCAGACCGGTGGCCAGAACCCGGGCAGTGTGAGTGCCACTGAAAATCAGCTCGCGTGCCACCTTTGGCACGCATGCCATAGGTTGCCTACCCCTGTAGTAAATTGTACAAACCCAATGTAATTTGTCTCCTGACTTTTCTATAAGTGGAAGAACGCACTGAGGCATTACCATGTGGCATCAGCTAGGTCTTAGAGAAGTTAACTTTTTTTAATTTAAAAAAGAAAAATAAAACAAACTTGAAATATAGCTTTATTGGCCACATTGTAACACTTCAAATTGTGTTTATCATCTTTCAGCTATAAAAATAAAGGGTTAAAAGTCTGTCAAACTACATAGCTTTGTACATTCTAGCTTTTAAGTGTAGAAAATTATTAAAGATTTGTTATGTTAAGTCTTCAGGTGTTGGTCTTGGCGATCAAATGCACATCATTTTGGGTGGCATTCTTACTGTAATAGGTCAAATGCAGAGATGCTATGATGCAAGTTAAATCGTAAATGAGTGTAAATTACATCCCAAGGGGACACACAGGTTGTCCTGTGGTCAAGAAAGATGTTACAACCTAAACCACCTTTTGCCTTCCTGTTAAAGTAGAAGATGGGAGCCTGCTTAATCTTCTTTTCCCGTGAATTGCTTTTACTGCTACAACTCATTTTTTCCAACATCAGCATGGAAGTTGCATCCATTTGCTGATTCATTTAAACGACCATTTAGATCCACCTCTGAATGTGGCTTAATGTCTGCAGAGATTGTGTGTCTCAAAATGAGATTGGGATGAAGTGAGATTGGTCCTGTTAGTGAAGCTATGCGAGAATTGGGGACTGAAAAAGATTTTTTTTTTCTCCTAGAACTGACTTGCACTGAACTGCAGATGCCTGATAAATAGGCTACACTTGTTCCTGTCGCTTAGATTTCACTCCTGTCTTCTATCTATGTTCACAAATAAGCTTTGCTCTCTGATCTTGCCTTTTCTCTTATATTTTATCAGTGGAGCATGCTCTAGTGCATGTGACATCTGATAACAATCTGTAGGTACCATAGAAGTGCAAACAAGAGCACATGCAGAGTGAACGCTTCCTTAAGCTCTCAGAGGAGTTAGGGCTTGGCCTTGAAGTCAAAACACTTGCCAAGTGGTGCTAAGGTGTTTCAATGAAGCTGTGGGGAGAGTTATCTGATTTCTTTTCCTAGGCTTTTGTTTGGACTGTCACTGTGCCAAGCAATCTTAGTTTGCAATTTTGCTTGTTGAAGGACCTGTAGAGGGAGAGACTACTATTCCAGTCTCATTTCTGGGTTTAAAAAAAATAATCTGAATTTTATACTGCTGTGTCTTTGTCTATCCTCCATTCTCCAGCCCTATTCTTTTAGATACAGGATATGTAATTGTTTCTTGTTGCAGTTTTGAAATAATCAAAGACGTATTGTCTAACAAATTAATTTTAATGCCGGGCACTTAAACAGTACCTCTGTCCAAAGAACTTCGGGGGGTTTACAAGCATTAATTAAACTTCAAAGCACCTTATGAGATAAGTGTTGTTACACTCCATGTTCCGGTGCCTCATTTAAGTGACTTCTCATGCTAACATGTTGGAGAGTAGCAGAGCTGTAGATAAAATCCTTATTTGCAGTCTCTTGTGGTTTGAAAATTTTATCCCAAACTCTGTTTTATCAAAAATGACTTGGGTGTCTAAGCTTCATTGAAAGTCAATGGGATTTAAGGTGCAGAGTTGTATTTTCATAAGTGACTTAAGTGCTTTTGAATTTTTTTCTCCATTATCATTGCCATATTGCAGCATACTGCCTGCCATTCTACGTGAGCATTGCTCCTGTCAGAGGACTGAAAATATTCTTCTAAATAAAGACCTGGTAGGAAGCATTGTAGAGCAAATAAAAAAGTAATGTGTATAATTTTTAATATAACCATTGATATACTGTCAATATCTGCTCATATTTAAAGTTTGCTTTGAATTTTTTTGTCTTTAGGAGAAGCCAAAAATCTTCCTACGTATCCGGGGCCAAACAAGATGAGGGATTGCTACTGTACTGTAAACCTGGACCAGGAGGAGGTTTTCAGGACCAAAATAGTGGAGAAATCACTATGGTAACAAATATTTCTTGTGTGCAGATATATTCAGTCAGTTCTTTTAACACTCTAGAACATTTCTGTTTATTTTATATTTCTATAGTATTCCAAATAGATCCTTTGGTGGGATGGAGAAGAACATAGCTGATTTTTTTTAATTGTAGGATTATAATAATAGCATTATTATGGACTCATGGCCTGGCATCTAACTATATGTTTTTATCATTTACATGTGAAGATGTTCTTGTCCTGAGAGGAAGCACATAATTAGTTTCCAAGGAGGTTACAATTAATGCAGCTCTCTAGGTTACTTGCTTTTGAACTTCCTTTATGCTTTTTAGCTGTCAGTTTAACCGTGCCATTTAATCCAACTGTCAGGGATTTTTCCTTCATACTGTTGTTATAACTGCTGCTCTATCAGAGCTGAAAACCACAGTGGGGTTTTGTTCTGCACGTTCCTGGAGGTGCAAAAGTGGGGGAGAGGGTAATTAGACTACAAGAAAGGGAAAAGCAGTTACAGCGAAATCCTGAGATGGCAGGTACAGTGCTAAGTTTTCTGAGATCCCTCTCTCCTGCAGCTGGCCAGCTTTGCTCTTTTGAGAGGCAGTTAGTTGGTGGTGAATGGGAGTGTTTCCTTCTCCTCCAGCCACTTCGAAACTACTAGATCACTTGGGTATTCAGGCAAAGCAAGAGCAAAAAGGGGTTTCAGAAGTCAGATTTTTTTCTCTGCGTTCCCTACTTGCTGGATAACTGTCTCCTGGGAGGAAGGTGTGGAATGCTTTTTCCCTAGTGACACATCCTAAGATGCTGACCCCCTTATTAGAATCTAGTTGTCCTCTTTCTCCAGGCACTTACTGGCCTCCTTGGTGGTAGTGCTCTTCATTATACCCACTGCTGCTGACCTATGATCTTGTGACTAAAGCCTTGTCTACCTTCAACATCTGAATCGACTGTAACTATCAGATTATAGCTGCACTGATGCTTGCCTGTAGTGCAGACAGAAAAAACAGCTATTTGCACTGGCGCAGTTTGCCTTGGTTTAATGCACCACCAGTGCCAATAGGCTGTCCACACTAGGAATTTGCATCAGTGCAGCTACAGTGATGGCTACCTTTGGGATAAATCCCCAATATAAGCAATGCCTAAAACATAGGCTTGGAAGTTGGGAGAAATGGCTTCTAAGGTGCTCCTGTACTGTGTGATAGGTATAGTATAAAACTAAACTAGCCAGGAGTAAAATAGTAGAATGGAATGGAATAGGTACAGACTCACAGCAAGGAGTGGAACTTCTGTTGGGGCCCAAAAATGCCTAAAATATAGAGAGAACAAATTTAGGCACAGACTCTCAGCCTTTAAGGCCAGAAGGGACCATCATGATCATTTAGTCTGACCTCCTGCACATCATAGGCCATACCCACCCATTCGAGTAATAGGTCCATAACCTCTGGCTGAGTTACTCAAGTCCTCAAATCATAATTTAAAGACTTAAAATTATGTAGAATCCACAATTTACTCTAGTTCAAACCAACAAGTAACCTGTGCCCCATGTTGCAGAGGAAGGAGAACCCCCCCCCCATCCCTGGGTCTCTGCCATTCTGACCTGGGGGGAAAGTCCTTCTGAACCCAAATATGGCGATGAGTTAGAGCCTGAGCATATGGGCGAGACCCACCAGTCAAAAACTTAAGAAAGAATTCTCTGTAGTAACTCAGAGCCTTCCTCATCTATTATCCCTTATCTGCCTATTGGAGACATTTGCTGATAGTATTCATGGATGGGCCATATGCCATTGTAGGCAATCTCATCATACCAGCCCCTCCATAAATTTATGAAGCTCAATCTTGAAACAAGTTAGGTTTTTAGCCCTTCCCCTTGGAAGGCTGTTCTAGAACTTCACTCCTCTGATCCTTGGTCTAATTTCAAGCCTAAACTTATTGATGGCCAGTTTATATCCACTTGTGCCCACACTGGCCCCTAACTTAAATAACTCCTCTCCTCCCTGGTGTTTATCCCTCTGATGTATTCATAGAGACCAATTATATATGCTTTGAGCCTTCATTTTGATAGGTTAAACAAGCTAAGCTCCTTAAGTCTGTTCCTGTAAGTAAGTTTTCCATTCCTCTGATCATCCTCGTATCCCTTCTCTGTACCTGTTCCTGTTTGAATTGATTTTTCTAGAACATGACAGACCAGAATTGCACACAGTATTCCACATGAGGTCTCACCAGTGCCTCGTATTTGGTAATAACACTTCCCTATCTCTACTAGAAATACTTTGCTGATGCATGTTAGGACTGCATTAGCCTTTTTCATAGCTGCATCACATTGGTGGCTCACAGTCATCCTGTGATCAACCAATACACCTAGGTCTTTCTCCTCCTCTGTCGCTTCAAACTGATACATCCCCTGCTTATAGCAAAAATTCTTGTTGTTAGTCCCTCAGTGCATGATCTTGACTTTTACCCTCTTAAATTTCATCCTGTTTCTATTATGCCAGTTTTCAAAGTCCTCCATATCTTCTAGTATGGTATTACAGTCCTCCCCAATACCTCCCAACTTTGTCATCTACAAATTTTATTAGCACAATCCTACTTTTTGTGACCAGGTCATTAAAGAAAATGTTAAATAAGATTGGTCCCAAGACCAGTCCTTGAGGAACTCCACTAGTAACCTCCTTCCAGTCTGACAGTTCACCTTTCAGTATGACCTGTTGTTGTCTCCCCTGTAACCAGTTCTTTACCTATCTTTTGATTCTTGTATTAATTCTCATCTTCTCCAATTTAACAAATAATTTCCCACGTGGAACTGTATCAAAAGCTTTACTGAAATCTAGGTAGATTAGATCTACTTCATTTCCTAGAAAATCTGTTATCTTCTCAAAGAAAGAGATCAAATTGGTCTTGCATGATCTACCTTTTGTAAAACCATGTTGTCGGTTTGTTTTTTAAATCACAGTTACCATTTACTTCTATGTCCTTTACACTCTCTTTCAAAATATTTTCTAACACCTTGTATACAACTGAGGTCAACTAATGGGCCTGTAGTTTCCTGGATCACTTTTTTATCTTTTTTAAATATAGATACTGTATTTGCAATTTTTCAGTCATAAAGCATGACCCTCAAGTTTAGATTCATTAAAAATCCTTGCTATTAGGCTTGTAATTTCACAAGCACATATATTAATATTTTAGGTTGGAAATTATCCAGTCCTCCCGATTTAGGTACCAATAAGCTGATTGAGTTTAGCTTCCATCCTGGATGTGGTAATTTCTACTTCCATACCTTTGTTCACCTTAGCCATCCTGCTACTCTCTCTAAGCCTCCTCATTATCCATATTAAAAACTGAGGCAAAGTATTTTTTTAGGTGTTGGATCATACCTAGATTATCTTTCATTTCTACCCCATGCTCAGCATTTAGCAGTCTCACTTCTTGTTCCCATTTTTTCCTTTTTATTTATATCTCTAAAGAACCTTTTATGAATGGTTTTAATGGCTTTTGGCAGTTCTCGCTTTTTTCCTACACTTTCTGACCTCTAAGAGGTAGCTTTTCTTGCTCATCCAGCCCTCCTTCCATTCCTTATAGGCCTTCTGCTTTCTTTTAATAACCGTTTGAGACTCTTTTTCATCCAGATTGGACTGCAACCCTTCTCTACAATTTTTTTCCTTTCCCTTGGGATGCAGGCTTCAGATACTTTAATTCAAAGTTGTAGAAACTAATTCCAAGCTTCCGCTACATTCAGATCCTTGAATTCTTCAGTCCAGTCCAACTCCCTAACTAATTCCATTAATTTTTTTTAAAGTTTGTCTTTTTGAAATCAAGGACCTTTGTTGCAGACTTATTTTTGCTTATCCTTCCATTTAGTTTACACTGAATTAACCCATGATACTCAAACTCAGGCATGTATGTACTCTGGAAAAAAGGGATTTCCTTCCCCCCCAGAATTAATTTCTGGTCACCTTATATTTAAATAAAGAAAGCTGGGTGGAGGGGGCTGTATATGTATATTTAACATGTAAGTCAGTGATGGAATCAGAGTTAGGGTTTACTTTAGAATTCACTACCTATCTCCTGTTATCATATTCATAGATTACAAGGCCAGAAGGGATCATTATGATCATCTAGTCTGATCCCTTGTATAACACATGCCATAAAACTTCAAAATAATTCCTGCAGTATAGCTTTTAGAAAAACATTCAGTCTTGATTTTAAATGTGAAACATTTACATTGGAAATATTCAGTTGTTTAGCTGATGAGATTATAGATAATAGGTGTGACTTTCAAAAGTTCCTAACTGATTTAGGAACACAAAGCCTATTGATTTTCATAGGATTTGTCCTCTCAAGTTACTTAATATTAGCCCACATAATTTTAAGATTCCTGCACTTAATATTTTTCTTGTGACCTTTATCTTGGGTCTTTATTGTATTCTGCATTGAGGCAAGAAAGACTGAGATGCAAAATATAGTGTAGATTTTGACCCTCACAGATTGTAGATTGATGGCCACATATAGTTAGTACAATTGTGTTTTATCATGAAGTTGTTAGCACCTTCCAGTTTAATGGAATTGGTTAGTAATGAATGACATAAAGTTGCTGTCTAAAGTTCTTGCTGTAATTAAGAATTTGTCACGTCTAAAGCTTGAAATAGTTCTACGAAAGTAATTTTGCAATTGTCACTTAATTTCTGTCCTGATTCAAGCAAGTGTAACCTTGTTGCTCAGAACTAGGAATTACACCGGGGGTGGGGTTTTTTTTTTCTGTTGGATGATCATTAAACCACTTCACAGGAGGGCTTACTGTTTTAGTTGATGTCATTTCACTAGATTAATCCAATCATTATTTTCCATTGAGAAAATAAGCTTTTATGTTATAGGAATAACAACTTTCCTTGGGAGAAATTCCATCTGTCTTTAGACATATTTAAATTAAAGTGGTAGACTGAAGTCAGTCTGAAATCAGCAGGTTAGGGTGCTCATGGGAAACTACAATCCTTTCATCATGAAGTGTTGACCAAGGAGCATCTACTTCCAAGTCAGCTCTTGGCTTTTCTTGCTTTCCTCCTGTCTCCCGGGATAGCCTTTCTTCCCCCTTGACCATGTCAGCTAGCATCTACCTTTAGCTCCATCTCTTTTTGAGGGTGGGTAGAGGCACGTTACTGCTTTTGTTCGTCTGTTTCGTAGGATTATCCCTCCTGACTATCCCAACACCCACCTACCTCTACGCTCTGCTACCAGTTGTATTTGCCCTTCATCCTTGAACATTCTCCCAATAAGTGAATAAATAAAATAAATTCAAGAAGGAAACTGTTTTTAACAATGTTTTTATAGTGCCTCTGTTTGTACAAATTGCTGCTTCTTTCATATGCGTCACAAGTCAATATCTAGATTGTTCAGCTATCTAACTGCTGCATCATTGGGGAAGGGGTTGCAGTCCACCCTTCAGTCTAGGATGACCAGACAATAAATGTGAAAAATCGGGTGGGGGGTAATAGGAGCCTATATAAGAAAAAGACCCAAAAATCGGGGCTGTCCCTATAAAATCGGGACATCTGGTCACCCTACTCCAGTCTTTTAACTGTGCACTCCTCCACCATATGTTTGACCGTGTGCATTGCTGCCCCGTAATCACCTTGGTAAGAGGGAGCTAAGCCAAATTTCTGCATTGTGGCAGTCACTCTGATCGGTCCAGTGAGTAGCCTGTTAAGCTTAGTTAGGATTTGCGTCCCAGGTTACAAACAGGTGGATGTAAATTAGGGCTTCTGAAATTCATCAGCATGCCTGTCTCTCTATCCCAGAGTTGCTGCTGCTCTGCAAGGACATAGCTGTTGGTCTTGATATGCTGTTGTTCATCCAAGGTTGGCACTGGGCCAACAGCACTGGACAGGAGTGGATTAATGGCTGCCACAAAAGGATGTGTCAAAGTCAGCAGGAGTTGCAGGTGTAGTTCTTTTTCTTGAGGTGGGCAGATCATCTTCTAGGAAGTGTGCATTGCTTACTTACCCTATTGGAACCATTGTCAGCCTTGTGTGCAGCAGGTTGTTTTCATCTGTTATAGCTCTTCATGCAGTTTGAAGGTTAATGGCATCTTGTCAAAGTTTTGAGGGAGCTATGGGATCCAACGCATATAAATTAGATGTTAATGTGTGGCTAAAGCAACCACTAATTATATGGGTGGCTGTGTTCAGCTCCGAATAAATAAGACGCATATGCTTACCTCTCCACCAGATTTGTTGCAAACTATTCCATGTAAGCCTATGATGCGGTTTAACATGGAAATGATATTAAATCAGCGCTTCAACTCTGGCCCCCATTCTCAATTTCTAATGCTTGGTTGGGCTCCTTGTCAAAACTTGGAGTAACAGGGACTTAGGTGTTGCAACCCACGAAAGCAAATCACAAAAATTACATCTCTCCTCACCTTTTATTGGCAATTTAAACCTTTGAATGCAGTTTTTTCAGTTTAGCAAACAAGTGAAAACCTCTGTTTGAAAATTTGTATTGAACTGTGACTGTTAAATGACAAACTGTTTCCCCTTTGTGACCTGTGGGCCTTTTTTACAATTATCTGTGAAATATTAGAACAATGGGGGGGGGGGGGAGACGAGATATGCATAAAGTTGAATATACTTGTCACCCTGAAACAATTGTCACAGTTCAGGGCAATTGCACCTGTATTGCTCCTTCGAGGGCACCCTCTCTAGGCTCCCAGTTCCTTAGCAGTCACCTCCCTTGGGCAAAGTCCGAGTGTCTCTCCCTTGAGACCAGGGGTTTTCCAGGCTGCACAGTTCTCTGCTTACACTGTGATATTCCTAGTAAGCCAAAACACCTAAAGGGCCAGCACCTGCTCTTTGCTTTCTCTGCAGAGGTTATGAACAGTGTAATTGCCTGCAATTATAAGTTACGGTACAGCTCTTCATAAGTAAGCACGTTTATTCTTAAGTTGAAAGCATTACAGAAAAAAAGCTCACCCTGAACTCCAGCTTTGGACTCTTGTAGGTGTCAGTCTTACAAAACATATAACTGTTCCCCCACCCCCGCACACACACACAGTTACAATTTCATGACTGTCTCAGATTCGGAACCAGACCAACTATGAATAGTTCAGTCTTTCCTTTTTTTCAGGTTGGGCCTTTGACCTTGGCCTCATGTAACAGGTGATCAGTAGACAATGGGTAACTTCTCAGGGTGAAGCTTCAAAAGGCTGGGGTTTTGCATAATTGGAGGTGGAGAATTTGCATTCACCTCCCCCTAGACATTCCCCAGGAAAATGACTTAACACTTTTTGTTCCAAAACTCCATTCTTGTCTGGTACATTGTTCAGTATAATCTTTTGAACCCCCAGGTTCCACATCTGTCACATTTCCCACTTTGAGAGGTTATATACAATCCCAGCCCACAATAATACATAACCATTCATTTAATACAATGGATCCGTAAAATACTAAATCTTAATTCAATAAAGTCTGCCAAGGATATCACAGGAAATTGCCATATCTACAACAATGTCTTCTAATTCAGGTTTCCTTGCACTGAGGGAACCTGTATTTTTTCCAGATGTTTTTTCATATACTCTGTATACACATGAAAGGGTTTAAAATTGAAACGTGGCTGAAACATTTCATTTTGTACAGAGAGGAATTCTGCATGTGTCATTTTTAGCTAATTACTTGAATGGTAACTTCACTGATGTGGAGGCGGTTTATTACAGTGGTTCTCAAACAGGGGTACAGGTACCCCTGGGGGTATGCCGAGGTCTTTCAGGGTGTACATCAACTTATCTAGATATTTGCCTAGTTTTACAACAGACTATATAAAAAGCACTAGCGAAGTCAAATAAATAAACTAGAAATAAACTAGAATTTCATACAGTTACTTGTTTATACTGCTCTATATACTATGCATTGAAATGTAAGTACAATATTTACATTCCGGTTGATTTATTTTATGATTATATGGTAAACATGAGAAAGTAAGCAATTTTTCAGTAAAAGTGTGCTGTGACACTTTTTTGTATTTCTCTGTCTGATTTTGTAACCAAGTAATTTTTGAGTGAGGTGAAACTTGGGGGTACAATGGTTTGGGAAGTTTGAGAGCCATTGGTTTATTACATGTATTACAGTAGCGCTTAAAAGCCCCAACCAATAAACCCCATTGTGTTAGGTGCTATACAAACACACAGTAGGAGAGTCCCTGCCTTGAAGAGCGTACAGTCTAAACAGCTAACAGGGTTGGGAAAGGAAACATTGTTCTTCTTCGAGTGCTTGCTCATATCCATTCCATTAGGTGTGTGCGCGCCGCGTGCACGATCGTCGGAAGATTTTCTACCCTAGCAACACCGGCGGGTCGGCTGTGGAGCCCCCTAGAGTGGCGCCTTCATGGCGCTGAATATATACCCCAGCCGACCCGGCGCCCCCTCAGTTCCTTCTTACCGCCCCTGACGGTCGTTGGAACTGTGGAGCGCTGCTTAACTGTTCTCCACTCTCCCTAGCTTAGTTTGTTGTATCACAGTTATAGTTATAGTTATAGTTCTAGTGTTTATAGTTAAATAGTTAAATAGTTTAAAAGTTGTTTTAGTTGTTCTAAGTAGTTCAGGGGATTAAGGGGGTCGTCTCCCCCTTTCTCCCCCGGCCGCGGGGCCGGGCTCATGCCCAACGCTCCCGGCTTCAAGCAGTGCGCCTCCTGCGCTAAGCCTATGCCCACGAGCGACCCGCACGACTCCTGTCTGAAGTGCCTGGGAGAGTCCCATCAAACAGATAAGTGCAAGATCTGTAAGGCCTTCAGACCAAGGACCAAGAAGGAGCGGGACTTTCGGCTCCGGCAACTCCTGATGGAGGCGGCACTTAGTCCGGACGCTCCATCTACAAGTCAGGCCCCGGCACCTAGCACCTCGGTGCGCAGTGCCCCGGCGGCACCGGCTATGACGACCACGCGAGTGGCGTCAGACAAGCCTCCCCGGCACCGGACCTCGTCGGCACCGCAAGCAGTGCCTTGGCGCCGGTCATTATCCCCGGGGCATAAAAAAGCCCATAAGACGGGGACATCCGTGCCGAAGACGCCGGCTTCCCCCAGTGCCGGGGGTAGAGCCGCGTCCACCGGTGGAGCACCGGAAACAGGTGCCTCCAGCACCGTTGACTCCGGCGCCGAGGCCGTTGAGTCCGGTGCAGATAGCGTCTCCACCGAGACCGGCGGTGATACAGTGCCTCCCGTCGACTCCAGAGACCTTCGCGGTGGCGAGAGACTTAATAGCTCTCACGGAGCCGGCACCGCCTCAACCACCGGCACCGACTGCACCGTTGACTCGCCCGGTCCAGTCGAGGGGGAAACCTGCCTTGATGCGCCCTCCATCGCAAGGGCTGGAACCTCGGCACCGATCCAGGTCCCGAAGCAGGTCCCCACGCCGCTCTCAGTCCCGGCACCGAATATCGCCTCGGCACCGGTCGTACTCGCGGCCAAGATCTTCTTCGCGGCACCGCTCTACGTCTCGGCACCGATATGATCGTCGGCACCGATCAACGTCGAGACGTAGTTCTCGGCACCGCTACGGTCGACGCTCGACGTCGAGAGGCCGCTCCCGGCACCGGGCATACTCCAGGTCCTCGTCGAGGTCCAGATCCGGCTCCCGGCACCGACGAGGTCATCGGCACCGATCGCGGTCCCGGCACCGTTCGCCGGCACCGCGCAGAGATAGATCATCTCCGGACCGGTACCGTGCGGCACCACAGCACACGGGGATCGTTTCATCTCTCTCGGCACCGCCATGGCCGTCAAGATCGGTGTCTCGCTCCTCGGAGGACCTGTTGAGATCGGCATACCCCCCTCAAGGGCAAGCCGAGGAACGGAACTTGGGCCATTGGCAGGAGTTGGCAGAGGATCACTCCCATGGACCATCTCACTGGTCATTTTGGACCCCGTGGGCGTACCACCAGGAGCAAGGGGCTCCAATACCATCGACCTCTCGCTCGGGTCACTCGGTTAGAAGGGCCCCAGAATCCACCATCTCTCGACCTCCGCCAGGGGGCATGGAGGCTTCCGTGTCCACGCCACCTGACACCATAGACCCGAGTACAGGTGATGCTCCGGCCCAAGAGCAGGGGGATCAGGACCCCCCCTTGGATCCAGTACCACCGGAGGCGTCTTCCTCCTCCTCTCCGGATGAGGCAGTGGCGGGCACTTCATGTACGGGTCCCCCTCCGATAGATCTTCGGGCTCACCAGGATCTCCTGCGTAGGATGGCCCGTAATATGGACCTGCAGGCGGAGGAGATAGTGGAAGTACAGGACCCTATCGTGAACATCCTCGGAGCGGATGCCCCATCGAGGGTGGCGCTACCCCTGATCCGCACGATACAAACCAATGCGGATACGATATGGCAAACTCCTGCCTCTATCCCACCCACAGCGAGAGGGGTGGAAAGGAAGTACTTTGTCCCGTCTAAGGACTACGGGTACTTGTATACCCACCCCCAACCGTGTTCACTGGTGGTGGCATCAGTGAACGCACGAGAGCGCCACGGCCAGCAGGCTGCAGCGCCTAAATCAAAAGAGGCTAAGCGGCTCGATTTGTTTGGCCGTAAGGTTTACTCAGCCGGAGGGCTGCAACTTAGAGCGGCGAACCAACAGGCGCTATTGAGCCGTTACAATTTTAACTCCTGGAACTCTATGGGGAAGTTTAAGGAGTTGATTCCCCAAGAGTCCAGGGAAGAGTTTGGAGCCATGGTAGAGGAGGGTAAGAAGGTGGCTCGGACCTCCTTGCAGGCCTCCTTGGACATAGCAGACTCAGCTGCGAGGACCCTGGCTTCGGGTATCGCTATGCGGAGGATCTCCTGGCTTCAGGTTTCGGGTTTGCCTCCGGAGCTGCAGCAAACCCTACAGGATCTGCCCTTTGAGGGACATGGATTGTTCTCGGACAAGACGGACTCTCGTCTGCAGAGCCTCAAGGACTCGAGAACAATCATGCGCTCCCTGGGGATGCATGTTGTGGGCCCTCAGCGCAGACCATTTAGGCCGCAGCCTCAGTGCTTCTACCCCCCCCGCCTCGTCAGAGACAGGACTCGACCCGGAGGCGAGGGCGAGGTGGTAGAAGAAGGTGGGCCGGCCCTCAACCCGGCCAGAACCAGGGGCCACCTAGACCACCTTCAGGCCCCAGGCAGAACTTTTGAAGGTGCGGTCGAGGACGGCGCCCCAGTCATCCCCCAGGATCCAGCCCCCTCCTTTCGGGATCGTCTCTCCCACTTCCACCGTGCTTGGTCCCTTATAACTTCGGACCGTTGGGTCCTCCGCACAGTGGAGAGGGGATACACTATCCAGTTTTCTTCTATTCCCCCCTCCCACCCCCCTTCCCCGTCCCTCTTCAGGGACCCTTCTCACGAGCAACTTCTTATACAGGAGGTTTCCACGCTCCTTGCTATGGGGGCCATAGAGGAGGTTCCAGTAGAGTTAAGGGGCAGGGGATTTTATTCCCGTTACTTCCTGATCCCCAAGTCCAAAGGAGGCCTGCGGCCCATCTTGGACTTGCGCGGACTCAACAAATTCGTAGTAAAGTTGAAGTTCCGCATGGTCTCTTTGGGGGCCATTATCCCCTCCCTCGATCCTGGAGACTGGTTCGCCGCCCTCGACATGAAAGACGCATACTTTCACATCTCAATTTACCCACCTCACAGACGCTTCCTGCGATTCGTGGTAAACATGGTGCACTACCAATTTGCAGTCCTTCCCTTCGGCCTATCCTCGGCCCCAAGAGTGTTCACGAAATGTATGGCTGTCGTGGCAGCGTACCTTCGTCGGCAAGGTTTACAGGTGTTCCCGTACCTAGACGACTGGCTGGTACGCGGTCGCACCAAAGAGCAAGTTCAAGCTCACGTCCACAGAATAGTGCACACATTCAACGAGTTGGGCATCCTACTCAACAAGGACAAATCTACTCTAGAACCTACCCAGAGAATAGATTTCATCGGCGCAGTTCTAGACTCCAGACGTGCACAAGCCATCCTGCCAGACAACCGCTTTGGCACCATCACGAGCCTCATTCAAGGGCTCCAGGCCTTCCCAACTACCACGGTGAGGTCGTGCCTTACCCTGCTGGGTCACATGGCTTCCTGCACGTACGTAACCAGGCATGCCAGACTTCGGCTTTGCCCACTCCAGACCTGGGTGTCATCAATATACCGTCCACATCGGGACAGCCTGAACATGGTGGTCACGGTCCCGAATTCGGTCCTGACCTCCCTCACCTGGTGGCTAGATCACAATGTGGTCTGCGAGGGGATGCCTTTTCACACCCCACAACCCTCTCTGCACCTGGTCACAGACGCTTCATCTCTGGGTTGGGGCGCCCATCTCAATGGACACCATACCCAGGGCCTGTGGACTGCACCCCAGTTAGCCCTGCACATCAATGTTCGGGAGCTGATGGCGGTGCGCCTGGCGTGCCAGGCATTTCTCAATCAACTACGTGGCCGTTGTGTGTTAGTTCTCATCGACAACACCACGGCCATGTTTTACATCAACAAGCAAGGAGGAGCACGTTCGTCAGTTCTATGCCAAGAGGCCATTCGCCTGTGGGACTTCTGCATCGCCCACTCAATCCATCTCACGGCATCGTTCCTCCCTGGAGTCCAGAACACTCTAGCGGACCGACTCAGCAGGTCCTTCCAGACACACGAGTGGTCTATCCGTCCGGACATCATACATTCCATCTTCCGGAGGTGGGGGTTTCCCCAGATAGACCTGTTTGCATCCCGAGACAACAGGAAGTGCCACGTGTTCTGCTCCCTACAAGGTCGAGCTCCGGGCTCCCTCTCGGATGCGTTTCTCCTTCCCTGGAAAGACCACCTGTTTTATGCCTTCCCTCCGTTTCCTCTGGTCCACAAGGTACTGCTCAAATTGCGCAGAGACCAGGCACAGGTAATTCTGATCGCTCCAGCGTGGCCGAGACAACATTGGTACACCACACTGTTCGAACTCTCGGTTCAGACTCCGATCCCGCTTCCGTTATGTCCGGATCTCATCTCTCAGGACCACGGCCGGTTGCGGTCACCCCGACCTGCAATCACTCCACCTCACGGCGTGGCTGCTCCATGGTTCACCCAGGCAGAGCAGCAATGCTCGCTCTCTGTCCAACAGATTCTGCTGAGCAGTAGGAAGCCCTCAACACGCACCACGTACCTGGCCAAGTGGAAGCGGTTCTCCTGTTGGTGCGAACAACGAGCCACGTCCCCGTTGCAGGCACCCATTCCCCTCATTTTGGAATATCTCCTCTCCCTAAAACAGCAGGGGTTGGCGATATCTTCAATTAGAGTTCACCTGGCCGCTATATCGGCCTTTCACCCAGGGGAACTCGCGTCCTCGGTATTCTCTAACCCGATGGTCGTTAGATTCCTCAAGGGCTTAGACCGGATGTACCCACAACAACGTCAGCCCGTCCCGACGTGGGACCTCAACCTGGTTCTCTCCAAGCTCACAGGTCCTCCATTCGAGCCACTGGCCACCTGTTCACTTCTGTACCTATCCTGGAAGACAGCCTTCCTCGTAGCCATCACCTCAGCAAGGCGTGTTTCTGAACTCAGGGCGCTTACATCTGAGCCCCCTTACACAGTTTTTCACAAGGATAAAGTGCAGCTTCGTCCACATCCTGCCTTTCTCCCTAAGGTGGTTTCTCCTTTTCATATCAACCAGGATATATTTCTCCCGGTCTTTCATCCTAAACCACATGCCACTCGCCAGGATCAACGTTTGCATTCCCTGGACGTACGTAGGGCCCTGGCCTTCTATATTGACCGCACAAAGCACTTTAGAAAGACGACGCAACTCTTCGTTGCAGTGGCCGACCGAATGAAAGGCTCACCGGTCTCCTCACAACGCCTATCCTCCTGGATTACGTCTTGCATTCGGACTTGCTATGACCTGGCAGGTGTCTCAGCACCGCACCTCACCGCTCACTCCACGAGGGCCCAAGCTTCCTCGACTGCTTTCCTGGCACATGTTCCGATCCAGGACATTTGTAGAGCGGCGGTTTGGTCATCAGTCCACACATTTGCAGCTCACTATGCACTAGTGCAGCAGTCCAGGGACGATGCTGCATTCGGATCAGCGGTTTTGCACACAGCAATGTCTCACTCCGACCCCACCACCTAAGTTGGGCTTGGGAGTCACCTAATGGAATGGATATGAGCAAGCACTCGAAGAAGAAAAGACGGTTACTCACCGTTGTAACTGTTGTTCTTCGAGATGTGTTGCTCATATCCATTCCAAACCCGCCCCCCGTCCCCACTGTCGGAGTAGCTGGCAAGAAGGAACTGAGGGGGCGCCGGGTCGGCTGGGGTATATATTCAGCGCCATGAAGGCGCCACTCTAGGGGGCTCCACAGCCGACCCGCCGGTGTTGCTAGGGTAGAAAATCTTCCGACGATCGTGCACGCGGCGCGCACACACCTAATGGAATGGATATGAGCAACACATCTCGAAGAACAACAGTTACAACGGTGAGTAACCGTCTTTTATCCCCATTTCCCAGATGGGGAGTTGAGGTACAGAGATTAAGTGATTTACCCAGGGTATCTCACAACCTAGACTCTTGCTTCCCAGGCCAGTGCCTTAATCACAAGGCCAGTAACAATATTACTACACCTTTCATTAGCACTAAATTCCCCTCAAAAACTTGAGAGCAGCCAGGTTAGTGGAAACTGGGGATATCTAACACTTATTTCTGTAAGTCAGGTGGACCAATAAATCATTGTCAAGAGTTTTACATCATTTCCACCAGCCAACCTCTCTTGGCATCAAAACAGGACTGTTGTGCTGGTATATTATACTGAATCGAAGATTTAAGGTTCCTACTAGGACCGCTTTCTAGTGCCTGACTGGAAGAAGCAGAAGGAGTGGAGATAGTCATAGGTAGAGGGTGGGTAGGGCTAGAGGAGGCTCATTTCCCCCCCCCCCTTCTCCCCCGAAACTCTAGTCCAGCTTGACTGGTGAAGCCCTACATCTGACAGGGCCAGGAAGGGGGTGGAGCAGGATCTCATGGTAGGACGACCCTGCCTGCACACAGTCATGTGTCATGTGACACTGGTGGAATGCCATGATAGCCAGTGAGCCAGAGTGGGGAGCCAGCCATGACCAGCCCCACGGATCAGAGCTGCCATTGCCTGCCTCCCTCCTGCAGGCACCCCACACCTATGCCCCCTTGGCAGCCAGAGCCACACAGGCACTGAGTCAGAGATGGACCCCCTCCCCAGATCAGATCCCTGCCGCATCTGGGGCTGAAGAGGTCTGGTGCCCTGAGATTATGGGGCTGTCCACAATCTCCACGTTGACCTGAACAGGTGTGCTGGATTTGTCAGCAACAGCACACCTGCTCTGCTGGACTAGCTCCCTGGAGCCAACCCAACTGGGGAAGGACCTCAGGCCAGAGTGGAGGTGTTGGGGTACATAGTGTGGGTCTCTGCCTACACTCCTCACTGGCCCAGGGGCTTGAGGGTGCAGATTGGCCAAGGCTGCTGTTATGCTCCCATGCAATCATGGCCTGCCCTGATCCAGCTCCCAGGCAGGATCACAGGGCTGGAGGCCCAGGCCTGCCCCAAGGGGGACTGATTGGAGGGCTTGGGATGGTGCTGCACATCAACAGAGCAGGGTAGGGGGCTCAGGGAGGGTCTCTGCATCATGCAAGGTGCATCTCCCGCTGGGTCTCCCCTTCTTAGCATGCTCCACTTGTCACTAAGTGAGAAGGTGGGGGTAGAGGTCCAGGGGGATTCAAGCTTCCCAGAGAAACTCTGGGGAGAGGACAAAAACAACAAGGAGTCTGGTGGTACCTTAAAGACTAACAGATTTATTTGGGCATAAGCTTTCGTGGGTAAAAACCTCACTTCTTCTCCTCCTCTCTGGGAGAGGACTGGGCCAAACCTAGCTCGTGGCTCCTTTCCTCCTAGAGCTTCCTCCGCCCAAAGCCTTCAAGCTGCAGGGATCTGCCCCGGAATCATCCAATACCACCAGACCCTCAGCACTGCAGTACACAGGGCTGCTCCCAGCATGGCAGCTGAGGGCCCTCACATCATGGCCTTGTTTGGTTTCTTTGCCAGCAGTTCACCTGCTCAATTGCAGGAGCTGGATCTAGCCCCAAAGGAGCAGTAAGCTTGTGGGTAGGGATCACCCTAAAGGGGCAGTGAGCTGGGATTGGGGGCTTCAGAGCCCATTGCCTTCACCTCTGTTTCATTTGCTTCCAACATCTAGTCCCTCCTTTTTCACAAGGTAGCAGGCTGCAACCCCATCCAGTAGCTGGTTCCCTGGGTGTGCTGGGAGGAGGATTCTGCCCTTAGAGAATGCAAAAATGGTGCATTTTGGAAGTGAATTTGAAACAAGTGGAGCAGAGCAACATCAAAGGCAGAGACCCCACTTCTGAGAGTCCAGCTCCCGGGTAACAGCCAGTGCAGGCTGGGCTCACTCTAACATCGCCCTCCCCCCTAGGTTTTCCCTCCACGCCGAGCTACGATAGAGACTGCACTTTTAATTTTGTTGTCCTTAAGATTGATGTTGCCTTTGCATTCACTTAAAGGGCAGTATCAGCTGCAACAGGAAAATCAAGGTAGCTTCTCAAATCTTAAGTAAAGGGAATGCGACATTTCTAAATGTGTTTCAATGGTACCAGTAAAGGTAGAGCAGTGTGGAAGAAGAGTTAAATGGTTGGTGTGCTTCAGAGAGATGGATCAAGTATCTTGGCTCCATGATCCTTTAGTGCTCCTTACTACCTGACAGGAATTTTTCACACCTTGGATAGAGTGATCAAAAACTGAGTGTAAGAGAAAAGAAACCACCTGGGCCTTGAGTCTACTGTCCCTAGACTTTGGCGGGGAGGGAAAGTGCCAACCACAGACGACTTGCATTTGTGTGAATGTATAATACATATTCACAAACAATAGACTTTGTTTAATGTTAATTAAGGTTGCTGTCATCAATAAACTAAACTATTAAAAACCCCATCAAAATTAGGAAAATACATAAAGGATTAAAAGGCTGTTAAGTCAAGCATACTCAAGTTCAGAAATGCTGGAGTGGACATTGCCCTTGCAATCTTAATTTATCTCCCTTCTGAAAAAATCTGAGACACTGAGGTACTGACCCTGTAAAACAGAAAATACTGATGCAACCTCACAGTAGAGAGACAACAATATTAAGGAGAAGTCTGTAGCAACTCCATAGTTTAAGGGTACGTTGAACTTAACACAAGAATAAAGTTCCTTTGTTTCACACTTTGCCCCAACTGAACTTAGTTACTAAATTTGATAAATTCATTCTTGCAAAGAGTTACTGTTCTGTATAAAGGCTTGTCCACACTGTTTGGAGCAGCAGTATGTCAAAGCACACTATGGAACTTGTGGTATACAGTAGCAGTATCCACACAGCCAGATAACATGTGACAGTCTAATGCATGGTAGGTTTAGACTCTGGCTTGCTGTGCACTAACCAACCATATAGATGCCCTAATTTTTAATAAAATATTTAATGTTTGCTGATATCGTCTTAAAATATTTGCTTTAGAAAAATTGCTTTGTTTTTCTCACATTTATTTGTGTTCCTCTAGCTAACCAACCACTAACTCCAAACTTCTTGCTCACATTCGGATGTGTTGGACACAAGCCACTTCTCAAATTTTAAATACATAGTTGTTCCACTTACTTTGGAGATATGCCAAGATTAGCTAATAGAATTACTTGGATACATCAGCTCCTTACATGTTCCAGTGTTGCCCACCTGCCTCTGGGAAACACGGAGCTCTGCCCAGCATAAAGGCCCTGGGGAAGGAGGCTTTGAACCGAATGTCATAAGCAGTGCTTTGAGAGCACTTGTCTCTTATCTGTTTGCTTCATTGCCATTCCCACAACAGCCTCACTCCTCAATGTACTCTCCCCTACACACACTGCCTGGCCCCACCCTGCCCTGTACTCAGTTACCACATTTTGCTTTTAAACACTGATATGTATCAACATTGATGGATCTAAACATTGATATGTATCAACATTTAACGGCTTAATGTGGTAAGGGGGCTTGCGGGGAGTGGAGCTGTATAGGAAGAAGCGCTTGGGGCAAATCAGACTGCCCATGAGAGATTACTGGGGCAGGGAATGAGCAAGACTTTGTCGGGGAGACATGTAACACAGCAGGACAGAGTGCCAGAAGGGGAAGCAGGGCTGTGGGAGGAGGCATGGTGGACATTAAGGCTCTGAGGGGTTTACGAATGAGAATACGTATCAGTATTGAAAGCTATCCATATGAGTAACTATCAGCATTGTTGTAGACTTTTTTAAGAACCTGAGAAATTTCTACAAAGTAAACACATCTATAACTTGAGTTCCACTTTGTCAGGGGGGTACAAATAGAGGCTGAATATCCCACTAGACAAGGATATTTCTATTTGTGGAAGGGGAGGAAATTTGATGGCTATGAGAGTCACAAGGTCACTAGAAATGGGCAAGGGAGAATTTCTGGTGTTTGGTAGGTATGTCAGTCAGTGGATAGGGTTCAGAGCTGGCAGGGTGAGACTGTAAGGGCACCAGATATCCACACAGAATAAAAGCAGTAAAAGAACAGGCTGAGGAAGTTTTAGGAAAAAAATGATTGGGGGTGGCAGAAAATAGAATGGAACAAATTTAAAGAAACACCATATTGTTCTTTCTATTTGGTACCAGCTGAAAAATAATACACAGTTGTGTTCTTTTGCTTTATAAATTGTTAAAGCCTAGAAATTTACACTCCTGAAAGATTCCTTCTTTTTCCAGCAGAAACATCAATACTATGGGCCAGATCCCCACTTGTGTAAGTAGGCATAGCTCCACTGACTTCTGCTGAACCAGGCTACTTTACACCAAGTGAGACTATATCTCTAGCTAAAATCTCCCCACCCTCCACCCTGGATCTAATGTAGTTAACAGTAATGATTTTCTGATTTTGTTGATGTATATATGTGCTTGAATTCATGACACAGCACTACCTATCAGGTCCTTCAACCCAATTTCTTATGAGAAAATGGCTTATGCATTATGGATGGATATTAGAAGAGGGTCTGTACTTTCACAATGGCTTAAGTTGTGTGGGTTTGTTTTAGGTGTATTTCTTACGTAACCATATGCTTCCAGTTGTATGTATTCTGCCAAAACTCTGAGTTTCAGATCTAGTATGGGTGTTTTTAGCAAATGTTTTAGATTCCCAGCACCCTTTGTCTGCCTCTTTTGGCTACTTCTACAGAATCTCACCTTGTCTATCCTCATCTTATAGCAGCAACCACACACTGTGTCAGAATTTGAGTTCATCCAATTCCTTTATCTGTCTTATATAAGTATTCTGAAGAATCCTTTTTTTCCCTCATCACTCTCTCAATGAAATGTTGCAAAGTATGTATGCACATTTTATAAGCCAAATGCTGAATTGTTCAGAAACAGGCAAGTACCCTTTTGTAGACTCCTTCAGTCTATTTATTTTTCTTCCATCTCACACTGTGATGTGAACTCTGGTCTTCAGTTCATGCAGCAGGATGAATCCAGTATTTCTAAACAAGTTGGACTAGTCAGAGGATGCAGAGTTCTCTGTAGCATGTTAATGGTCCTTACTTTCAAGTACAAAGGCAGGTTTAAAAAGGAGAAGAAAAATCTATATACAAAGAGGTTTGGTTTGGGCAGTTTCATTATTATTCATGTTGCAAAACTCTCCCTTTAGCCACTGAACTATCAGTGCCAAAATGAGAACAAGACTGCTTTTGCAAACCCAAGTGTTGAGAAATAAACGCTGGGTTTTGCAACATTATTTGAAACTGAAGAAGTCGTTCTAGTCTATGATTCAGTTTGTATACTTTTGTTCTTTCAATTTACATTGATTGTGATAATTTTTAATAGGTATTTTTCAAACAAAACTTTTTTTTACAGTTAAGGTTGAACATGGTTCTGTGGAGTCTAGCTAACACTGAAAAGTAATTACAAAATCCTGCATCTTTTAAAAAACCCAAATCACCAGAATGTTTGAAAAATGACAGTTAAGAGATCTACTCCTATATAATTTTTCATTTCTTAAACTCACTCCACCTGACTTCCCCTATCCACACCCCAGTCCAGCTCCTAAACATGTTTCCCCTGGAATTTGCAAAAACATATGCTTAGTAGGGTTGCCAACTTTCTGAATGCAGAAAACCGAACACCCTAGCCCCGCCCTCCGCTCACTCCATCCCCCCTCCCTCTGTCACTCGCTCTCTCCCACCCTTGCTCACTTGCTGGGGCAGGGGATTGGGATGTGGGAGGGGGGAGCTCTAGGATGGGGCTGGGGATGTTGGGTTTGGGGTGCAGGAGAGGGCTCTGGCTTGGAGGGTGGAGCTGAGGGTTTTGGAGTGTGGGAGGGAGCTCTGGGCTCAGGATTTGGGTGCGGGGGGGGGTGAGGGCTCTGGTTGGAGGGGGCTCTGGCCTGGGACCCAGGAGATTGGGGTGCAGAAAGGGTGCGAGCTCTGGGAGGGAGTCTGAGATGTGGAAGGGGGGAGGGGGCTCTGGGCTGAGATGGGGTTGGGGTGCAGGGGGCAGGCTCCAGGCAGCACATACCTTAGGTGGCTCCCAGGAAGTGGCGACATGTCCCTCTGGCTCCTAGGTGCAGGGGCGGCCAGAAGGCTCTATATACACTACCTCGTCCACAGGCACTGCCCCCACAACTCCCATTGGCCATGGTTCCCGGCCAATGGGAACTGTGGAGCCGGCACCATGGGCAGGGGCAGCGTGCGGAGCCCACCTGGCCACCTCTGTGCCTAGGAGCCGGAGGATATGCCGGCCACTTCCGGGAGCTGCGCAGAGCCAGCTGTTTCTCGACCAGGCATTCCAGTTGAAAACTGGACACTTGGCAACTCTAATAGGCCAAAATAAAAAATGACTAGGTGATAATCAGAAATAGGATCTTGAATCGGAAACCTGTCTGTAAAATGAGTTGGATGTGAGTGAGTGAAGTAGTATTTGGAAGAGGATGGGAAGGGTTCCTTTACTAGTTCCAGACTAATTCACATTTGGGCACTAAAACAGGTGTTTTTTGAGGAAAATAATATTTCTCCAGTGTTAACTATACATTTTTAAGGAAAACCGCGCTGCACTTTTTTTTATATGCAGTTTTTATTTATGACTTTGCTGTTGCTCATTGGAGAAAAGAGGTTTAAGACTCCAACTGAGGAAAGTGCTTAAGCACGTGCATAAGTACCTTGCTGAATCAGGTTGGCATAAAAGACCTGCAGAAAAGGAGCCTTGCTGTGCCCCGATGAGGCCTAGCAAAGGGCTTCGCTCCCGTGGGCTTTAGCAAGTCTGTGGGAGGGAGGGAAAGGGAAGATGATGAAACCTGGGTGGAATATGGAGTAAAAGATGGTGGAAAGGGGAAGCTTTTCTCATGATTAAAATTTAGGAATTTAAAAGCTACAATATGTTACCCATTTTTAAAGTTAAGTGTTTAACAGCCTCTGCCTTTCCTTGTCTTTCTCTATGCCCTCCAGTCTCCTGTCATTTCCCCGCTTTCATCCACTGCCCCAGTCTCCTGCCTGCCTCAAAATCACCCTTCCTCCTCCCCAGACTCCCATTCCATGCCCAGATCATGCATTGAAGATTCCTGCTCTGCCATGTTTCTCCAACAGTTGAGATTGGCATGTGAAACGTCAGGAAGATCAGATGGGGGTGGAGGGACGATAACTTGAGGTGTATTCAAAATGAATCTGCTTATGAGATATTCGCTTCACCCTTAGTTATGGAGTAGTTACCGTCAACAGCTGGATGTGGCAGTTGTGAGGCTAGTGATTCAAAAGCTCTGTTATTCTATGTATAGAACACCAGTCTATCAAAGTATAATAAAACCCAAGGCAGGTTAAATTAATAAAAATATAAAGGAATTTAAAATCAATATCCTGTGTCAAAGGATTTCTGAAACTTAAACATTTTCAAACCTACTTTAAAGAAGACTAATTTCATACTGACTGCTAGGTAAAAAGGAGAGCATACCATGGCTTCTGTCACTGCAAATCTGTTTCCGACAGCTCCATCCCCTTGGCAGTCATTGAAAGACTTAAAAGAATCAGAAGCTATTTTGATACTTTAAACACTTCCTTTTGCAATTATTGATGCTTATTCTGATGTTCAAAAACTACACCTCTACCCCATTTTCTTCACCAAATTAAATCTTCTAATGAGAGAGTAGGTCTAGTCTACCAGGGAATTTTTTTTAAAATTGAAAGTTCAAGTTGAACTCATTTAAATTCTGACAGATCTCTGACTCTTCAGCTGGGCTAATTCTGGTATTTGTTCTTGAAGTCTTTGTCAGTCTCTTGTGGGCTATGTAACTTGATGCTGCTGACTTTTATTAATTTCCTATGTCAAATAAAAGCATTTAGTGCAGCAAACAGGGTGGATTGCCTTTTTGTTTTGGGGAGGCAATTTTTGTTTTTTGGAACGAGGTTTCTGGAGCCCTGAGGCTGATGCTCAAGACAATTTGGCTTGAGAAATAAATCATGGGGTTTGACTGCTGTGACCTCTTGCTCCTCAGGTCCAGGCTTGAGACAAAGTGGGCACTGTTTGAAGAGATGTTAAGGATAAGCTTGCAATTTAAGTGGAAGCTCACAGCAGTTGTGTAGTTTCTTTTGATTCTTTCAGAAAGAAGATATTGTTTTTGCAAAGCCACCCTACCACTCAAGAGGAAGGGGGGAAATCAGATTAGATTTAATGTGCATTTTCTTGCAGTTAAAGTTTTGCTGCTTAATTATCAATTGGGAAATACGTGTCGCGTGTAAGAAATGTGCTTTCTTTTATAAATTAAAAGTACAATATAGGAAAAAGACACTACCTGAATGCGTTGGAGTAGGATATTGTAAAACCCGGTCTGCAAAATCCACAACCAGGAAAGCACTGAACAGAGTTTTCGAAAATGTAAAACAAGGGCCCTATTCTGCAAGCACTAGTGAGAATAACACTTACTGTGAGGCACACGAATGAGTTCAATGGGACTACTCATGCAAGTAAGTCTCGTGTCCATGTAGCTAACTGCATTTTCTTTGCGTTTCTCCCTTTCATTATGCTCTTTTCCAATATCGTGTATTGTAAACAGGCTTTTAAAGACTTCTTTCTCTGGCCACTCTCCAGAAATGTTCAGTGCACTTCCATATGTTGTTTCCTCTGTTTTCTGTTCTTGACTGCTTCAAATGATGGTGGTTTTACTGTTCCATTTGGAGGTCTGTTTTGGGGGGCTAATTACTGTCCCTGAATACATTTTTACTAGTATCAAATGCTAATCTGAGTTTAAGGACTGTGCAATAAATATGGGAAAAGACTGTTAGGTATATTTGTACCTCTCAGACTTTCAGGTGGCATAGTAATCTAGGAATCATAATGGAGAAATGGGTATATAATTAACAGTTTACTAAGCATCATCTCTTCAGCGTCTTTTTTGTGGTGGAGCTCATTATGTATCGGTATTTGATGGGAAGGAAAGGACAGACTTTATGGATAGATTCACTAGCACATCTAGAAAAAGCAAGCTGAATTTCTACAGAGAAACTTAGATATTTTAATTAGGGTTACCATATTTAAAAAATTAAAAAAAGAGGACACTCCACAGGCCCTAGCCCCGCCCCTTTCCCACCCCCGGCCCCGCCCCAACTCCACCCTTTCCCCGCCCCTTCCCCAAAGTCCCCGCCCTAACTCCCCCTCCTCCCTCCCAGCCACGCGAAAAGGGCTGCCCGAGCGCTACCGGCTCTACGGTTTGCCGGGCAGCCTCCAGACCCTGCGCCCCCGGCCGGCGCTTCCCCAGCACAGCTGGAGCCCGGGAGGGGAAGCGCCCAGCCGGGGGCGCAGGGTCTGGAGACTGCCTGGCAAACCATGAAGCCGGTAGCACTCGGACTTCGGGCAGCCCCTATGCCTCCGGACCCTGCGCCCCGGGCCGGGCACTTCTCCTCCCCGGCTCCAGCTGCTCTGCTCCTCCCTAGACTCAGGCTTCGGCTCTGTTTAAGAGCAAACTGCCTGAGCCAGCGCTACCGGCTTCGGGCAGCCCCCGTGCCTCTGGACCCCAGCCGCCGGCTGGGCACTTCTCCTCCCCGGCTCCAGCTGCTCTGCTCCGGCGGCGCAGGGTCCGGAGGCACGGGGGCTGCCCAAAGCCGGTAGCGTTGGCTCGGGCAGCTTGGCTTTTAAACAGAGCCGAAGTCTGAGTCCGGGGAGGAGCAGAGCAGCCACGGGAGAGGAAGTGCCCGGCCGGTATTTTTCCTGGACATGTTCAGCTTTTTGGCAATTCCCCCCGGACTGGGGTTTGATTGCTGAAAAGCCGGACGTGTCCGGGAAAAACCGGACGTATGGTAACCCTACTTTAATGCTTAGGCATTGATCATGCCAACGGTCATACGTGCTTAACTTTGTGCACATGAGTAGTCCTGTCACTGCATAAGCTTTTGCAGGTTTAGGGCCTTATGGTCCCCCTTATGAACCATTATGCTAGGAGAGCTGTTCATAATGTTCAGTTTGGTAGAAAAGTTTGTGCTAGTGCAAAATTTAAAGCTTTTGTATCTGTAAAAACAATATCACAGTCCTGAAGATCAGATAAGGTTTCTTCATAGAAGGAAAACAGGCAAAAGTGACAAGAGGCACGCTGTCATAGCTAACAAGGAAAAGTGCCAATGCAGCAAGTACATGTTCTAAACTTTGTCAGAAGGTACCCGATCTGTGAGTAAAGTAAATATTTAACATCTATAAAGTTGCTTAAACTAAGGTGTTACCAAGTAAATATTGTCCAACTGAAGAATGGAGACACCAAGAATTGTGTATGCAACACCTTTTGCAAAGCCTCAAAGAAGTTAGATGCTGTGTATGCAAGTACAATTCTGAAATACTCAGGGGCTGAGACACAATAAATGGGAGCAGATGCTGACATCCAGAGGAGACTGGGCAGAAGAGGGACCAAAATGATGTACTGTAATTTTTTGTTTTCTGGAATCTTCTTTTGGGATCTATGTTTAATTATAGTAGTGCTCTACTAGTCTGTACTATGGGCTTCATTTGTTAATCCTGGACATATTTCTCAACATTGCAGCATATATTATTATAAATGGATTTTTAAAAATTGTTTTTTTCTGAATTCTGAATAATATTGCATGACTTTAACCATTAATACATCGTGTCACGTTCTCACTAAAAATGACATTTAGTCCCACTTTTTGCTATATAATGAATGAGACTTGCTGGCTAGCTCCAAAACTCTATTAAGAGAGTACAGAAATCCATTAAGAATTTATTTCATTCTGGGAGGCAGTGTGAACAAAAGAGGTGTGCAGTGACCTAAAATGCTTTTGCTGTGTATAATAGGAGCAATGTATGTGTGTCCTGACAGAGCCAAGGGAATGACATATGCTGATAAAATGCAAGAAAAATGGAAAGTTAATGTAAGGAACTATTAATAACTCAGATGAGTATTAAATCTTTTAACAGAATACTGTTGAAGGTTTTTTTTTTTGTTTTTTTTTGTTTTTTTAATACTGTAGCTTTAATGAATCTGTCTCCCAGTCTTGTGCGCAGCCAGGACAATAGGGAGGTCTGTTTAAACAAAAAAAACTACTGGCTTTCAGCCTATTAATTAGAATTAGTGATTTATTTTTAAGTCTACATCTGCAGTGCTTGCTGCATCTGTCAGTATGACTCATGCTTCGGTAGATTTGACTGGGCGGATGGAGTTTAAGTGTCTCGGGGTGAAAAATCTGTGTTAGTACGATAGACCTGTCACTGCACAAATAATGTTGATAGATGCTTGTAGTTCTTATACACAATTCCTTAACCACATAATTGGATAGAAAAAAACTGAAAGGGTTGCTGTTAAGTCTGAGGTGTTTCTCTGTTTAAACTAGTAGGATTCAAGGGAAGCTACTTAAGTCTCTAAACAGATTTTTATGTTAAAAATGATATTTTTATCCATTGTTGAATTTGGCCTAACTGTAGGAAAAATCATTTGTTTTTCTGTTGATCTAGCTAGATCATTCTTCTGTATATCATAATCAGGAGGAAATGGGTATTCAGTATTAACAGATAATAAACATCACAAACCCACCTCAAAAGCTTAGTTACTACCAATTGTCTTATCCAGTTTTGGATTTGAGATTTTTGTTTGGAAAAAGTGGAGGAGTTGGGTGTGAGGTTTTCATTTTAATTAATTCAAAGAGCTGATTTAACGTGCATTGGAGAATACATGGTCTATAACTTCCTCACTGTTACCTTTGCTCATCCTTCTATCTGCCTCTTGTTTTATACAGTAAAAGCTGTTTTATCCGGCACTTCACCAACCAGAAAGCTGTATAAAACGGCATTTCTGATCTTCATTGAAAGTCCAGTTTATAGTCTGGTTGGCGTGGGGCTGGCAGGGGGTTGGGTTGTGGGAGGGGGTGTGGCATGTGGGCTTAGGGAGGGAGTTTGGGTGTGGAGGAGGGGAGGGGAACTTGGGGCACGGGAAAGGGTGCAGGGTGCCAGATCTGTCGCTCATCTCGGGTGGCTCCCCACAAGCGGCGACCTGTCCGGGCTGTTTCTAGGCGGAAGCGCAGCAGGGCATTTAATATTAATGAAATAAATCAAAGTGGTATAGTGCCTAGAGATGTAGCTTAGTGCATACACACAGATGCAGCCTAACAAAGGCAAGTGTAGTCAACATTCAGGGTATGAAGTAAAAACAACTTGCTACTTTGAGATACCAATACTAACTCTTCTTATTTCCCCAGCCCCTTCTATGGAGAAGACTTTTACTGTGAAATTCCTCGGAGTTTTCGTCACCTGTCATTTTACATTTTTGATAGAGATGTTTTCCGAAGGGATTCCATCATAGGTATGTGTTTATAAAATGCTTATTTTCATTATAGTTGTAATCCTTCAGGATTTCCCATGTTCATCAAACTATAAGCAGCTATATGAATTCAGGTCTTAGAATGGGCAGTAATGATAGTGATTGATATACCTTTTTTTCTTTCGTGGTGTGTTTTTTCTCTCCTATATATTACATGCTATATAGGAGTCTAGGAAATAAAAATAAATTGATGGGGAATGCAGATTATTACCGTTTAATCAAAATATACTGTAAGTATTACAGCATTATGTTAAAGTTAGCAGCATCATTTATAATCATGTGATTTTATGTAGGACTTTGGGATGTACCTGGCCTTTTGTGGACCCCTGCTGGAGTCTTACTATACTCCACCCCAGGAAGGAGCAGCAGAGATGGGTCCTCCCAGCTTGCCTAGAGAGGCCTTGTGGAAGCAGCCAATCCGAGCCCAGCAGGCTCAGATAAAAGCAACTGCAGGGCTTTAGCCGGTCAGTTCCTGGCTGGGACTGGAGGGGCAAGAAAGGGTGCTCTTCTCTGGCTAAAGGAGCTCAACTGGCTGGATTTACTAGACCTGGGAGTGAGAGGACCTGTCAAGTTTAACCCTAAGGTAATAGGTGAAGGTAAAGGGAGCAGTAGAGAAGAGGCCCAGGGAATGCAGCAGTATGCAAGGTCCCTAGGTTGGAACCTGGAGTTGTGGGTGACTCTCTGGGTTCCCCCACTGGCCACTAGAAAAGTGGCCTAAGTCCCAAGAAGGGGACAATGCTTCTTTAGAAGCCGGAATGAAGGGTGGGGCCTAGCGATGGGGCTGAAGACCCTGGTGAGGGCAGACAGTTTGTTTGACTTTCTCTGCCCTGGAAGGGGTTCATCCATTTTGACTGTGTGATTTGGCTGGAGGACTGAGCCACTGAAGGCCCACCTAGTGAGGTCAGCAACCTACCGGGGGTGCCAGGAGGAGGAAAAAGATTACAGTACCATACCCACCCTCAAAGAGGCACTCAAGGTGAATGCTGCCATTACAGGCCTTTAATCTCAAAAAAATCCCCAAATACTTTAAAAAGTATCTGCATGTAGCATCACTAAAATACTACCACCTTTGGAGTAGGAGGCAATAGCTAATGGGTCACATAGTATAAGAGTGGTAAGGGAAGGAGAAATTTCACCCAGAACATCAGGGCAAACCCTTACTTGTGCAAAGTCCCATGAGATTTTTTCAAGTGTCCATGTACAGTAGACAAGACTCTACTTGTAGGGTCATGTTTGAAAACTTGACGTGTAGTAAACTCAGTAGCACTTAATTTATCTGCTTCAGGGTTTGTCTGTATGGCCTCTTAGTGCAAAGCAAACTGGAGCATTCTGCACCTGATTTAGTCTGACATGCACTAAGTGGCTGCATGGCCCCTGCTGCCATTCACTAACAGTTCCGTAGAGTTCTTTGATTTTTTTCCTGTTTCAAACAAGTATAGGTCAAAGTGTCCTATGTTACTGTGCGGCAGCAGGGTCCACATGGCAAGTGAGTGTTTGGGAGGTTAGTATGGTTGCCAACCCTCTCGGTATCAGGCTATCTCAGAGATTTTAGGCCGCTAAAAGTCTGGCAGTGCAGAGGGGCTAAGGCAGGCTCCCTACCTGCCCTGGCTCTGCGCCACTCCCGGAAGCGGCCAGCACATCCCTGTGGCACCTGCCAGTGGGCAAGGGTCACCGCACTCTGCCCACACCCCGAACACCGACTCCACAGCTCCCATTGGCTGGGAATTGCAGCCAATGGGAGCTGCAGAGGCAGTGCCTGCAGGCAGGGGCTGTGCATGGAGCCCCCTGCTCCATGCCCCCACCTGCAGGGATATGCCGGCCACTTCTGGGAGCGGCGGGGGGCCAGGGCAGGCAAGGAGCCTGCTTTAGCCTCGCTGTGCCACCGACCAGGAGCTACCTGAGGTAAGTGCTGCCCAGCTGGAGCCCACACCCCTTACGCCCTCCCATGTCCCACCCCCCTGCACCCAAACTCCTTCCCTCACCCCCTCCTGCAGCCCAATCCCTTGCCCCAGCTCAGAGTCTCCCCCCGGAGCCCGCACGCTTTTCCACACTCCAACCCTCTCCCCCAGAACTCAGCTCTTTCCAACACCCAAACTCTCTCCTAGAGCTTGCACCCCGCACCCTCTCCTACACCCCAATCCCCTGTCCCATGCTCAGCACGGAGCCCCCTCCCACACTCCGAACCCCTTGACCCCAGCCCAGAGCTCCTGCAAGGGAACCCCCTGCCCAGCCCGGTGAAAGTGAGTGAGGTGTGGGGGAGAGCGAGCGATGGAGGGAGGGGAGAATGGAGTGAGTGGAGCGGGGCAGCAAGTGTGTTTCGGTTTGTGTGATTAGACAGTTGGCAACCCTGGAGGTTAGTGTGCTGTAGGTTTACAGCCTGGCTGGCTGAGTGCTAACTGCCATCTAGACAATGTTAGAAGGATAACGAGCTTCCTCAAGCCTTCATGATGATGTTGAGGAGTGGGGGAGGAGATTTAAAACCCTTTCAATCAGTCATATAAATGTCAAAATGTATTTGGTTTAGGACAGGTGTTTTTTTTTCCAAAACTTTTTTTATTTGTGGACCCCTACAAAATTTCAAATGGAGGTGCGGACCCCTTTGGAAATCTTAGACATAGTCTTTGGACTCCCCGGGGGTCTGCAGACCACAGGTTGAGAACCACTGTAACGACAACCTTTCACAGATCCCTTGGACACTGTGGGCCCCCCGGTTGAAAACTACTGTTCTAAGAGCACAGACATTTTTCATTATCCTTACAACGTTACTTTTTATTTTTAAGTTTTTTAGATGGTTTGTTTTAATAGTCTTGATTCTTTTTTCAACAGTTTGACAAAAACATACATTATCTTTATTGTAAACAACAATGTTCCAGCTTAGTAAATCTGAAGTTCTCAATGGAGTGAATCTATCTAGCTATCCACACACTTCTTCTCAGTGTAGTTATTTCAGCATGCAGTCACTGAATTCTTTTATTATTTAAAAAAAAAAAAGAAAGACCTCAAAACGGCACAGTTATGATTTGATATTTTACACAGGGTGCATTGATTTAAATCAAAGCAAATTAAATCACTGCGTTTAATCATGATTTAAATCAGCAAGCAGGAAACATGGATTTAAAAAATTGATTTTAACCTTGTTTTGCAGTTGTACTTTCCTAAAGAAAAGGTTGATTCTCATTGATTAGTAACTATTAAAATATGTTCACTTGTATCTAAATAAGCCTTTTCACTAAATTTGGTATTTTTTGCTAGGCAGATACATATCTCTATATATTTATTTAAGCATGTACATAACTTAACATACATTTATTCAGATTCTTAATTTTTACATTTTTTTAATATGTTAATAAATGGTAAATGATGCATTTCTTATTTACTCATGAGTTGTGTTGAGCTCTATTTGGATGGAAATGCAATAAAAATACACAAAACAGCTTTTTTATTATTACATAAAACTAGCTTAAATAGGCTGGGTACACAAGAGAAATAGCTTACAAAAATACATTTTGCATTTAAAACTAACTGAAGTTTTTTAGATAGTTGAATGAGTATGACCTGAACTAATGGTTTCTGGTCCCTCAAGATTTTAGAGCTGGTAGGGATTATCTTTCACAGCTAGTTTATATTCAAGCTTCCCTGCTTTTTCAACTCCCAATCAGTTTCTTAACTTTGAATGAACTAGTCATTGAACAGAATTAGTTGGGTAAACTGAAATGAAGAAAATATTGTTGCTACACCTGCAGAAGAGGCTACTGCTGTCAAAAGCTGGTTTAGCACTTCAACAAACTCTGGTCTAGGTGCTTAGCTAGTGACTTCTACCATTCAGTGGTTTGACTTCTTTGACAACTTTAGCAGAAAACATATACCACTTAAATCGTTTAAATTAAATATTTATTTAATAGATTACATTAAGTTTATGCCTTAACATAGTTGTTATAATTTAAAATTACATTTTAAATAGGTTTATTTTTAAAAAGAAATGTGTGTATATTTTAAATTTAAAAAAAAAATCAATTTTATCCACTGATTTTTACATACAAACAAGCCAGGGATCTGAGTTATTGTGACGGGGGCTGCTCTGCTCACGTGTCCCGCAGCTCCTTTATAGCTCAAAGCCGTATTGTATGTACAGCATGTAGCATTTTTTTTACCACGTATTAATAGAAAGTACTAACTATGAAAGAACATACTTAGGTGAAGGATGTGGAAACTATAGCTTCGAAGTCTGTTCTGTGGGTGTGAAATTTTGACTAAACCTGTATTTAGTTTCTTCTTGGGTACTTTATACTATGCTAATTCTTCTAGGGCCTGATCCAGAGTCCGTTGTGTCTTTAAATCAGGGGTGGGCAAACTATGGCCCGCGGGCCACATTTGGGCCACCAGCCAATTTAATCCGGCCCTCGAGCTCCCGCTGGGGAGTGGGGTCTGGGGCTTGCCCTACTCCCACGCTCCAGCTGCCGAGCGGGGTCAGGGACCACTCTGCTCATGTGTGCCGCAGCTCCAGGAAGCAGCGGCATGTCACACCTCCAACTCCTACGTTTAGGGGCGCCGGGGGCTCTGCGCGCTGCCCCCCGTCCGCAGGCACTGCCCCCCATCCACAGGCGCTACCCCCACAGCTCCCATTGCTTGGGAACTGCAGCCAATGGGAGCTGCAGGGGCGGTGCCTGTGGACAGGGCAGCATGCGGAGCTGCCAGACCGCGCCTCCGCGTAGGAACTGGAGTGGGGACATGGTGCTGCTTCTGGGAGCTGCTTGAAGTAAGCGCCACCTGGAGCCTGCACCCCTGCCCCAGCCCTGATCCCTCTCCCACCCTCCAAACCCCTCCTGCACGTCAAACCCCTCATCCCCAACCCAGAGCCTGCACCCCCATCCAAAGCCTTCACCCCTCCTGCCCCAGCCCGGCGCCACCACCCACACCCTGAACGCCTCATTTCTGCCCCCCCCTGAACCCGCACCCCCCCCCCCCATGCCCCAACCCTGATTCCCCTCCCGCCCTCTGAACCCCTTGGTCCCAGCCTGGAGCAGCCTCCTACACCTCAAACTCTCATCCCCAGCCCCACCCCTTACAACTTGACAGCTAACAAAAACTGCAAAGTCCTGGTTTAGATATGGCAAGATGTAGTTATCTCTGTTTAGGGTGAACACTATGGTACAATTACTACTTGCCTTGGTTATACCAGGATTTTGCAATTTGTGTTAATTATCACATTGTAAAAACACACTTCTCTCCACTGCCCCCAAGCAAACATACCTGTTCTGAAGACGAGTGCAAGAGCACAGAAACATGATGCATTACATGCTGTGATGGTATAAATGTCCAGGTAGGGATAGGAAGGAAAAATGAAAATTTGTTGGTTAGTGTATTGTTCAAAATAAAAGTTCTAGAACTAACTCAACAGTAGAGAAGAAATTAATTATGTCAGTAACCCATCCTGTGCCTGTGGTCAGATATGGAAGGAGGGCCAGGGAGGCTGAGCGCATCGTGAAGTGGATATTTACAGTTATTTGAGTAGTTGCTTCCCAACCAGAGTCCTTAAAGGCAAAGTTAAGCCATGGGTGCTAATATTATAAAGGGTAGTCCTTTAGCAGGCAACAAAAGGGCCCATCTTTTAAAATGACATTTGAAAGGTATAGATGATGATGATTTAGAGAGCACTTTGCGCTACATATAACTATAGTAAAAGATCCTACTTAAAGAGGTTTTTGGAGGCCAGCTTTCAGGATTACATCCCACTGAAAGAGATCACGGATGGAATAGCTATTTTCTTTCTTTATAGACGAATTTGTCTTACCTTTTCTTTTCAGAAAAAAGACAGGGCACTATAGAGCTGGTTTGTTATATTCTGCAACCATGAGACCTTTCTTTTCCCAAAGCTGATGTAGAATTACTCATGTACATCCAATAAGTAGTAAACTTATTGAGAGAGAAATAAAGGGTGTCCTCTTCCATCCAGTGAGACCGATGGGTATATATCAGGCCAACAATGAAAATCACATTTTTGTTAGGTAACTTTGGACACTAAAATATAGTTCAATTATTGCTTACAGAGCTTGTGAACTTGACTGTCTATTTCCTGTCTAATAGGAGAGATTTGACATATTTTTGTTTTGGGGTTTTAGAGAGGGCTAAGTGCGTACATCCCAGAATGCTGAGAGGTGGGGTTTTTTAGGTGGTATGCTGTCAGAGTTCCTTTTGAATAAATAGTATTTGATGGGGCTTTTATTTACTGTAATATTAATTGTCAAGGTGCTAGAGCTTTGAATAGGTGTCTCTTTTTATTCAAATTTGAAATATTTATATTTCTACCTTGGCCTGTTGTGACAGTGAATTCTCCAGCATCAAAGGTAGAAGTGTAACTTACACATTGTATAGCAGAGAGGAAGTCTTGAGCCAGCAAAAACAAAAAGGAAAAAAGTCAGATATTTTCTTCCTATTTATAAGACATCTGTGAACAAAAACAAACCAGAAGGATAAACACTTATGCAGTAGACAAATTTTAGAGCAACAATGCAGTACATTTTTGGCACTGGCGGATGGAAGGGTCATAATGATAAACACATTTGTGGGTTTGCATGTTTCATTATTATGTCTGCATTTTCCTGACGCTAACTTGCTAAGTCATTCAGGATCTTGTTAGCTAAATTGATGATAAAGCTGTGAACAGCTGTGCCTTGGATGTATCTTGCATGCCAGGTGGAATGCAGCATGTAATAAAGACAGAAATGCAAGGCTTGATTGGTCTGAAACATGAAATGTTTCTATTTTTACATATATGTAATGTGTGTGTAAATGCACACAGTTTATTATGAAAATAAACTGGTTATGTCAAACTGTCCTTGGACATTGTGTATCCTTGCTTTGACTTGAGGGATGTTACCCTGGTATAACCTATTGGTTTTTAAAGCATGTTGAAATACTTTGAGTAGGAAACAGGTTTCAGAGTGGTAGCCGTGTTAGTCTGTATCAGCAAAAACAACAAGGAGTCCTTGTGGCACCTTAGAGACTAACAAATTTATTTGGGCATAAGCTTTCATGGGCTAGAATCCACTTCATCGGATGCATGAAGTGAAAAATACAGGAGCAAGTATAAATACATGAAAGGATGGGGGTTGCTTTACCAAGTGTGAGGTCAGTAGGAAAGATACGACTGCAACTTAAACTGATTCTGTTCTCATTAAGGTTTATTTTTTGTGTAAGAGAAACCAGAATAGCTTTTCTTCCCTTTAAAATAAAATAAGCTCTTTTCTCTCCCATTTCCATCATACATACACTCCTCAAAGAATTTGGATGAGAGTGGTAAAGCAAAGAAGAAAGTCAGGATGATTGTAATATATGGAACAATTGTCATCCAACTCTTCAAATAGGAAAAGGATTTGGGGGATTACACTTGGAAAAATCATTGAGACCAGTGCACCTCAGCAGTAATAAGTTAACCAGACAGGGCCGGCTCCAGGCACCAGCTGAGCAAGCAGGTACTTGGGGTAGCCAAGGGGAAGGGGTGGCACGTCGGGCTCTTCGGCGGAGGGTCCCTGTCCCTCTCGGAGGGAAGGACCTGCCACCGAATTGCCACCGAAAAAGAAAGTGGCGCGGTGGAGTTGCCGCCGATCGCGATTTTTTGTTTGTTTGTGTTTTTTTCCACCGCTTGGGGCGGCAAAAACCCAGGAGCCGGCCCTGGAACCAGATATGTCTGGGCACAGTGGCAGAAAGAGAGCAGTATCACTGTCTTAATACTCTGTGTAAGGAAATTCTAAATACACATTCTCCTTTGAGTGCCCTCTGCATATTCCCACTCATGGGATGCTCCAACTGGTGCAGCCTGAAAGGTAGAATTCTAGCTAGCAGTAGTTGTTGAAGCACTCATGCGCCTCCCTCTCCCCTCCCTGCAATGAAAGTGAAGAGATCCAGGGTGAGGATATAAAAGGGGCATGATGCTGCAGCTGCCTCAGTTCCTTCTAACGGGAACCAGGTGAACAGTTTGTGTGAAGCTCAGGAATCCTTCTGGATGCATGATTAGATTTAGATCTTAGTTGGTAAGTATTTAAATGTTGTTAGTTAATATTTTAGTGATTGGTAATATAGTTAGTTACTTGGATGGAACCAAAGAAGAAATCCTTTTTCAAAAGATGTTTCTTGTCCGGTGCATTCCCTGTGTTGGATATGCATGCTAGATGCCAGGCACGTTTAAGTGAAGGACACTTGCCCTCCAAGTGTTCAGTATGCTCTATGTTTACAACGAGAGCAAAGACAGCCAGACAGAATAGGCTTCAAGCAATCCTGTTACAAGAACCACTGTCAACAAAACCATCTGGAATCAGGAAAGGACATGGTTCCAGAAGAGCCCACAGGCCTGCACCAGTGCTGGATGAGACTGCCACTCAATCATTAATGCTGAAAAACCCAGAGTTAAAGATCAGAAAAAGAAACCCTTTGAAGGTGTCAGCCTTCTATGTTTAGAGCCATTCCTTTTAATAAAGACTTGACTGGCAAGACAAGTCTGAGTTTTCAGTCCTCAGTGGTGTTGGCTTCTTTTAGAAGAGCCAATCCTCAGGAGAAAAGCTCTTCTTAACAAAATATGTTTAAAAAGCTGAAAAATGATATCTATCTTCACGGAAAGGTGAGGAAACATTCTTCCTTAGACCTGATACACTCCGATCCAGATGAGCCGATTCCAAAATTTAGGCTTGAGAAACTGATGAAATGAGGGAGTATTGAGGCACCAGAAGCTGGTAATAATGCGGCACCGCAGCAGATAGTCGCACAGGTTCACAGATTGGATCTATCCTCTGTTGGGCCATAGATCAAGAGAGCTATATTGATGGAACAAGAAGAGGTTTTACTACAACAGACTCATATGTTTTTCTCTTGCAAGGAGAGATCATGTAGAGGAGTTCAGAATTTCTCCTCTCCTGCCACCACCTAAAATGCCTTTGAAGTCTCCAGAGAGGAATTTTTCTCCAATTTCCTTTGTTCAGCAAAGGGTATTACTGTCTCCAGTTCTGTCTGAACCAAGAATTACCTCCGATTGGAGGAAGAATATAGATTGCAGAACAGTTCTGCAGAAGGTATATTATGAACAAAGATACCCATATGCTTCAGATCTGTTCGGGCAAAGATTTATTTTTTTATATATTTTTATTTTTTTTAAAAAATAGGATCTGAATACAGGTTTCTGGCCTGACTGGCAAACAACACCTTGGGTTTGATGGCTACACTGGCTTTCTCTGGCACCTTACCTTCTTATTCCCTATGTATGGGAATAGGTTTTCTTTGATTCAGTTCAGACAGGATTACAATTACCGGATCCAAAAGAACCTAGAAGTCCTTCTAAATCTCCTACAGCAGGGTGGGAATTTTTATCAGAAGAGGAGGAATTAATGGAGTTCAGGGAATCAGATCCAGACTCTGGAGGAATGACATCCCCAGAATGTAGGGGACAAGATAGCCTTGTCACCTTAAGATGATGTGGTGCCATTCCATGAGTTAGTGGAGTCTATGGCGAATACAATGGATATTCCCTCATTTACAATTGAGGAATCACCCCATCCCATTTTTGATATACTGGGAGCAGCTACTAGACCAGTGGTCCCCAAAATTTTCAGGGTTGCATACCCCCTTACCTCTGTCTGTGCGCGTCCCGTTCTCCTCCCCTCCCCCCAGAGTCGGAGGTGGGGGAGACGCAGACGGAGTAAGGGGGCTGAGGCTGGGGGTGAGGCTGGGCACAGTGCTACGGGTGGGGGCCGAGGCTGGGGGCAGGGCTAGAGCAGAGTTGGGTGTGGAGTGGGGCTGGGTGGTGCTCCCTCTCCACTCCCTGTGGGGGCTGGCCTAAGCCCCACCAGGCCCCCCTCAAATGTTCCTCTGCACCCATATAGGGGGGTGCACCCCAGTTAGGGGACATCTGTACTAGACCAAAGTTACACTTCCCTTATTGGAAGGGCTCTGCCCACCAGCAGAGACAATCTGGAACAATCCTTCATCTTCTCAGCCTGTGTCAAAGAAGGCTGATAGGTTGTCCCACTTACCTTAGGACAGTTTGGCCATGTTCCATACCCACCTGGCTCCCAATTCATTGGTTGTAGAAGTGGCTTTGCAAAGATCTAACAGTGCTCCACTACAATCCACTGCATCTGGTGAAGGGAAAAAACTAGATGTCATTGGCAGGAAAAGTTGTTGTTCTACCACTTTAGTCATGCATATTTCAAATTGAGTCTGTCATGGCAAGGTACCAGTACCCTCTGTGGGGGGAGGGGGGGGAAATGTTATTTGTCAATACTTTACATGAAGATCTTAAGAGATTAGCAAATGCTCTACTCAAGGAAGGCTAGAACATTGCTAAATGCAAATGGAGAGCACCATTTGACTCTTCAGATGCTTTGGCTAGAGCAGTAGCTTCAGCCACCATTTTAAGAAGGCATGCATGGCTCAAATCAGTAGGCCTGCCTCATGAGATGAAAATTAGGATTGAAGACCTCCCTTTTGAAAGGGTCTATTTAGTGTACAAATAGACAAAACACTAGAAAAGATGAAAAATGTGATATCTACAACTAGATCTATGGGCTTCTTTACAATGAATAAGATCATCTCTAGCTTCAAATTTTAGATATCAAAGACAATATATGTCTTCTAGGTCGATTCCTCACTGATAACGGAGGAGGAATTATTATCCTCAGCCTCAGTATCATGCCTTTCAACATCAACAGCACAGGAAGAAGTCTTAAGTCTCATAATAAGGGGAAAAAGCAACAGAGGGTCCTGTGGCACCTTTGAGACTAACAGAAGTACTGGGAGCATAAGCTTTCGTGGGTAAGAACCTCACTTCTTCAGGTGGCATCTGAAGAAGTGAGGTTCTTACCCACGAAAGCTTATGCTCCCAGTACTTCTGTTAGTCTCAAAGGTGCCACAGGACCCTCAGTCTGAATCCGTAAAAAGCAACAAACAGGGCTACCCCTCTGATAATAAGGGGAAGAATTCCACAACTTCTTCATTTGTGATTCCTACAAGGTCTCCGATGTGTGAGATAAGGCTTTAGAGTTGCAAACCAGCCCAGTTGGACGTTGTTTACACTCAGTTTGGGAATCACTTGTCTGAATTTTACCACAAATGGGAATTAATAACATCAGATAGATGGATCCTGGAAGTTATTGCATGCAGGTACGCTATTCAGTTCAAGATGTTCCTCTGATGGGATCCCTGGGGGTGCAGCCTGGGACTGTGAGACCACTGTGCCCCCTTATCTCTCCAGCCTAGGCTGTCTCTCACAATGCTTTGCTAGTGACAAGCAGCAAACCCCTCCAGGTGCTGTTATCATTCAGCACAACAGCATGTAGAGCCCCACATCCAGCTAGATTGCACGAATGCTCCCAGAGCCACTCATGAATCACACAAAGAAAGGCACCAGCCGAATCCCCCCAGCTCCCAGCCTTGTACCTCAGGAATATACTGTCTTGCACTGCTCAAGACCCTTTCTTGAGCAATGCAAGTTTATTAATTGGTTCACCACTTCATCAATGGAAAGTGGATATACACCAGCCTTTGTAAACCTGAGCAGATTTGCCAAACACTTCAGGAAAATTTACTGGTAAAGATAAACAGTAAAAGAAGTTTACTGATTACAAAAGATAAATTATAGGTGATAGGCAAAAAGTCAGAGTGGTTACCAAAAGAAAATATAAGCACACAGTCTAAACCTTAACCCTTATCACACTAGACAGTATTTAGATCAAGCAGTGTTCTCACCCCACTGGATCTTACAGTCCTTAATATACAGGTTTGTCTCATAAACCTGGTCCAGTCTCCTCTGTTGGAGTCTTCTGAATGTTCTTGTTGCTTGCAGCATAGGTGGGGGCAGGAGGAGAAAAGGCAAAGCATGGGGCCACTTTGTTCTATTTTATACTCTTAATTCATGTGCTTGGAGAACACAAGTTCAGGCATGTCTGGTGGGCATTGCTGAGTCACCAGGGAAGGTTGAGCAATTCCCCTGGTGTGGCCTTGTACAAGTGAGTCGTTGAATTGTAACTCCTTTGCAGGACAATGGCTGTTGATGGTTGTTTGACACCCGCCTGGGCATTGGTGATCTCCCGGTTCCTCGTTTCAGGGGATCTAATATCTGGGTGACTCCCCAACTCTCAGCATATTTTAGTGACAACCATACAACAAATTCTCATAACTTCATATGCATTAATGATATACAATTTAGATAGAACAGTGGATTTCAACAGATCATAATCTTTCCCATGATACCTCACATAGCATGCTTTTATATGAAATAGCACAATTATATATAGTGCGACAAAGTTCCTCTATCTTGGTGGGTCCTGCGCTTATTGGCGGATTTTCTTGCCTCAGAGATTCACCATGTGGGTTGGGAAACAGCCCAGAGACCTTCCCCTCTGGAAGAACCCACAGTCCAGGTCAATTGGGAGGTTTGGGGGGAACCCAGGCCTGCCCTCTACTCCGGGTTCCAGCCCAGGGCCCTGTGGACTGCAGCTGTCTATAGTGCCTCCTATAACAACTGCATGACAGCTACAACTCCCTGGGCTACTTCCTCATGGCCTCCTCCAAACACCTTCCTTATTCTCACCACAGGACCTTCCTCCTGGTGTCTGATAACGCTTGTGCTCCTCAGTCCTCCAGCAGCACCCCCCTCTCACTCTCAGCTCCTTGTGCCTCTTGCTCCCAGCTCCTCACACTCACACCACAAACTGAAGTGAGCTCCTTTTTAAAGCCCAGGTGCCCTGATTAGTCTGCCTTAATTGATTCTAGCAGTTTCTTCTTAATTGGCTCCATGTGTCCTAATTAGCCTGCCTGCCTTAACTGGTTCTAGCAGGTTCCTGATTACTCTAGTGCAGCCCCTGCTCTGGTCACTCAGGGAACAGAAAACTACTCATCCAGTGACCAGTATATTTGCCCTCTACCAGACTCCTGTACCCCACTGGTCTGGGTCTGTCACATATCCCTCCCCCCTGTTCAACGCCAAGGGGTTGGGCAGCTTGGGATGCCAGACAGTGCACACGTGACAAGCCATCGGCGTTGCCATGACGGCTCCCTGCTCTGTGTTGCACACGGAACTGGAAAGGTTGGAGGGATAAGAACCATCTGGTCACCTTTGTGTTCTTCTCCTTGTTCCGCTGCATCCATTGAAGAGGGGCATGGTCGGTCACGAGGACAAATCTGTGCCCAAGCAGGTAGTAGCGCAATGTTTCCATGGCCCATTTTACAGCGAGGCATTCTCTCTCCACCACTGCATATTTTTGTTCCCTTGGAAGGAGTTTCCAACTGAGGTATAGAATTGGGTGTTCCTCCTCCCCGACCATCTGTGATAGAACGGCCCCCAACCCTACTTCCGATGCATCCATCTGCAGGATAAACTCCTTGGTGAAATCAGGGGCTATCAGAACGGGGTTATTGCAGAGGGCAGTCCGTAGGTCTGTGAATGCTTCCTCTGCTGCGTCAGACCATCTCACCAGATCAGGTCCACAGGCTTTCACTAGGTCTGTCAGGGGGCTTGCCCTTGTGGCAAAGTGGGGGATAAATCGTCAGTAATACCCCACCAAACCTAGGAACGCCCGGACTTGTGTCTTGCGAGTTGGTCGGGGCCAATTTTGGATGGCCTCTAACTTGATCACTTGGGGTTTTACCAGACCTTTTCCCACAACGTAGCCAAGATATTTGGCCTCTGTAAACCCAACAGCGCACTTGGCAGGGTTTGCTGTAAGGCCAGCTCACCTGAAGGTATTGAGGACTGCTTCCACCTTCTCCAGGTGGGTTTCCCAGTCTGGGGTATGAATGACCACATCGTCCAAGTAGGCAGCAGCATAACTGTTAGGTGGGCGTAATAGTTTGTCCATGAGGCACTGGAAGGTAGCTGGGGCCCCATGTAGTCCAAAAGGAAGGACAGTATATTGAAAAAGACCCTCTGGTGTAGAGAACGCAGTCTTTTCCTTTGCGTCTTCCGCAAGGGGAATCTGCCAGTACCCCTTTGTCAAGTCTAGGGTAGTCAAGTACCGGGCATTACCCAGACGGTCCACTAGCTCATTTATGCGAGGTATGGGGTACGCGTCGAACTGGGATACTTCGTTTAGTCGCCGGAAGTCGTTGCAAAATCTTGCGGTGCCATCAGGTTTGGGCACCAGCATGATTGGGCTGGACCACTGACTGTGGGATTCTTCGATGATCCCCAACTCCAGCATTTTTTTTACTTCTGCTTTTATTTCCTCCCTTTTTGTCGCTGGCACCTGCTAGGGCCTCATTGTTACTCTGGCCCAGGGTTCGTGACGATGTGGTGATATGTCTTGGTTGTTTGACCCGGTTTTGTCGAGAACACATCTTGGTTCCGGAAGATCATCTCAGACACCTCATTCTTCTGGTCTGGTGTTAAATTGGGAGACACTCTCACCTGTTTGGAAGGCTTGTTTTCCTGGGTTAGGTCTTTTTGGACCGTTGTGCATGCCTCAACCACCTCATAGGGCCCCTGCCATTGGGCCAGAAGCTTGCTTTCTGCCGTGGGTACCAACACCATAACCCGATCCCCTGGTTGGAACTGTCGCACTTTTGCCTGGCGATTGTAATGGGTTCGCTGGGCCTCCTGTGCCTTCTCCAAATGTTCCCATACAATAGGGGTAACCCGGGCTATCCGGTCTTGCATCTGCATTACGTGCTTTATTATATTTCTCCCCTCATTGGGTTCCTCTTCCCAGATTTCTTTGGTGATATCTAGTATGCCACCGGGGTGACGCCCGTATAATAAATCGAAGGGGGAAAACCCAGTTGAGGCCTGTGGTACCTCCTGGATAGCGAACATAAGGTAGGGTAGTAGGGTGTCCCAATCCTTCCCGGCCCGACTTACCACGTTCCTTATCATAGCCTTGAGGGTTCGGTTAAACCTTTCTACCGACCCATCAGTCTGCGGATTGTAGACCGAAGTTCTCAAGGTATATGGAGCAGCATACAGAGATCCTTTATTAGCTTTGACATAAATGGGGTTCCTTGGTCAGTTAATATCTCCTTCGGTAGCCCCATTCGGGCAAAGATCCCCACCAGCTCTTTGGCTATAGTTTTAGAGGCCGTGTTCCGCAGGGGGACGGCTTCTGGGTAGCGAGTAGCATAGTCCAAAACAACAAGTATATATTGGTGGCCCCGAGCCATCTTCTCCAGGGATCCCACTAGGCCCATGGCTATTTGCTCGAAGGGGACCTCTATGATGGGAAGGGGTACTAAAGGTGCCCTCAAGTGGGGACGGGGACTGTGCAGCTGACACTCCGGGCTGGAGGCACAGTACCTCTGCACTTCTTCGTGTACTCCAGGCCAGAAGAATCATCGTAAGATTCGTGCCAGGGTCTTCTCTACCCCCAAATGCCCCCGGAAAAGATGACTATGAGCAAGACTTAATACAGCGTTCTCGTGTTTTTGAGGTACTAGGATCTGCTGTACCTTCTGCCCCTGTACTGATGCAACCCGGTATAAGAGATCCTTCTTCATTATGAAGTAGGGTCTTGGTCCCTGGGTTTTCCCTTCCACGGGGACCCCATCTATTTCAGTCACCTCCTTCCTAATGTTGTCATACCTTGGGTCTTCTGCCTGGTCCCGTCCAAAATTTCCTCTCCCAGGGCTAATCTGCCCAAGATCTAGGGGCCCAGTCTCTGTTGCCTCTACTGGTTCAGAAGCATTAGGGTGTGGGTCAGACTCAGGTGCTTCTCCCTCCTGCGTGGCCTCCTTTTCAGCTGCGCAGGTCTGCCTACCTACAAGAGCGACCCTCTGGCTTTGGGTCAGTATTCGGGTTCCCAAGGCTTTAGCTGCCCTTCTTTCCATTTTTGTCTTTCTACCCTGTCTGGGAATGGAGAACAAATCTGGGGATATTTCAGAGAAGATTGGGGATTGACAGTCTGCTGTGGATGCCTCCTCAATTTTAAGGTCCCCATCTTTCTCCAATCCCCCTACTGGGAGTAAGTTTCCAAACCCTGGGAAGTCCCTCCCTATGAGCACCAGGTATGGGAGTTTAGGGACTACACCTGCTGCTACATCAGTAGTGTTCCCTTGGATCTCGATTTTTACTGGGATGGTGGGGTAGTAACTAACTGTCCCATGGACACATGTTATCCCCGTACGTTTAGCCTGCAGCAGCTGACTACGCTTCACGAGCTTCCCTGAGATAAGCGTGATAGCACTCCCTGAATCAACCAGTGCCGTGGTCCCTACCCCATTTAGTTTCACTGGTCTGGTATACATATCTGGGGTTAGTGAGACCCCCACAAGGTGGATTGGGAGCATGGATCTGCCCAGTTCCCCAGGTTACACTGCATAGGCTCCTCAGCATTGGGACACTGTGCAGCTATGTGTCCCCACTCCCCGCAGGCATAACATCTGTATGGAGCCCTAGGCGTTCCCCGGTCTCTTGGTTTGGGCAGTCTAACATCACGATCCTCTTCTCCCTCAGTGCTCTGACTCTTTGTGGCCTCTGATGGGCCTTCAGCCTCTCTCTTTTTCCACCTGGGCCCTCCTGGTGGCCCAGTCACTCAAACTTTAGGGCTTGGTGCTGCTAGTTTAACCCGGGGTGCCTCTTCCTTAACTGGTCAGGTCAGCTCCCTTGCTGTCCTTCACCTCTCTACCAGGGCGACAACCTCGTCATAGATGGAGGGTTCGTTCTGGCCTACTTAGGCCTGAAGGTCTGGTGGTAGTCCCCTCATGTATTGGTCGATTACCAGAACCTCTAGTATCTCTTCTGGACTCTGAGAGTCTGTTTGCAACCACTTTCGTGCGAGATGGATGAGGTCATACAATTGGGACCGCGGGGTTTTGTCTTCCTGGTACCTCCAACCGTGATACTGCTGAGCCTGCACTGCTGTTGTTACCCCAGATCTGGCCAGGATCTCTGCTTTCAGCTGGGGGTAGTCTGCCGCAGCCTCTTCAGGCAGATCATGGTAGGCCTTCTGGGCCTCCCCACACAGGAATGGGGCAAGGATGCCAGACCACTGATCTCGAGGCCAGGCCTCCTGTAGGGCTGTCCTCTCAAAGGCCAGAAGGTATGCCTCTACATCATCCTCCCGTGTAATTTTCTGCAGCCAATGGCTGGCCCGTATGAGCTGCGTCCCATCATGGCCGTGATTCAGCTCTGTAAGGGACTTTACCTGGTTTACCAGTTCCCACAACATAGCTCGGTCTTGAGCAGCCTGGTCCATCAGCAGGCGATTAGTCTCTTGCTGCAGCTGCACTGCCTCCTGTTGGGCAGCTGCTGGACACTGGTAGCCTCTTGCTGGGCCACCGTAGCATGTATCAGTGCCCGCACTACTTCATCTATTGTGGTGGGAAAATAAAATAAACCCTCTCCCTCTTTTTGTTTTTGTTTTTGTGTTATTTTTTTTAAATCACCCTCCTTCTTCCGCCGCGCTGTGCATCCCAAGATCCCACTTCTGACACCAGTGTGACAAAGTTCCTCCTCTATCTTGGTGGGTCCTGCGCTTATTGGCGGATTTTCTTGCCTCAGAGATTCACCATGTGGGTTGGGGAACAGCCCAGAGACTCCTGTACCCCACTGGTCTGGGTCTGTCACAATAGATGAGGCATATGGGGGCTACAAGGTGCTCCCCCGAGGTATAAAGTGTGTCAGTTCCCTACCCCTCCAACAACTGACCCCTGTCATCCCTGGTCAAGGATCATGCTCCCCTTGATTTGGTAAGAGCAGAGGCCTAATCTCTAGTGGATTTACATGCAGTAGAAGTGGTATTACCAGATCAGAGAGGAAGAGGTTGTTGACTCGTGTTATTTTTCTAATTTCAAAAAAGGATGGGGGCCTTTGCCCTCTTTTGGATTTAAGAAAATTAAACACCTATATAAAGAAACTTTGTTTCAGCATGTTATCTCTCCCTTCTATAATCCTTTCTGTTTCCTTTCAGGATTGGTTTGCAGCTATGGATTTAAAAGACACATATTTCCATACATCAATAAGACCTTGTAATCAGAAATATCTGAGTTTTATAGTGGGGGAGGACCATTTTCAGAACAAGGTCCTCCTTTTTGGGTTGTCTACAGTACCCAGGGTATTTACAAAATGCCTGTATGTAGTAGAAGCGTTCCTAAGAAGGCAGGGGATGTTTGTATATCTGTACCTGGATGATTGGTTAATAAAAGTGTCATCCAAGGAAGACACCCTAGTGCATGTAAAACATGTTTTCCTCTTTGCCAGTCTGGGATTATAAATAAATTGAGAGAAATCCATTTTAATCCCATCCCGAAGGATACGCTTTATTGGGGGGAATACTAGATTCAAGTATGCCAAAAGCTTTCCTTCCAGAGGAGAAATTTATAGAAGTAAAAATGTCTATAAATCGCCTTTTTCAATGCCCACAACAGCCAATACTTTTTTTTTTTCTACGGTTGCTGGGTCTATTGGTGTCAGCCATGCCAATGACGCCATCTGCTCATCCTCAGATGAGGGAACTTCAGTACTGATTACCAGTAAATTACAGTCTAGGGACATGTATTGCAAACTAGTAATTCCACCCCAGGTTTTAGCACCACTAACATGGTGAGCAAATGTTCAAAATGTAATGAAGGATATGCCTTTCAGTTCCCTTCCTCCACAGGTAATACTTACCTCTGATGCATCCACACTGGGATAGGGGACACATTTGAACAACAGGCTGTTAATCAGAGCCTCATTGGTCAATAAATGAAAAGGATCTACACAGCAGTGGCTTGGAGCTGAGAGCAACATGATTGATTTAAAGTCATTTCTACCTCAGGTCAAACACAAGGTAGTTCAGGCGGTAACAGACAATATGATGGCATTATATTATCTGAACAAGTAAGGGGGTGGGGGACACTTATTCCCTACTGTTATGCATGGAGTCAAAGAAACTTTGGAACTGGTATATAGATTGTCATTATCCAATAGCAATCCATGAAGCAGGGAAGTAAAACCCGCTTGCAGATTATCTGAGCAGGTCAACATGTCAGATGCACGAGCAGTCTTCGAAGGATTGAATAATAAAACATCCTTTCAGTTTGCGGGGGAGGGGGAGACTCCCATAATAGACCTCTTTGCATCCAGCAGCAACAGGAAGTAGCAGAAATTTTGCTCAAGCACAGGTGGAGACAGGGAATCAATACTGGATGTCTTTCTAATACATTGGGGTCAGGGCTTAATGTATGCTTCCCCCTTATTTTCCCTCATGCAGAAAGTGATAAACAAGGTCAGACGGGTAAGGATTAAGTAATTTTAATAATGCCAACATGGCCCAGGTGACAATGGTCTCTAGACTTAATTCACCAGTGAAGAGAGCTAATGGAGCCTCTGGCACTGGAGTTGTCACAGTATCACAGAATGGTTTATCACCCTGATCTTCAGTCTCTTCATCTTAAAGAGTGGGGAATAGGACTCTGGGAGTGTCAGAAAACAGTTGTTTGTTACAGATGCAAAATGTATTGTTGCATTCCAGGAAATAGTCCACACAGAAGTGTTATAGTCATAAATGGAAAAGATTTTTATTGTGGATTTCCATTTATGATATATATCCATATACAGCACCCATTAGTTATGTTTTACAATATTTATTATACCTTAAAAAAAAAAACAGGTCTTTCACTATCTTCAGTAAAGGTTAATCTCTCAACCATATTAGCATATCACGTACCTGTGGGGAGGAAATAAATTTTTACTAACGATGTAGTTAAAAGGTTCTTAAAGGGTCTAAATAATTTATACTCGCCAATAAGATGCTCTATGCCATCTTGGGATTTAAACTTAGTGCTTTCACGTTTGATGAGACCTCTCTTTGAGCGTTTAGGAAACTATAATTTATTTTATTTGTCTGTTAAGACAGTGTTTTTAATACCCTTCACCTCTGCAATGCTTATAAGCGAACTACATGCATTAATCGCTGATCTGCCATTTACTGTTTTTCATACATGCCCAAAGTTTTTTACCAAAAGTGGTGTCCGATTTTCATATAAAGCAGTGTATAATTTTACTATTTTTCCCCAAACCCTAATCATATGATGGAGAGGCTATATTACATACTCTAGATGTTAGAAGGGCTCTAGCCCTTTATTTAGATAGGGCTAAACAATTTAGACAGCACCAAAATTTATTGCTTATGAAAGAAAGAATGAGGGGAAACTATTTCTGTATAAATGCTTTCAAGATAAGTTATATTATGTGTTCCAGTATCTTATTAATTGAAAGGGTTGTCCCTTCCTCAGGGAGTTAGAACACTGTCTACTAGATCAAAGGCAGCCTCTATGGCTTTTTCTAGACACTTTTCCTCTAATAGAAATATGTAGAGCTGTTCTGTTCACACTTCCACTAACTTTGCTTAGATTTAGAATCTAGTTTTGATGCAAGATTTGGCAAAGCAGTCCTGCAGTCCCTATTTAATTAGGACTTTGTAGTCTCACCCTCCTGGGTCAGACTACTGCTTTACTAATCTATCCCATGAGTGGGAATATACAGAGAATGCTTGAAAGAGAACTCAAGGTTACTTACCTGTAACTGAGGGTCTTAGAGACAGACCCTGCAAATTCACACTTCCCGCCGGCCTGCCTCTCCCTGCTACCTCAGACTCCTACTTACTAAAAGGGCTTAGGGGAAGGAACTGAAAATCCTCACTCTGGGATGCTCAATGTTCACTGAAGGGACAGGTGAGGGAGGCGTGCGAGCGCGCGCTCCAATTGCTAGAATTCTACCATTTAGGCTATACCAATCAGAGCATCCCATGAGTGTGAATATGCAGAGTCCATCTCAAAGAACCTCAGTTACAGATAAGTAACCTTCATTTAATTTACAGTTAGTTGTGAGTATGTTGGGTATTCCCTTTCATTTTGGTGGAAATATTAAATGAGAGAAAATAACAAATGCAAAAAAGGCAGATAATGGCAGTACTTTTTAGCAGAAAGCTTCTCCCTTAACCTAGCCAAATCCTGAAAAGAATGACTGAAGAAAAACATCTCCACTTTAGGCCCCCAGCTGGTATTCTCATGGGTGTGTAATGAGCAGCTCAGGATGCAGACCTGTGACCTTGAGTGTACAGATCAGTTAAAAACAGGAAACATGCCACCTCATCAGATCATTTAGCACAACACTAAGAGAATAGTTAATCCTGTATACCCTTCATGTGACCGATACACAATTATTTATCCTCTGTTTCAATCAAAAGTGTAGGGGAAATGATGACAAGATTCTATTTATTCTGGAAACTTATACCCCAACTCTAACCTGAGGACTCTTATTTGAAGCAAGTTTTTTTGTTTTGTTTTTTTGCTAAGTGTTTGCATATACACATGCTGGAACCTGGATATAACAAAATCTTGTGTATAACGAAGTGCTTTTTGAGGTGGGGAGAATGACTTCACGGTGGGCCAAATCCTGGCCCTCTCCTACATGAGAAAGGAGCTCTTACTCCCAAATAGAACCTCTCTGTGCTGTGTGATTGACTGGTGGGTTATGCTGGTGTGGTAGTGGGCAAGGAGGTGGTGCATAGATGTTGTGTTCAGGTAAGCTGTTACCTGGAGGGGCAAGGAACTCATGCAAATAAAACTAACGTGGTTCTGTGAAAATCCTTCCTCTTTGCTGGAGGTGGAGTTTCTCTCTCCATCTGTGTTGACAAGTTTGCTGAACAGCTGTGCCTTTCTCAGATGAATACTTTCAAAGCTGAGGGGATGCAAATCTTTAGAATTGTTACGGTTTAGTATTGAGGAAACCCACAAAGTCCTCATTTCAAAGTCCTCATTCTGATATTTGAATTCCACGAGCTGTTTGCTCTTGACTTGAAGGAAGACAAAAAAAGAATTCTATGCTAAACCAAACATCATATTAGATAAGCAGTGGGAAGTTTTATCCAGAGCAATAAATCCCTACTAGGAGAAATCAAGATTATAGGAGGAGAGAACTAATTCTGCCTTTATCATGCACTGGACAGAAGTAGCTTATGGGAAGTAGAAAGATGTAACTGTCATCCACTAGACACATAAGGGAGTAATAAAATTGTGAACAAATATAAATATAGCCACCATACAAATAAAGGAAACAGATAACTGAGTTACATGAAAACAGTCTTTAAGAAATCAGCTCATAAATTAGAATTAGCCTGAGATATAAATTGCCGTACAGTCTGTTCAATTACATTTACACTTAGAAATTTATACTTATGAGAAGGAAAATGGGTATAGTTTGTTTGGATTATATACAGAATATATTAATACACAAAAATTATTGTGAAACAGTGTTTACAGAACTGACACACAACTGCAAGATCAAGGAAATGAAAAGTTATGCTACCTAACAATACCTACGCTCTACTTCTCCACTCTCAGGCCCACAACTTACCCATTCCACATCCTTAACGCTGTCCCTTCAACTTCATTTTTTGCACGCCCTTTTACCAAAGTACCCAACACTAATAGTTGTTCATGTTTGGGACAGCAGTTTCTTGTATTTGGCAAAGGAAGTGCTGAAAGTCTGGACCCCTAGTGAGGGAAAAGTTAAGATTGTGGTGCGTGGTCTGAGGTGTGTTGAATTAATTTAAATGGAATAAATGGGCCCAAAGGAGTCAAAGTTATTAACATTAACAACCTTTCCAGTTTTAAACAAGGCGCAGGGTTCCACATACAGACACTTCAGCTTGCTTAGGAGGTGGCAAACACCACTACAAATCCTTTTAAGCTTTTAGTAAAGATACAGAAAAAAGAAGGAAAACAATTAAAGCATTTGAACTGTAAAGTATGAAGTAAAACTTTCATGTTAACAATATCCCTTTAGCTGTAGAGAATATTTAGAAGGAAAGAAACCCTGCTTGACTGGCTCTTAGATGGTATTAAAGATGGTAATAAATGTATTTTTGGGGGTGGGGAAGAGATAAAGTTAGTTAGGATGGGCTGGAGCTGTTGCTGAAGTCTGTTCCTGTTTCCTAAAAGACAAAACAAGACAAATACACACAAGAGGGGAGAGAAAAGAATAACAAAGACAGAAAATGTAGCTTCTGTGTTTGTTGCTAACTGTCCCTTGCAACCTCACTTTTGGAAAAACATAGGCACAGTGCCTGAATTGCATTTGTGTCCCCAACAAAGCAGCAGTTTACTGATCAAAACAGTTGTACCTCCATATTAACCCACTTGATGCTGGATGAATGAATCCCTGGTCCAAAAATATTTATACTGTAGTTGCATACTATAGCCCTGATCCTGCAATTGGACCTGTGCAGGCTGGCCCTTCTGGAGCTCAAAAGAAGTCGTCCGAACTCTGCACAGATCCAGTTGGAGAATTAGGGCCTGTATAATGTGTCGGCATTTGTGCTGTTAATATTCTGATCTAAACTAAATTACCTAAGAGCTTTCTATGGGAAAGTTCCATGAAATGAAGGTGACTGTGAATGGAATTGGCCGATGAAATCGTGCCAAGGACATTGCTTGTGAGGTAATTGTTACATGCAGAGTCTGGCTAGAGAATTTCTACACTGGATTAAAAGAGTATCATAAGCGAAAGTGAACAAACAATTTCCAATGAGAATCCAAAGAAGTTTTTGGGAGGTCACGTGGATTTACTGTATTCACATGCTCATTAGAGAAGCCAGTTTGCCCATAACAATTGAAGCCTAGGAAGTACATATCCATAATTCCTTTACAAATACATTCTCAATAACGTAACTTCACCAGTTATCTGTTCCCCATAAATAATTCAAATATCTGCTATCTTACACTTTAGGTTTGTGTAATTTAATGATTGGCGTCCTGAGACGTGAGAGTCATTAACTCTGCACATCCAATAAAAATACTGTAATGAACTTTCTGGCTCATTATTTGACACTATGTTAATCCCCAATTTAACATCCAGTCAGTAGAGGGGTCTAAAACAGGGGTTCTCAAACTGTGGGTCAGGGGTTATTACATGGGAGATAGTAAGCTGTCAGCCTCCACTTCCAAACCCCGCTTTGCCTCCAGCATTTTAGAATAGTGTTAAATAAAAAGTGTTTTTAATTTAGAAGGGGGTTGCACTCATAGGTTTGCTGTGTGAAAGGGGTCACCAATACAAAAGTTTGATAAACACTGGTTTAAGGACAGGAAGGGGAAGTGTTGAGCTGAGGTCAGAGGAGTTCATGAATGAGTCAGAGGCTGCACAGAATTAGTTAGGAGCCGAAGGCCAGGGGCAGGAATCTGTGGGAGCCTGGTTGTGGAGAGAGGGCAAGGCACCAGGGGCAACATATGGCTCCTCCATTTGGGTAGTCTGCTGGCACCCAGACCATGGCCCTGCCCCCACTCAGCCTCCTCCCCTGAAGCCCTGCCCATACTCCACCCCTGGCCCCGCCCATCCCCCTTCCTGAGGCCCCTGCTGCTCACACCTCTTCGCCCTCTCCCCTGCCCGCTGGATGGCAGGCTGCTCACCACTCATGTGCGCCTCTTCACCCCCTCCCACGAGGCCCCTGTGTAGGCGGAGTCGGGACAGGAAGAGGCAGAGCCTTAGGAGAAGAGCGGGGCCCCAGCCAGGATGCCCACCCTTTCAGTGGTGGCATGCTCCAAAGGCGGTATGCTGGCTGTTTGGGGTGGCTTAGCCTCCCCTGGCCTCTTATACCTGCCGCCTATGCAAGGCACTTTAGGAACTGGGGCTAAAAGGGTGGGAGCTGGCACAGGAAGCAGCTTGTTGGTGACGAGGGGCAGTGGTAGCTGTAATTCATAGCTACTTGGGAGCAGCTAGAAAACAGGGGAACACTGTGTGGAAGGGTCTGAACGCAACTGAGAAAAGGGCTGAACGCTTGTCAGGGGATACTTCAAAACATGAGTTATAAAACTTACTTAAATGCTCATTCAAGTTTTCTTGTAAGAAATCAAGCTAGAGTGTGCCAACAAGATAAGTGATTTTAGTTCATTAGTTTGTTTATTCCTTGCTTTGGAAATATTATCTATAGATCCTTGGGCTTTAGTTTATATGCAATAGGAATATCACTGACCCTTTGCCAAGCCATGGTAGATTTGGAGGCCTTGCAGGTAGGTTTCCCATGGGGAGATAAATCAGTGACGGCATTTTTCTAAGTGTAATTTTTTTTGTTTTGTTACAAACTGTACACAAATCCTGATTCCTTGAACAAACTGCACACAGGCAACTCCCTTTTGCAGAAACTTCAGCTACAACACCACTGCCCTTTCACCAAGAGGCAGCTGTCTTGCATCTCTTTCTCTCAACTTAAAATACTTTGTTCACTGTGCCTCCATCAGTCAGTCCTTGGGAAACCAACTAGCCCAGAGCTGCTGTCTGAGAATCACAAGGTCTTCTGGGGCTGGCTATCAATCCTCCTCTTGTACAACTGCTCTGTAAACACACACAAAAAACCTCCTCCGAAAAGGTTTTACTGCCAATCAGAGAGTACTTGACACAACTCCCTTTAGGACCATCTGGATGTGGTGAAAGTTTCAGCCCTAGGCCCAGATTTTTAAAGGTGTTTTGGCGGTGCTGCACTCAGTGTTTCAATGCCTAACTGATTTAGGAGCCCAAATCTCACTTTCAAATAGGATTTAGGCATGTGCAGCAATCCCTAAAACCTTTAAAAATCTGAGCCTTAGTGCTCATATGTCAATTCAAAACACACATGGAATTAGAGCCTGTTATTTTAGTTAGATCATATAAGCTTTAGTGGGAGTTAAAATGTAAGGGTAGCGCTAGCGTGTACTTTCCTTGATGTAAATTTAGAAGTAGTGTGTACCTGTACATGCGAATAATGATTCTTGTCCTCAAGTGGATGGCTCTCTATTAGTAGAATGAAAGGTCTTTGCAAACTTTAAGCCTCCAAACTTCTTGTGAGTAAGGTAGCTGTATCTTAACCAATTTTTAGGTTGTAAAATGACAGTCTATGTGTAAAGTTCCGAGTCACACAGCCAGCCAATGCAGAGTTGGAATTAAAATCTAGGGGTTATGAGTTGGTGTCCCCTGCTTCAACAGTGCTTTCTGCTAAAAAAATAAAAATAAAGTAAAATGTATGTATTATAGCCGTGTCCACTAGTTTAGTTGTGAGTCCAAACCTACCACAATGCCTGGAACTTTCCATTGGGATTATTATTAAAATGGCAGGACAATGCCAGTAGGTTTTCAAGGTTCTGGCATGTTTATTGTAGCATCATGGTATTTTACTGTAAACCCGGTAATAACAGATTGATTCTGTACAGTACTCCAACTTGTTAAATGAGTACGCTGTAAGGAATTTCAAAGTCTTTCATGATGAGAAGTAGAAAAAGCCTCTTGCCATAAAGAAAATTAATGCATTGTCTTGCTAGTCTTTCATAGCCTGATAGCACTGATTGTGGGGAATAGTCATTAGATCACTGGTTTGAAAAAACTGTTTACATTCAAGTCCTATTGAAATGAATCTGTGTGTAACAATAATACGTTTTAAACAATGCTTCTTGATTTATTTGGTTTCCAGGAAAAGTAGCTATACAGAAGGAAGATCTGCAGAAGTACCATAACAGAGACACCTGGTTTCAGCTACAGCATGTTGATGCTGATTCAGAAGTACAGGTGAGATTTCTCCCTTGTCAAGGTATTTTATAATGCCACCATTGAAACTTCTAGGGCCATCTAATTACAGAAAATAAGATGGCATAGATATGGAAGTGTCATTAATCACTACAGTTGAGGTTACGTTGATATTTGTAATTAGTATGTGTGTGTGGATTTTTTTTTAAACTGGTGATATAAGGTGAAATTTTGGTCCATTGAAGTCAATTTTTTGTATTGATTTAATTGATTTCAAGACTTTTGTAATTTACCATATGGTTAAAGCTATATAAACTACAGGGATAGTGTGAAATAGGATGGCTAGCTACAAAATACTAAATATCCTGAAGGTTTTGCAGATAACTGTTCAGTCTTAAAGGGACACTGTCAACTTGAAAATCAGGGTTCCAAGCGCCACCTAAAATTATTATTATTATTACACAAAAAAACGGTGTGAAAAGAACATTATGAAGCTTCCAAATTCAAACTCTCAAAAGTTAGGAAGTACCAGAATTAAGGTTGCCTGTGCTGGATCTTAGAAAGGTGGCAACCTTAATAATAGGTGGTGCTGTCAGCCTGGCCTTTAATAAATGGAAAGTAATAAAAAAAAAAATTGTGTATTTTCAGCTTACTTTGTGCATTTGACAGCTTTCCACATGTTGTCAGTTACACTGATCTCCTATTTAGTCATACTCTCTGTTTCCTGGGAAAACTCTTAATGTCAACAAGGAGCAGAAAATACATTATAAAATGTATTGAGAAGTTTGTGTGGGGAGGGGGGAAGCACGCTATTTAGAGAGTGCTCTATCAGAAACTGGAATCTTTTATAAATTTTTTAAAAAGAAACAAGAATCAAGTTATCCCTCTAACTTCTTTGATATCCAGACAACTGTAGATTTCAGGGACACCTTTCTAATGGCTCCTTTTTGTGTCTACTAGGCCTCTTTTGAACCAGATTCCATTTTTAAAATAACAATATTTTCCTTAAATAAGAATTGAATATTGTAGGTCACCTTCTAACAATGAATATTAGCGTAGGAGCCCCCAGACACTGCGGTCTGAGTACAGTGCAGTGTTTTCCTATGCATGGAATGGGGAAATGCTACTCAGATACCACAGCGTGGTATCGCTTTTGGCATATATTGGCTTTTTGATCTGCATGTGTGTGCGTGCACACGGTGTACAGGAAAATGAATGTGTATACTGTGTATAAGACATATTCTGTACAATGGTGAGCACGAGCCGGTTCGCACCGGTTCACAAGAACCAGTTGCTAAAATTAGACGCCGGTGGGCAAACAACACCGGTCCGCGGGCCACATCCAGCCCGTGGGACCGTCCTGTCCCCCACCTGAGCTCCCAGAAGTCCCAGCTGGGACCTCCCCTGACCCCTCCCCTGCTTTCCCTCCCTCCCCCAGAGCCGCAGCATGCCGAGTCGCCGGCAGCTCAGCTCAGCTCCCCAGACCTGCTGCTTTGAGCAGCCGCTGGCAAGGTGGGGGGGTAGGGGGCTGTGAGCTTCCCCCCACCCAACCCCCCCATCCCCTGACCGCCCCCCAGAACCTCTGCCCCATCCAACCCCCACCCCCCCGCTCCCTGTCCCCAGGACTCCCTGCCCCTTATCCAACCCCCCTGGCCCTGGCCTCTTACCATGCCACTTACCCCGCTCAGAGCCGCGTGGTAATGCCGGGGTGGAGCTGCAAGCTCTGGGCCGAGTGGCGGGAGCTCAGGCCCCGGTGGAGCCACCACGCCACTGCAGCGCTGTCCAGGGCTGCTCCTGGACGCCGCGCACTGAGGCTCCGAGAGAGGGGGGAGGCGGGAGTAAGCGGCATGGTAAGGGGCTGGGGCCGGGGGGGTTGGATAAGGGGCAGTAAGTCCCGGGCAAGGGGGGGGAGGTTTGAATGGGGCAGAGGTTCTAGGGGGGAGGGTTGGGTAGGCGGGAGTTCTGGTGGTCTGTCGGGGTGGTGGTGGATGGGGTCGGGGCAATCAGGGGACAGGGAGCAGGGTGAGTTGGGTAGAGGGTGGGGTCCTGGGAGGCAGTTAGGGTGGGAGGTCTCGGGAAGGAGTGGTCAGGGGACAAGGAGCGGGGGGGGTTGATGGGTTGCAGGTTCTGAGAGGGACAGTCGGGGGCAGGACATGGGTGGGGGTCGGATGTGGGAGGGATAGGCTGTTTTGGGAGGCGGGTGGTGCTTGTACTCACCAGGCAGTTCCCTACCGGGTCTTCGGCGGCACTTCGGCAGCGGGTCCTTCACTCGCTCCGGCACTGAAGGACCCGCTGCCATGGTGCCGCCGAAGACCCGGTACGGAACCGGTTCCTAAGATTTTGGCAGCTCATCACTGATTCTGTAGACATGTGTTTTAGGTGTATGTACTATGCAGTGAAGCATACTTACACTGTACTTTAAATATATGTAGTTTTGCTTATTCCAAAAAAACAAAGTTGGGTATCCTACAATTATGAGCATGATATGACGGCATTGTCGTAATTGCTGTTCCAGTTCAGTCTGTAACGTTCTCTGGTAAAATATTGATCCTTTGTGTGTCTACATCACAGAAAGGCTTTTAAGGGCATTGAAATCTATTTTGTTTACTCTCGCTTCTCTCTTCTTCTTCTCACCTAGAAGGCTCTTGTGGCAGTAGTTTTAAAACAATGGATTGTATTAGTGTTTATTTCCTGCAGGATATGAAAACTTTCCCTTATAATTTATCAGCTGACATGAACCAATATTTGCATAGTACTCAGCCATGTTGATTTTGCTGTAATATTGACATGCAGTTTGCCTGTGGGAACTATATTACACCAAGGAGACTCTCTAGGAGAACACTGATCATTTGGTACTGAAGTTCTGAGCTAATAAAGCAAAGGTTTGTGAAATATTCTAGTTTGAGGTTAGTGAGAGCATAATATTAGCTGGAAAGCATGTACTGTTTGTGATTTTTTTTTGTACTGCTTATCACTTCCTCTGTTTGTATCTTTATAAAGTTAAAAGCTGTTTCTGGCTTCTGTGATAAGCAGTTATTACAACTAGTAGAAACATCAGTAGCATTTGGACAATTTCACCCTGTTGCTTAAACTTCTCATGTAAGGTTTGTTAGAATATATTACAAGAGATTTTTATGTTCCACGCTATAATGGTGGGCAGACTTGGAAATACTCTGTGAGGACTGCTATGTAAGGAGAAGGTAATCCAACAAAAGGAGTAAAACAAAGGCTGATTTGTACTTGTGGTAGGTGTCTCAGCTGTACCTCTTTTTGGAAAATGAATTTTATACATTTGTTAGGGGAGAAGATGAAGTGTGGAATATGTTTAACAAAACTGGTGAAAAATGTGTAAAATGTTTAATCAATTCATTTTCCTTTGTGTCTCTCTCTCCTCAAAACTGTTCTAGAAAGTGGCTGATAATTATTCACACTGAAACGTGCAAAAAAAACCCAGCCCTGTAGTGTGCAAACAAGAAGCCCCTTTAGTGTGCAAACTAGCACTTAAATATTCTGGCAGTGGTCCTCAGAACCATAAAATCTAGTGGATTAAGCACAGGGCTAGGTGCCAAGAACTCCTGAGTCCTAGTCCCACCTCTGTCAGTCAGTGGCCTTAACATGTCTTTCCAATTTTATATAGCAAAGTTAGTGGATGCTGCTTAAGTGTTTGACTTGCCTAGGTAGCCCTGTTGCCTAATAGATTAGGGTTAAGACTTGTGGAAATATTTGCCTAATTAATTCATGGTGGAACTGGGTACTAACTTGTGTTTCTAAAGTGCTCCTTTGTAAGTTCAGAGTACTAAAGCAAACCAGTGGAAATAAACTCCAGAGTTGTCTTTGTCCGTGGACAATGGACATCTAATCATGCTAGTAATGCAGCTTTCAACTCAGATCATTATGGGGATCTGTTGAGTGACCTGGTGGGGTGAGCAGAATTGCACTGAGATAACTTAGCTCACTTCTCTCAGAGCCATGATGGTGGGCAGTTGCTCTTCCTTGAGAGAGCTCAATTACGGAGTCCTTGAAGACCCAATCTTCTCTTTTCCTGTTAAACATCTATTCCTAATCCTTACCTTTAGGGGGAATATGTGGGACATTATGAACTCCAGTGTGGGAAATAGCTAGTTTCACATCTAGTGTAGGCAGTGTGATGATCCCCATATCTCCGTGCCTGAGAGCAGCAACAGGATGAAGAAAAATTATGTGAAGCAATACATAGGCAAGACTGTATTAATGTTAGTAAGAAGGAAACATTCTGAAGAATTTTCCAAAGCTATACCGACAGGTTTCAGAATAGCAGCCGTGTTAGTCTGTATCCGCAAAAAGAAGAACAGGAGTACTTGTGGCACCTTAGAGACTAACAAATTTATTAGAGCATAAGCTTTCATGGACTACAGCCCACTTCTTCGGATGCATATAGAATGGAACATATATTGAGGAGATATATATACACACATACAGAGAGCATAAACAGGTGGGAGTTGTCTTACCAACTCTGAGAGGCCAATTATGCTCTCTGTATGTGTGTATATATATCTCCTCAATATATGTTCCATTCTATATGCATCCGAAGAAGTGGGCTGTAGTCCACGAAAGCTTATGCTCTAATAAATTTGTTAGTCTCTAAGGTGCCACAAGTACTCCTGTTCTTCTTTTTGCAAAGCTATACCAATGCCCTCAATTGAGGGTTGCTGAATTCCATTTGTCATGGTAACATGCAGTTGTAGGGTTTTGCTGGGCTCTTTGTTGTGCCTGAAGAGCCAGATAATGACAGTGACCGGGAAGCTGTGCTGCTTCCTGTTGAATCTGGACTTTGTGATGGTGCTCCATGCATTCATTGCCTCCAGAGGCTTTTGCAATTCACTGAGCTTGGGACTGAAGGTGATGTCCACCAAGAAGCAACAGCCAACACAAAATGCAGCAGTCCATCTAATAAACAACCACTGTCTGATCAGCACTTCACTGCTGCCCTGCTTCATGCACTGGTTCTGTCTTCTGGATGAAAAAGCTGGGCCATCATTCTCTGAAAAACTGTTTCTCTGTATTACAATAGCTGGGGATTGTGGAGCTAGCAATGCATAGGGTGTAGCGTGCATGAGCTTGACATTTAGAAAGTCCTTCCAAAAATCACAGAGGGTGCAACCAGAATTTTCCTAAGGAGGGGCCCAAGTTACCTACCAAGTAACAGAGGTGTACGGGGTTAAAAGTCTATATCAGTACATGTTACACAGAATATTAAAGTACAAAATCTAGGTGTCCGGGTGTGACTGCAAGGATGTTGATCACATTCTCTACTGAGATAGGCTGACTGCGATGCACTGCTAGTAGTGCTAATCCAGTGAGCTGATTTTCTTCCACAGTTTCTGAAATAGCTCTGATAGCCTCAGCTGTGTTTTAACATTAAACAGAAGCACATCCCAAATCGGAGCTGGCAATGAGCTATTCTGTATTATATTTTTTGTCCAGGTCTTCACAATACTGCATGTGTGACAGTCTGTCCAATATCTATCTCTCAAGGAAGCTGCTAGTCTGTGTAAAACAATGTTTTTGAAATTTGCATGTGCAAATAATTTCTTCTTCGCGTACTGGTCCCTATGTGGATTCCAAATGTGGATACACATGCGCGCCATGCACCAGAGCCAGAACTGTTCATAGTAATGTCTGTTGAACTGCACGTGCGTTATGCATCAACCGTGTGGTACGTCCAAGGCTTTAAGAGGCTGTGTGGGTCAACACCACTCCAGTTTCTTCTTACCACTGTGTGGCCAGAGTCGGAACCCCGGTTCCCCGTGCTCTTAGTTTGCTAAGAGAACTGTTCTTCATTCATTGTACATAGTTTTTTCTCTAGTTGTATATAGTTGTCTGTTAATTCTTAGGTAGGTTATCTTTGTTGGACTTCTTCCCTTGCAGCGACTCCTTCTCCAGCCCGAGGACTATGCCCGAGCAAGCTGGCTTCAAATTCTGTCCCTTGTGCCCACGCTCCTTCTCTGTGAGTGACGAGCACCAATGTTGTCTCTACTGCTTGGGTAAAGCCCATATTGCCTCCCACTGCTTCATCTGCCGCTCCTTTCCGGCTTGAACTCGTGAAGCCAGGGAACTTTGCCTCCGCAGGTACCTCATGGAGGAGGCAATGTGCCCATGTGCACAACTGGATCTGGAGCCTGTGGATTCGACGGCCCAATGCTCCACGCCAGCGGTGTGCACCTATCTTGGTCCTTCCCAGCTGGCAGTGACGGCACCACCACAACTGACCAAGACCCATTGTGCTCATAAGATGCACAACCATGGGCATAAAGGCGGTTCACCGACGAGGACTGTCTCTAAACGCAGTGTTGCCTCTCTGAGCTATACTTGGTCACATGAGAAGTCACGCATTGATCCGGATGCTCCAGCATCGAAGAAATCCAGCTCAGACCATAAGTCGAAGCACAGTGCTCCATCGGTCCTGCTACTGGCTGCAATGACTGGTCCACTGCCGTCCACTCTGGCTCCGTCCACTACTCCAGGACTGTCTGGACTTGCACATCCAATCCTGCATACACTGGGATGCCAGTCCCCTCTCACGCTGACGGCTGAACTATTGTTACCACATGATGGCTCCCCTCCACGCTCCGGGCCTCCGCTCGCTCCCAGACTGCCGTCTCCCATGGATGAACCGCTTCTCCTTCAGCCTCCTGTTCTGCTCTGCCTCTCCCCACCAGGCCCTTCCACGGAGGAACCTCTCTTGCTCCTGGACTGTCCACCTTCGGTTCACCCCACACCGCCAGCTCCAGCTGTCCCGATGGCTCTGCCCCCCCGAGCCCCTCTTCTGCTTCTGAGTGGTCCTCTGAACTGGATTCTACCTTTTTGCACGCGTGGTCATATAATCCTGAGCCACGGTGCCATCCATATCAACCACTCTACCTGTGGTACCACTACCTGCGGGCACTGCCGATGCCCGGCAAACCCTATGCTTGGCCCTACTGGGCACTTGTGACCCCTACCATGACCGTGGGGAACAACCACACCCTCACCACCAGCTGTCCCCTACACACAACGTCCCTCTCTCCATCTGTGTGGAGCCCCAGGAATTCCGGCACTGGCAGTACCATCAGACTCTCCGGTCCCTACTTGCACCACCTCCTCCCCAGATAATGTGCTTATTCTGCCCTCCTGCCCCCCCCCCCCCCGCCCCAATGACCGTCTCCTTCATTGCATGGCTATGGCCCTCAACCTGACTGTGGAGAACATACAGGACCCCCAGATCCAGTTCTGGACAAACTGCAACCCCCCGGACCTTCCTGCAGCACCCTGCCTATTCATGAGGCCATTTTACAACCAGCCCAGACAGTCTGGCATACCCTGGCTTCTTGTGCCCTACTCTCAAGTGGGCAGAACGTCATTATTTCGTCCCCTCCAAAAGGACTGACTTCCTTTTTACCCACCGCCTCCTAACTCTCTTGTAGTCTACATGGTGATTGAACACACCAGACAGCAGCATTTTAAATCTACTTCCCCCTCCTCTCCCCAATCGTGCCACCAAGAAGTTAGACCTGCTAGACCACAAGACCTACTCTTCTCCGGGCCTCCAATTCCAAATTGAAAGCTACCAGGCCATCCTGGCCACGTGCAACTTTCTCTTGTACTTGAGGTTCACAGACTTCAAAGCCTTCCTCCTTCTGGAGAAGCAGCAGGACTTCCACCAGTTTCTGGATGAAGGCAAGTTGGTTGCCCAGGTGACTCTCCAGGCGGTGGTTGATGCTGCTGATACTGCATCCTGCTTTCTGGCCTCGGGAGTTGTCCTCTGCCATGATTCCTGGCTACAATCTAGCAGATTTCTGAAGGTGGTTCAGACTACGCTTGAGAACTTCCCCTTCCATAACAGCAAACTGTGTAAAGACAAGACTGATGAGTCCCCATCCTCCCTTAATGACTCTCATGCCATCCTCCCATTATTGGGTATATAGCCTCAGCTGCAACCCACAGGCAACAGAGATCATCCTTCAGATCCCACCCTTGTGCCACCTATCAGCCATATCCTCAGTGTCCCCCAGAACCATCTCAGTATCACCAGCCTGCTGCCTGTGCTGCTTCTGCTGTCCCACAACCATCCTCTAAACAGTCCTTTTGACTATTTCCCCGAGACTCGTGAACCCTCCTCCCAACCCCCACTCCGATTGTTTTTCAGGTGTCATCTCGCTCTTTTCGCACATGTGATTACCTCAGATCACTGGGTGCTGGACATTGTTCATCAGGACTACCTCATAGAATTTCTCTCCTTCTCTCCCCATTATCGTCCCGTGGAGCTTTCGGGAGATCCCTCCTTCTTCAAGAGGAATCGTGTGCCCTCCTCCACAAGGGTGCCATACAACCTGTTCCATAGCACTACCACGGCTGTGGTTTCTACTCCCCTTACTTCCTTGTACCAAAAAAGGGAGGAGGTCTCTATCCCATTTTGGATCTTCAGTTGCTGAACAAATTCATCCACAGATTCTGCTTCCGGATGGTCACGCTCCCCATCATCATCCAGTCACTTCCCCCTGCGTCCTGGTCCGCGGCTCTCGATATGAAGGATATCCTTCATATCCTTATTTCCATGTGGACAGCCACCCTGCTCATGGCAAATTCCTTGGCTTCATGGTGGGGTCTTCCCACTACTAATTCTGGGTCCTCCCTTTTGGGATTGCCACCGTCCCCTGTGTCTTTACGAAGATTTTCACCGTCGTGGCAGCCCACATGCGTCACCTGGATCGCTCTGTGTTTCCCTATCTGGACGACTGGCTCCTTGGGTCACCATCCTGAGCCCACCTTCTCACCACCATGTGGACCCTATGCACGCTCCTTGACACCTTGGAGATCTGTATCAACGAAGAAAAATCGGTCCTCACCCCTACTCGCATGCTTGCTTTCATAGAGGCTCACCTGGACTCTGTCGCAGCCCAAGTCTTTCTTCCCTCAGGCCCTTTTGCTGCTCTCACCGCTCTCGTTGCGCGGCTTCATCGTTGTCCACACACCTGAGTCCGTCAGTGCGCCTCCTTCCTTGGCCATATGGCAGCCTGCACCTCCATCACGCCATATGCCTGCCTCTATATGCGTTGCCTTCAACTGTGGCTCCACTCTGTCTACGATCCTCACTCAGTCAGACAGCCTCGGCAAACCAATCTTGATCCCTTCCTCTGTCCTCGCCTCTCACCTGGTTGTGCAGCCCATCAGCAGTCTTAGCCAGCGTCCCTTTCACATACACCCCTACCCCATACCACCCTCACCATGGATGCCTCACTCATTGGCTGGGGCGCTCATCTGGACGGTCACACAGCTCAGGGCCTCTAGTCGCTTAGGGAGGCATAGATGCACATCAGCATCCTAGAACTCTGCGCTGTCTTCCCTGCCGAGGTCTCCTACTCTTCCTCCAATCGCAGCATGTTCAGTTACTGTCCAACAACATGACTGTGGTTGTCTATATCAACAAGCAGGGTGGAGCCAGATCCTCCTCCCTATGCAAGGAGACTTGGTACCTCCAGGACAGGATCACTGTGCATGTTGTTCACTTCCCAGGCACCAGTGACTCCTTGGCAGACATTCTCGGCCGTTCCTTCCATGTCAGCCAAGAGTGGGAACTCCACTACCCCACTCTCTGGTATCTCTTCCAGGGAATGCTGCACTGGGACTTCTTTTTGACCCTGGATAACTACAAACTTCCCCTCTTTTTCTCCAGGGGTGCTCTCAGCCCAGGCCCTCCTCCCATGGATCACTGACCTCTGTTATGCCTTTCCATCTGTCCCTTTGCTTCCCCAAGTCCTGCACAAGGTCTGCTGTGACCGGGCAATGCTCATTCTAATTGCCCTCTCCTGGCCTCGCCAGTATTGGTACACAGATCTCCTTCACCTCTCTGTTCACCCACCAGTCCGTCTTCCGGTCCTCCCGAATCTCCTCATGTAAGCACGCAGCTGCCTGCGTCACCCCAGCCTGGGCCCTCTCCATCTCACGGCCTGGTATTTGGATGGAGTTCATGCATAGATGACTCCTGCTCTGCCCCCATCCATGACCTCCTTACACAGAGCCGATGCCCTTCCACTCAGGCCTGTTATCAGGCCAAGTGGCATTGTTTCACTATGTGGGCGCGCCATCACCATCACTCCATCGACTCCACTTCTATTCCTGTTCTCCTAGACCACCTCTGCCAGTTGGGCCTCTCCCACTCCTCCATCCATGTGCACCTGATGACTATTAGCGTTTTTCTTCCCCCTGTGGAAGGCTCCTATGTCTTCACGCACCCAACCACCTCCCACATCATCTGTGGCCTTCTCAACGCTTTCCCCACTGTGCATAAATCTACCCACTCCTGGGACCTCAACCTTGTTCTCTCTGCCCTCACTAAGCCAACCTTTGAACACCTGGCAATCTGCTCCTTCGCCCACCTCTCCATAAAGTGATCTTTCTTGTGGCCATTACCTCCGCATGGTGAGTTAGCGAACTTGCAGCCATAATGGCAGATTCACCATCTTCCATAAAGACAAGATGTCCCTCCACCTCTATTTCAAGTTCCTACCCAAGGTGGCCTCCCCGTTTCACCTTAACTAGTGCATGCACCTCCTGATCTTTTACGCTAAACCATACACCTCTCCCAGTGAGCATGCATTCCAGGCTCTCAATGTTCGCTGGGCATTGGCTTTTTATCTCCAGTGCACCTGCGCCTTCTGAACATCTTCTCTTCATCGCTATCGTGAAGTGCTGCCAGGCTCGTGCCCTCTCTTCACAGTGACTCTCCAAGTGGATCACCCATTGCATCATGGACTGCTATATGGTCTCCTAAGTCACCCCCCGCTCTCAGAGTAATGGCCCACTCTGCCCGGGCATATACTGCAATATCGGCCTTTCTGGCAGATGTTCCCTAGAATGACATTTGTAAGACAGCCACTTGGGCTTCTGTTCACACCTTTTCCACCCATTACGTCATCACCCCCGCCTTGGCGTTGGATGCTTCTGTCAGCCAGGCCGTCCTTCAGACTGTCTCTTCTGGTAAGACCTCACGCCCACCTCCGTTTGGAATCCACATAGTGACCATCACTCGAAGAAGAAGAGAAGGTTACTTACCATAACTGGAGGTTCTTTGAGATCCGTGGTCCCTATCTGGATTCCAATCTCACGCTCCAGTTCCCTCTTATCAGGAAGCAGAGGAGCCCAGAGCAGAGAGGATGGAGCCTCTTACAGCCTCTTAGAGCCTCAGACGCACCACATGGTCAACATATGATGCACGTGCAGGTCAATGGACACTACTATGAACAATTCTGGCGCATGGCGCACATGCGTACCCACATTTGAAATCCAGATAGGGACTACACATATCGAAGAACCTCCAGTTATGGTAAGTAACCTTCTCTTACATATGCAAATTAGATTGCTTGGATTAAGGTTTTATGGCTCTGATTTATGAGATAAGGTTCTTTAGGCCTCTGGGGTGGAAGTTGAGGATAACAGAGGCTAGTAAACTGATTTGAAAAAAGATTGTGTATAATAGTATTGTTCAAATGATGTATAGAATTATCTGCTGTGTTAGACATTGCTAGTTTCAAATATAACGAACCCATTTTGCAGTGTCTGCATTCATTATGCTCAACTCCTCTCTTTGCTAGGTTTCAGAGTAGCAGCCGTGTTAGTCTGTATCCGCAAAAAGAACAGGAGTACTTGTGGCACCTTAGAGACTAACAAATTTATTAGAGCATAAGCTTTCGTGCATCCGAAGAAGTGGGCTGTAGTCCACGAAAGCTTATGCTCTAATAAATTTGTTAGTCTCTAAGGTGCCACAAGTACTCCTGTTCTCTTTGCTAGATGCATGTAAATAGGTTCAGTAAAGTTAATCATTGGCAAGTGTCACAATGCCAGCATGTGCAATATATTGTAACCACAGGCTATTCAAAAATTAAAAGAAGAAGAAGCTGTTTCCAGTTTTATATTAACTTTCTTTCCACCGCACCGGAAATAAATGGGTGTGACCCTTTCATCTCTCAAAAGTGGCTCTCTTTTAGTTGTTTTGAAGAGATAAGAAATATGTTTTGATGCATTTGCAGATGACTCTGAGTTATATGCTCACCAAGTGTAAATTTCACAGAACTAGCTTGTGTAAGAGAACCAGGTAAATAGAACCAGTTAGTGACCAGATCTTTCATTGTGACAAGACTTCTGTCTGTCCAGATTTGTACTCAAATTTCTAAGCACTGAACAGCAAGACTACAGATCTCTCCTTTTTTAATTTTATTTTTCTGGTTTATTTTTTACTTTTTACAAGCTAGACTGAAGCATGGTGTGTAATGAGGAGCACCTGTTCTTGATAAGAAATTTCCATTGTTTCAAAATAGTATACTTGAATTTTATGTCTGAAATGAAAACCAGGTGCTAAAGTCCTCATTACGTACCTGTCCATTATCCTAGGGAGAGCCCCTTCCTAACTGTCCACCAGTGCTGCTGTGAGGGGACTCCAAGCTTCTGATGCTCTGAAATCCCAGGGTGTTTCAAGCTCCTGGAGCCTGAACGGAGTCCAGCCACTGCCCTAATCTTGGGGTCTCTAGGGACACTCACATAGTGTAGACCTATCTGGCACTCCTCCAAGTGTCAGAACCTCTTGTCCAGATGCTAGCCTGTCTGGACGCAGCGCTTCACCCTTCAGATTCCCTGGTACTTAAACATGCCCCTTTCCCAGAGCTCCACCAAGGGTGTGGCGCTTCTGGTTACAGTTTAACTCTCTATATGGGGCACATGGTAGTTGTGAAGCAGTCAAAACACACACTTTACCCAGTCTTAACACCTTTGTGCTCTTAAGTACAGATCATACAAAACAATAAGTATCTGAAACTGCAATATCCCTCATTTTCTATCTCACTGTTATCTTGTGAGCTCTTGGGTAACCATCTTGAGTCCAGAAAGATAGGGAGGCAGGGTGTCACATGGTGAATGATCTCTCCCTCATGTACTGGAGAAAATGTACCCCAGAGCAGACTGGCCTCTGCCCTTTTAAAACCTTTAACCCCCATGTGTCAGGTGTCACCCTTGCCATTTACTCCATATGAGCACAAAACTCTGTCAGTTGACTTTGTTGCCAAGTGGACTTCCCCCTGCTTACCCTGTTTTTCTGGGCAAGGACCAATCTTTTGTCTACAGTGAATAGATTTCCAACGATTGGGTGTTCAAGAGTCATTATTGTTCTTTTGCCACCAGCCATGGAGACCATACAGACCAGAGAGAGAGAGAAGGCGAGAGAGAAGGCAAAAGTCTGCACGTTCCAAATGGAGTTTGTAGCCTGACAGGCGCAAAGGTTCATAATCTTGCACAGATTTCATAAATTGTATAGACTTATGCCCAATTCATCACAGCACCATGTAAAAATATTTAACTAAAGGGAAAACACATCCATTGGCAGGATCTGAATGTGTTGAGGTGCTATTCCTCTTCCTTAAGAGAAACAGGAAAGCTAACATCGTGCCATTTGAAGATGTTTTGCAGTTTCTTAGCAACTGGGAAACATCTTATTCTTATCTATTAAATTGTACATTTGGAGACCAACCAGACCTCTGCAAGATGCCCAGGATCTCTAATTCCATAATGAAGTGTGTTACAGCTTGTGTGCCTGCACCCTCAACAGGCTGGATTTGTTATGTTACAGACCTGTTGTATATGATGTAGGCTATATAGTAAGACCTCTTGTGCATCCCAAATTATGCCCCAATATTTTATTTTGTTGGTGCAGCTCAGCTATGAAATAGCTAGGGACTGGAAGCGGAGTCCTCATCTAATCAAATGACCCGTCCAAGACAGACTGTTAGCTCAGGCTGGTGAGCTCCAACAGGAGAAAATGTTTGGCTATGGTTGCACACCTATGGTAAACTATAGTCCAGTTTCAAAGCCTCTGATGGCAGTGGCAGTGCTAATTATGGGAATTCTGAAAACAAAATGGAATGTTCGAATATCAATCATTTTCCTGTCCATACTAGAGATGCTCTTTGTTTCTTTGTGGAGCTCTTGTGGCTCAGTTCTGGACAAAACACTGTATCAGTGGCTCTCTTCTGATATTCTGAAAGTCAGGGAGGAGTTTGCCCCCTTTGTCTCTTCCCTAGTTTTCTCTCACTCGCACAGCTGAATTGATTTAACTGTTTTTCTCAGAAGAGGGAGCTGCATGTGGGTGACCCCTGAGCAACTCTCTGCTTAACTAGTTTGTTTCCACTGCCAGGCACCAAAGTTTGGGAAAGAAGACATGCAGACAAAAATAGTTTAGATCCCTATAGTGAGCCAAGTTTCTGTGGTCAATGATATTTATAAAGTGCCTTCCATTATATTTTATTAAGTGGAAGTTTCTGCTTAAAAAGTGGAAGTCAAATCCTAGTGAGGCAAATAGAAAGGAGCATAAACGCTGCCAAATTAAGAGCAAGAATGTAATAAGAAAAGCCAAAGAGGAGTTTGAAGAACGGCTAGCCAAAAACTCCAAAGGTGGTAATAAAATGTTTTTTTAAGTACATCAGAAGCAGGAAGCCTGCTAAACAACCAGTGGGGCCCCTTGATGATCGAGATACAAAAGGAGCATTTAAAGACGATAAAGTCATTGCGGAGAAACTAAATGGATTCTTTGCTTCAGTCTTCACGGCTGAGGATGTTAGGGAGATTCCTAAACCTGAGCCGGCTTTTGTAGGTGACAAATCTGAGGAACTGTCACAGATTGAAGTGTCACTAGAGGAGGTTTTGGAATTAATTGATAAACTTAATGTTAACAAGTCACCGGGACCAGATGGCATTCACCCAAGAGTTCTGAAAGAACTCAAATGTGAAGTTGCGGAACTATTAACTAAGGTTTGTAACCTGTCCTTTAAATCGGCTTCTGTACCCAATGACTGGAAGTTAGCTAATGTAACGCCAATATTTAAAAAGGGCTCTAGAGGTGATCCCGGCAATTACAGACCGGTAAGTCTAACGTCGGTACCGGGCAAATTAGTCGAAACAATAGTTAAGAATAAAATTGTCCGACACATAGAAAAACAGACTGTTGAGCAATAGTCAACATGGTTTCTCTAAAGTGAAATCGTGTCTTACTAATCTATTAGAGTCCTATGAAGGGGTCAACAAACATGTGGACAAGGGGGATCCAGTAGACATAATGTACTTAGATTTCCAGAAAGCCTTTGACAAGCTCCCTCACCAAAGGCTCTTAAGTAAAGTAAGTTGTCATGGGATAAAAGGGAAGGTCCTTTCATGGATTGAGAACCGGTTAAAAGACCGGGAACAAAGGGTAGAAATTAATGGTAAATTCTCAGAATGGAGAGGGGTAACTAGTGATGTTCCCCAAGGGTCAGTCCTCGGACCAATCCTATTCAACTTATTTATAAATGCTCTGGAGAAAGGGGTAAACAGCGAGGTGGCAAAGTTTGCAGATGATACTGAACTGCTCAAGATAGTTAAGACCAAAGCAGACTGTGATGAACTTCAAAAAGATCTCACAAAAGTAAGTGATTGGGCAACAAAATGGCAAATGAAATTTAATGTGGATAAATGTAAAGTAGTGCATGTTGGAAAAAATAACCCCAACTATACATACAAGATGGGGGCTAATTTAGCTACAACAAGTCAGGAAAAAGATCTTGGAGTCATCGTGGATAGTTCTCTGAAGATGTCCGCGCAGTGTGCAGAGGCGGTCAAAAAAGCAAACAGGATGTTAGGGAACATTAAAAAGGTGATAGAGAATAAGACTGAGAATATATTATTGCCCTTATATAAATTGATGGTACGCCCACATCTCGAATACTGCGTACAGATGTGGTCTCCTCATCTCAAAAAAGATATACTGGCACTAGAAGAGGTTCAGAAAAGGGCAACTAAAATGACTAGGGGTTAAGAACGGGTCCCATATGAGGAGAGATTAAAGAGGCTAGGACTCTTCAGCTTGGAAAAGAAGAGGCTACGGGGGAATATGATAGAGGTATATAAAATCATGAGTGATGTGGAGAAAGTGGATAAGGAAAAGTTATTTACTTATTCCCATAATACAAGAACTAGAGGTCATCAAATGAAATTAATAGGCAGCAGGTTTAAAACAAATACAAGGAAGTTCTTCTTCATGCAGCGCACAGTCAACTTGTGGAACTCCTTATCTGAGGAGGTTGTGAAGGCTAGGACTATAACAGCGTTTAAAAGAGAACTGGATAAATTCATGGTGGTTAAGTCCATTAATGGCTATTAGCCAGGATGGGTAAGGAATGGTGTCCCTAGCCTCTGTTTGTCAGATGATGGAGATGGATGGCAGGAGAGAGATCACTTGATCATTGCCTGTTGGTCCACTCCCTCTGGGGCACCTGGCATTGGCCACTGTCGGTAGACAGGATACTGGGCTAGATGGACCTTTGGTCTGACCCGGTACGGCTGTTCTTATGCTATGTTCTTATGTTCTAAGAACACCAGAAATTGAAGGGACAACTTGTCAGTGCAGTCTAGCCCCAAATATCTGCCTTGCCTAAAAATGAAGTATGAAGGCTTTTGGAAAATTAATTAAATTGTACAATTACAGCTGAATCTCCCAAATAGCATCTGTAATAAGGCATTCAACAGATAAATTCTAAATGTGCTTTTTAAAAAAATTCTTTAGGTTCTAATTGCTGTCACAGCACAGAATATGGTACCCTGGAACGTCAAAAGTACCAGTAATTTCTCTCTATCCAGTGGGTCTGGCCCATAATAGGGGTATTAAGTCGTGGTTTAAAGGTATATTGAAAGATTCTGGAAACCTGTCAATATTTTATATTCCAAGAGGGTAGACTGTGCATGCCTTTTATACTATATATTTAGGGAGGAAGGATGAGTCCAGTATTTAGTGTGCTAGACAGGGAATCGGAAGACCGAGGTTCAGTTCCCCACTCCAGCGCAGACTTCTTGTATGACTTTAGACAAGTTGCTTAGTCTCCCTGCACCTCAGTTTTACAAATCGGGATAATAGTACTCCCCTACCACACAGAGTTGTTGGAGGATTATATCTATTAAAGATTGTGAGGTGTGGTTACTGTGATGATGGAGGTCATATAAGTACATAAGAGGAGAGAGAGATTTAGAAACTTTTTCAAAACTGCTACTTACATGAATCCTTAGCCATTTGTTCTGTTACTCCAGCAGTTTCTGGGGACAGGCACATCCCAGAAAGATGCACACCAGGGTTTCAAAGCAGTCAGGAGCCAAACAATAGCACATAGCAGATTCTAAAAATCACTTTTGGAAAGGCAAGTATGAAATAACTTGTTCTGAGTCTCTCTCTCTCCTTGTGTTTGGATAGTTGAAAAGCCCCATTATTATTAAGTTTTCTATTATAGCGTCTTTAATCTCCTGGAGTATTTTGCATCCCCATCACCATCCTGGTCAGGTTATCAGTAATACATCCCTATTGCTATAATAAATCAGGGGTCGGCAACTTTTCGTAAGTGGTGTGCCGAGTCTTCATTTATTCACTTTAATTTAAGGTTTCGCGTGCCAGTAATACATTTTAACGTTTTTAGAAGGTCTCTTTCTGAAAGTCTATAATATATAACTAAACTATTGTTGTATGTAAAGTAAATAAGGTTTTTAAAATGTTTAAGAAGCTTCATTTAAAATTAAATTAAAATGCAGAGCCCCCCGGACCGGTGGCCAGGACCCAGGCAGTGTGACTGCCACTGAAAATCAGCTCGCGTGCCGCCTTCGGCACACATGCCATAGGTTGCCTACCCCTGTGCTATATTCTTATTATTCAAGCATGTAGTTTCTATCCATAGAGATTGTATGGTACAGTTTGATTCATTTAAGATTTTTACCTTATTTGACGCTATGCTTTCTTTCATGTGTAGTGCCACTCCCCCACCAGCATGGCCTACACTGTCATTCCTATATATTTTGTACCCTTGTACAGCATTACTGTGTTCCACTGATTATCATAGTTCCACCAAGTTTCTGTGATGCCTGTTATACCAATAGCCTCATTTAATACCAGGCACTCAAGTTCACCCATTTTAGTATTTAGATTTCTTGCATTTATATACAAGCACTTAAAAAAATTGTCACTTTTTAGCTGTCTGCCATTATGTGAGGTAATCGCATGGGACTTTTTCATCGACTGTTCTCTTTTCAGTTCCTACCTGTACTTTATCAACTTCCATCCTAGTAAGCAGGAAAGGATATAGAAAATCTCCTTTAATAGAGCCTTCTCTAAAGGATCTCTCTGTCCGAACCATGTGCTCACCTGCATCTGTCGGCTTTCCCCCAGCCCTTAGTTTAAAAACTGCTCTACAACCTTTTTAATTTTACATGCCAGCAATCTGGTTCCATTTTGGTTTAGGTAGAGCCCATTATTTCTGTATAGGCTCCTCCTTTCCCAAAAGGTTCCCGAGTTCCTAAACCCCTCCTCCCTCCACCATCGTCTCATCCACACATTGAGACCCTGCAGTTCTGCCTGTCTGCCCCTGTACTTGGAACAGGAAACATTTCAGAGAATATTACCATGGAGGTCCTGGACTTCAATCTTTTACCTAGCAGCCTAAATTTGGCGTCTAGGACGGGTGGGCAAACTTTTTGGCCCAAGGGCCACATCTGGGTATGGAAATTGTATGGCAGGCCGTGAATGCTTCATGAAATTGGGGGTTGTGGTGCAGGGGTTGGGGGTGAGGGCTCCAGTTGAGGGTGCTGGCTCTGGGGATGAGGGGTTGGGGTTGCAGAAGGTTGCTTTGGGCTGGGACCGAGGGGCTCAGAGGGCAGGAGGGGGATCAGTGCTAGGGCAGGGGGTTGGGGCTCGGAGGGTCAGGGGTCCAGGCTCCGGGTGGTGCTTACCTCAAGCAGCTCCCAGAAGCAGCAGCATGTCCCCGCTCTGGCTCCTGCGTGGCCAGGCGGCTCTGCGTGCTGCCCCATCCGCAGGTGCCTCCCCTGCAGCTCCCATTGGCCGTGGTTCCTAGCCAATGGGAGCAGCAGGGGCAGCACTCGGGGCCAGGGACAGTGTGTGGAGTCCCCTGGCTGCCTCTACATGTAGGAGCTGGAGGGGGGACATGTCGCTGCTTCCGGGAGCCATGCGGAGCAACAGCACGGAGTGGGGCAAGCCCCGGACCCTGCTCCCCGGCGGAAGCTTGAGGGCCGGATTAAAACATCTGAAGGGCCATAGTTTGCCCACCTCTGCTCTAGGATCTCTGTCCTACCTTTCCCTATGTCCATTGGTATATGTACCATGACCACTGGCTCCTTCAAGCACTACACATAAGCCTATCTAAGTGTCTGAAGAGATCTGCATGGAATCCCCCATAACTATTACCTCTCTCTTCCTAATAACTGGGGTTCCCTCCCGTAGACAGGTATCCTCAGTGTGAGAGGATACCATGATATCATCTGAAGGGAGGGAGCCAACTATGGAATCATTTCCCTCCGCTACACTTTGATGTTCTTCTTCCCTGAGACTTCCATCCTCCTCAACAGCACAGAGGCTCTCAGACTCAGGGTGATACCACTCTACTGTACCCTGACAAAGTCTTCTCTATGTACATTGATCGGTCTCCCTGAGCTCCTCCAGTCCAGCCACTCTGGTCTCCAGAGCCCGTACTCAGTCTATGAGGGCCACAAGCTCCTTGCACCAAATGCACACATACACCACCTGCCCACAAGGCAGGTAATCATGCATGTTGCAGTTAGTGCAATAAACTAACTCACTCTGCTGCTAGGCATATGTCAGAATCCTTTGTCCACAAGAGCCCAGGTGTGGTCCAGAGGTTTTTCCTGTACATCAATGATTTTTAACTCTTGCCTTAACAATCACAGTAGGTAAAAGCAAAATGCAGTTCCATGTTTGAGGTAGCTTAGACATTTTATAGTCTAAGCTTGACCATTGTATATTAGGAGCCAAATTCTGTATAGCACATAATCTTACCTAGAAAAATCCACTGGTAATTGTCCCTCTGATATTTAACTCTGAAAAATGCATGATGGTTCTGGGGATGTTTATTATGGGGCATCACCATTTCATTTCAGCTGGTAGAAGAAGCCCAAGCTAGTAGGGCTCAGCTTGGCAATATAAGATCATTTATAGGATAAGCTGTGGTTTGTGTGTTTTTTTTCCCTTTTTTACACACTGTGTTTAAAATTAAACCACAAATTTGCAACTGCTGGAAACATAAGATGCATAAGTAGCATTTATATAATTTTGGTTGCTTTACATCTGTCTTTTGATATATCTCAGTCTGTAGTAACTAACGGTTACATTTCCGTCTGAATTAAAATGGGCAATGAAAGATTTTCCCTGAGTCACTTAAAAACAGTACCTTATTCTATTTTTTGCTTTACAAGTTTATGGAATTTGGTCTGTCCTTTAGAGGAAAAACTAAAGTTATTTAGTTCTAATAATATAAAGTAAAATTCTGCCTTTGAATAATTACACACAATTCCTATTGTGTTATCCAGTGAGAGCTGTGCACCTGTAAACAGCAGCAGAATTTGATCATTTAAATAATGTAATGACTCTTTACAAAGAGTGGTTATACAGTGTAATATTTTGTACTCTTTTAGCAATATCACTATTTTTTACTTCCACCGCTCTGAATATTACTGTTTTCTATTTGCGTCCTGTCATCGTTGCTGCTGCTTCCCTACAAGAAGCTCAATCTGCTGACTATTTTTTTGAATGAAGAATTGAGACACGAGACCCAGTTGGTCTCATTATGGCGTTCCAGACCATTCCATTGTTTGTGAAAAATGAAGTGCTGATCAGCAGATAAATGAATATGTGTTCCATTTCCACCTGTTCAGCAGAAACAGTATTTCTAAATGTTGGTAAAGGGTATATTAGTAAATGTACTGGTTTCCAGGAACAGAGTGGACTGGAATATTTTCTGTACAAATGTATTCAGTGACTAATATAATCAACTTCAGAACTGTCCAAGCCTCTAAATTTCCATGTATAATTGTTCACTGAATAGAACTTGAGAGGAAGGATAGACTTGTGGCGACGTCACTGGACAGGGACATGGAATATCTGAATTTCGTTCCTGGCTCTGTTACAAATATTCTGTGTCAACTTGAGCAAGACAGTTAGTTAATTTCTCAGTGCCTTAATTCCTACTCTGTAAAAGGAGGATAAATGCCTCTTTTCTTCCACGCTTTCTGTCTGGTCTATATTGACTGTAGGGGCTGTCTTTGTTTGTGCACCTAGTACAACTGGGCCTCTCAATACTACCATCCTAATAATAGCACGTCCTTTGTCTATGCATTGTCAGGAGACAGGCAAGATGACAACTTTCTGATTCTTTAGTGGCTTAAATATATTTTTAAACTGGTGATTTACACCCCTTTTTAACTATTAAATGGCTGGATTATAACATGAATTTTAAACATAAATTGCTGTCTTCTCTTTAAAAGAAATGCATTATCCAGTACTCTGCAGGCCAGCCAAATGGCAATGCTCATGAGTCAATTCATTCAGATGGGTCCTTGTGTTTTGCTTCAGGGCATAATTGACATGGGGAAAAGCATGCTGTTTACACAGGAACTGTATCTCTGAATTAAATATCCAGGCATATTAGCACAGCTTCACATTAAGGTACACACCCACACCTGAGCTTGGTAACTGGAAGTAATGAGGTATTCTGGGAATAATCATAGGACTGCCAGTTTAAGTGATGCCATGACCTCTGAGCTGCTGTTCAAAGGCTTGTCGCTCTTCAAATGTCTGACTTTCTCTCATTCTTTAGAAAAGAAAAACAAAGAAGAGCTAATACAACGTTTGGGGTCTTTCCTTCTTAAAGAGACTGTAGTTTAGTTTATTAAAATTTCATAGAAGTGGGGGAAATATGTAAATTGCCATTAACTTTGAGTCAACTATTTAAAGTTAAAAATTTCTAAAATAGGAAACTGCCATCTTCTTTGTGGAATTCAGACTTTTTGATGTTTTGAACCATCACAGTAAGTAAACCTCTCATTCCATTCATGTTCACTTGCACATTTTGAAGAATTCTGTTCTTTCTGTTCAGAGACCAATCTCAGCAGTGCCTGAGGTTACCAGAAATGTTTCTGTAAAAACATCGAGTAAACATATTGAGATTTTCTATGGAAGGGACATGTTCTCTAGTACTCTTAATTCCTTTAAAGATAACTTATTGCTGTTTGTTGTAGCTATTAATTTGTACTGAGGTAGCACATAAAGCACCAACAAAGGATTGTGGCCTGACTCTGCTACACACTGTACAAGCACATGGCAAAGCAGCAGCCTCTACCCTCGAGAGCTCGCAATCTAAATTGTGACAAACCACAACATATAGATGAAACAAATGGGGAAGGGAGAACAAGGTAATAGTAAAACAAGAAAACTGTCATACAAGAAGCTCATTTCTTGTATAGCCATTGTCATCTATGTGTTTTATAGGCACTGTGTCACAATTGAGTCTTAAGGAAGGATTTTAAAGGAGGTTAAAGTAATGGCTTTGCAGATTTTTGCAGGAATTTTTTCCTGCTAATAAGGGTTGGCTTGGGGTTGGGAGACACTTCTGTACTTTCTGAGGGAGAAACTGATTGGAGGATGTTGATGTTGAAGGTTGGGTACTTGACAGAATGAGGGAGGGATCCACGTCACAATAGATCAGGTAGGTAAAGTGAGGCTAACATGTGAAGGGCCTTAAAGACAAAGACAAGAAGCTTCTATTTGTGGAGTAAGAGGAGCCAGTGGGTTAGGAAGCAAGAAGGGGGATGAGTGTCAGAATGATGATCCATGAAGATTTTAGCAGCAGCAGCAGAAGCTTCTTGAAGGACGGGCATGTTTGTAGGCAGGAGGTTGCAGTAGTCATAATGGAAGGTGAGGTCCTGAGCACAATTTTTAGTGGTGTGGACAGAGAGCCAAGATCAAATCTTGGAGGGCTCATGAAGGACAAAGCAACAAGATTTCGATACAGCCTGGATGTGTGAATCAAGAGAGAGGTCTGAGTCAAAGATGACTCCAAGTTTACAGGCCTGAGGAACTAAGAGGGAGGACGGTGGTGGTTTCCATGATAATGAAGAATGGAGTGAGAGGAAGGTTTTTGGAGATGAAAAATCAAGTGTTCAGTTTTGTCCATGTTGAATTCAAATTGATGACTGGCCAGTTACGTGATGTCAGCAAGACAGGCCAAATCATACAACATTTTCGACTTTATTGTACACACGGTAAAGACAGCTGCTGAATTTTCTTCAATAAAACCATAGGCTCATGTTTAAAGACATAGTAATGGTTACTAAGATGAGTGCTTTCTTATATGATTATATATTATATGAAAGTACATTTTTGGCCTGAGTTACGGTACTGTATAACTAACATTGTGACTGTAATGACTGGAAAACTTTGTGGTGATAGATGATTTAAAAACTACTAATGTGCTTAGCCTTTGTATTTTTGTTTAGTTTCCCTGCCTAGTACCTCTTCTTCTTTTGCAATTTATAATAGATTGCACATGCAGGTCCATAATTTTGAAAACATAGGGTTTAGGCATATCCAGTTATCATACATTAATGTGATATTATTCTTGACTGGTGAGGTGCAGAATCTGTGCTTAAACTTTAAAACATTAAAATTAGATAAAGCTGCAATGAAATATTTTTAGTGTCAGGTTAGTCACTCAAACCAGAGAATCTGTATTGCTCAATTACTATACTATACAGAGGTAAAGTAAGGGACAGATTTTTATGGACTGAAGTTGAATTAGGAGGTTTGCAGGCTGATTTCACTTGACTAGTAAAAAATATTGCTGAGACTGTATACCTATTTAGTTAACTAATAATTAAACTATTTTTGAAATTGCAGATGGTGACAGACTTGCCTGTTTTTAAGCTGAAATGTTGTGGTTGGCTATATAATGCTGTAATTTTCATGTGGCATTATGTCATTCTGTATTTCAGGGAAAGGTACACCTAGAGCTGAGACTGAGTGAAGTTATAACAGATACTGGTGTCATTTGCCATAAGCTTGCAACACGGTAAGATCTGAAATGTAACTATAGAACGATAACGGTAACTTGACAATGATTTGCACTTTTTAAAATTAGTAAAAATACTGTGTTATGAAGGAATATGTCAAATGGAAACAGTTTATAATACAGCATTTTTAAAAATTACTTTAAAGAACCAAATCACTTATTAAAATTGAATATTTTTGAGCTCTAAACTTTAAATCGCCTACTTCTTTATTTGAGATTTGCTCATCAATTTATAGGTTGCATTATGTTTTTTCCTGAAAAGACCCAAATATATGTTAGGTGGTTGTCTCTATTACTTTAAAATTTAAACAATCACTTATCCCAACTGTAGGTGCAGTATAAATATTAGAAACACCACAAAGGATATCATAAATGTCCTTGTACTTTAATAGGATTATAACCACCAAGTGCCTTCACAACATAACCTGCATAGTGACAGATCGTTACATAATGTGTATCGTGATCAAAAGTCCATCAGCAATTATAACAGCAAACTCACAATCAGCTACCCCAGTTCTCACCAACTTCTCCCTGGAAAAACCCAGAAGAAATGAGTTTTGCAATAAATGCTCTGAGGCTAATAAGTTTGAGTTCTGTCAGACCCCAAAGCAAGTGAGTGGAGTGAGTTCCAAAATCCCTCTTAGATTATATTTACACTGGACCTAAAGTTGTAGTTTCTAGCTCAGGTAGATATACCTGCAATAGTTGAATCAAAGCTAGTGCACTAAAAATAAAAGAGTAGCTACTATGGGCAGGGCTAGCTGCCCCAAGTATGATCCCATCTGAAACCCTAGCTATGAACGCGGGCAGCTAGCATGTCCTGTCGCTTGGGCCACTTTGACTACATTTCTTTGTTTAGTGCACTAGCTCTGATTGAGACTGGAAATTATACCTCCAGCTCCCTAGAATACCCACAGAGAGCCCTTGTGAGTAATTCCCTGCGTTTTAAACCCAGGGACTGCTAGCTTGAATGCCTCTCCGGATTCCAGCTGCTGCAGTATCACTCAGAGAAGCAATCTTTCAAATAGTCAGGGCCCAAACCACTTATGCTGTTGATGCTGTGAGAACTTTTTAGTGATAGCATCCGAGATCTTAACTGTCGTTATATTAGGGCAAACACAGATAATGAAAGAAACGCCAACTCCCTGCTTCCACTTAAGCCTGGATTTTTTTTTTTTAATAACTTTGCTGAAACCAGTCTTGTTGGGTTAATGGCCCAAATAAATGATTCATTTTATTGACATGAGAAAGGAGAGTGGTCTCTTCTTTAAACCTCTCAAATGTGTTTCGATGCTTGCTTTTCCTGAGGCGGAACTAAAGTGTGGTAGGATGGATTTTAAAAGGGCTGGCTCCATAACAAGTCTTTTTCCCAAGGAGGAAAAGCTCTTAACAAAATTAGCTGGCTTGAATGTGTATTTAGCAGAATATTTTTATCCTGTTTCAATGTTCTTCTCTTCATTTGCTCCCTCCATTTCTCACTTTTCAGTCCAACATGCAGCCTGCTTTCATCAGCTTATTCTCTTCCAGTCACCCTTGTCTTGTTTCCCCATTCACCCATTATTTACTTTTTTCACTTGGAGCTATAATCACAGATTCAATATTAATTAACCTAATGATTTGATTTAAAAGGCCCCGTTTATACTTTAGCTGTCAACCAGACTTATTACCGAACAGTGAAATGGTTGGCTTGAAATGTTAGTAACCATGGCAGCTGGGTGTTTTGCCCTTGCCAGGAGCCTAGGGCTAGCACATGGCTATCATCCTGTAAACATGCTGTAACAATGTTCTTTGCAACATAGACAGGACCTTACTCATGCCTGAGTGACCAGATTGGTTAATCCTTGTCCTTCCCAGCGCGGTCGGTAATAGGACATCCCAGAGTACGCTGCCCTAGGTCCTGCTATTGCCTTTTAGTGCATGTCTTTTGGCAATCAGGCCTCTGCTGAGGGACTATGGGATAGCTGCCCAGATTTGCCCCCGCTTCCCCAATACATGGGTACAAACATGGTGAGGCAGCGATGTGTAAACTGATTGACACAGCTAGGTGCTTTGCATCAGATTTCCCTTCCATTCATCAGTGAAATCGGACCTTTAACATTGTAACAAGGTTACAATGGGAAATTGGTCATTGCCTTTCTACTTATTGTTCAGGTCTTGTACTACCAAGAAGCTGTATGTATGTGATGTATAAGCAGCAGCATCTTACATGCCAACAGGGGTATGGAATTTCCTTTCTAATATTCATCTGAGTGGACAAGTTTTAAAACCCTATTCAAATCTTTGTTTATGTGACCTTGGATTTAAGACTATTGCTTTTATTGGACACTGAAAATATTTTAAATTGGTTTGTGAAGCATTCTGTAACCTTGATTCTCAAGGTATTGTTCAATAAATTGTATGTATTAGCTCAACATTCAGAAATCTTTAGTTCCTAACCTCTGAGCCCTTGATAACAGATCACAGCTCCCATGACCCAAACTACAATTTTAAAACCCACTGGCCCTCAAAACAAAACCTGTAAATAGGAATCTAAGGAAAGTTTTATTCTACTGATGGTCCTTCCCACTCTCCTGCTATTTGCTCTGTAACCGATCTGAGCATGCCATCCGTGCTCTGGCTGAGCCTTGGAAGTGCCCCAGTATGTTGTTCACTACTGTGAGTGGGCGTGGAGGTTTGGAGTTTAGAAGGGGAGGCAGTGAAGATGAGCATGTGGATAAAACACTTAAAATCCTTTGGTACAGTTTATGATGGCCAAACATGTCATTAGAGGAGGGAAAGAAAGCAAGTGCAGAAGGAAAGGAGAGATGATTAGATCAGAAACAACACTGCAAAATAGTCTGGAATTTTTCATGCAGTATCTTTTTAAATGATTGTTTTAGCTAGATATATAAAGCCCTTGCAGATTCCTGCTATGTGACTTTTCCACCAGCTGACTCCTCGCTCACTCAGGCACAATTTGATTCTAGCCATATAAGGAGAGAACACAGTAATTGCTTAACAAAGAAATCTCCTCCTATGATCTGTGTAGATGGAAAATGCCAGAGGAAGGACGATGGAGAGGGAAGGGAGGGTGGAACCTTCTTTTTATGAAATAGTTCATGAATGAAAAGTAGAGACTCAATGAAATAGAAGAATGGAACTACCATTATAGATCTGTCAAGGCTCTTGGCTTTGTTATGAATAGGACATGGAAGTGCTTAAAGCAAGGTTGAGATTGTACTTTTAGTCAGCAAATAAGATAAAGCTCTCACATGTGAAAGAGAACCTAAAATGATTACATCTGGCATTTTTAAGCAAATCACATTTTAAAGCTTTTCTCATGCCTTTTATTTCTTTTATTTCAGCTTTTTCTGTAGTGCTAATCATCATTTTGTATTATCCCTACACATGCTGTACAGTATTCTGCAATAGCCAGACTCTGTGAGATCAGATTGACACTCCAGGCTTTCTCATTTAACTCTTCATTTCCTGGCTTTTGTGGATTTAATTGAAACGCCAATGTTGTTTAACAGGATTGCTTGTAGTTTATTATTTTTAACAGTAGTATTTAGAAAATAGAAACTGTCCTGAAATAACTGGTTGGAGCTATTCTAGAAATACTCCTATATACTACATAGACCAGAACAATCCAGATTTTCAGTTTCCCAGGAGACAAAAGGCTGCATCCAGTGGGCCAAATTTTCAAAAACATTTGTGATGTGAGCAAACTTTCTGTACCCCCAACAGTGCCTGTTGTCAAAAGACAAATACATGTTTGTGCCGGCAGACTGAAAATTAGGCTTGGCCAGAGACCTGATGCACCCTTTTTACCCACTGAGACATACCCACTGGCACGAGGAAATAAAGATCAGTCTCTTGTCAACACACCTCATGTCCGTCCCCTGTTACACTTGCCTTCTGCCTTTGTGCGCATTGCCACTGCCGCCACCTCTAGTTTTCCCGGGCCTGAAAGCAGCTGGGGCCTTGGTCTGCTGGAACACACCATGAGCATCAAGCTGGACAGGTGCATTTTATCGAAATAAAATGTCAATGAAATGGATCATTAGAAGTGCTATGCACTGAATATTTAAACAGTAGGGAAAGAAAATAAAACCCATAAAGCACTTTAGGCTTTCTTAGCTTCTGCAAAGGAAACAAAGAAAACGTGTAACTTCTCCCCTGGAAGCATTCAATGCTGTCATTTAGCCCTAAACCACTAAGCTGTTGTGGTTTATCAGCGTTCGGTGGTGGCTCTGGCAACTGCCACCACACAATCTCCCAGGCTGGATCTCTGTCACAGAGATTAGAAGGAGAAGCATTAGTGGATTAGAAAAATACAGATTCAGACACTGTGCTAGGCTGGCGGTGTCCCCAGTCGCTTCCCCTCTAAATGAATAAGAACTCTAACTTATGCTCCCATGCTGCTCTAGGGAGTTATTCATCACCCCACTGTGGACTTGCAGTGGGCTCTGAAGGAACTGGCTTTGTTTGAGGGAGTTTTCAGCCAGCATCTTGCTCCCTCCTAATCCAACCCTCAGAGACCTAAACCATAGGCTCATCCTATAAAGAGAGTGTGAGGCTGCAGCCCATTCAGCTATAACCCTGGCCTGAGTGCATAGTGCAGACTCACTCCCCCAATGAAAAATAAAACATGCATAAGGCTGTGTGGCCTGCTCCGTTCATGTCACATTAATATGTACTAACTACTGTTGTACACATATTGCACAGCACTGTATGCCAGGCAAAAAGTGTGTGCGCGTGCAATAGATCCTGGCATTCCTCACTCCCTTTCCCTCCCCTTCAAAAATCTCTGGCCCCCTCCCCCCCCCACACACACACACAACAGTCCCTGTTCCTCAGCACACATTTAGTTGCCGTTTTTTCCCTGTTGGCAGTGGCTGGCCCAGTGGCCGTCGAAAGGAGGATTGGAGAACTTCTTTTTGTCTGCCTGTCCAGAACTTTGAGGCGCATGTGTGCAACCAGGTCCCATAAGCACATCCTATTCTGTTCTGGAAAAAGGTGGTGTGCACTTGTCCCTGAGGCTATGCCTCTTCACCACCACTTAGTGTGCACAGGTGTCTGGCTGCATGCAGAGCCTCTTTGAAAATCCCATATGCCAACACCTCTTGTTTGCTTCAGGAAATACAGAGGCTATAGGACTCAGTATATGATACTCCAGTTTGGTCCAAGTGGCCTTTCTCCTTGATCAAACAGTTCAATGGCGCATTCTGGGACCTGGAGTTATGTCCATCTGCATCTTAATAGAGGAGGGGGGCAGTAGGTTCCATTGTAGACATACATGAGTCTCACTTTGGCCACACCAGTAGAGACAGTCAAAAGTAATACTTCTGACTTCAAAGGTTCCAATGGGAATTAGGCATTTAAGTCTCATTGAAGCTGCATGGGAGCTAGTTTCCCAGCTCCCTTTGGCTTCTTTGAAAATCCAAGCCCATGTCTGTAATTATTTATTTAAATGTCTGTATTTATTCAGCGTCCCCAGATTGCTCCTTCAAGTGTTAACATTCATCATGCCTTGTCTCTTAAGTTAAAAAAGCCTGAAAACATCTGTTCTTGGAAAGCTTTTTCTTCTGCTTCTTTTTTTCTTTTCCAACAACAAATTTGTACAGCTGAGTTGTAGCTCATGAAGTGTGTTTATAAATGACAATGCTGACAGACTTAACTTGTGTGGCATTAGCAGCCACGGCTGCTTTTTATATATAGCAATAACAAAGTCTTCCAATGACTAACTCACAGATCTGCAAATCCATTAGTAATGCTCAAGTTTGGTTGGTAAATTAAGCATTTATAACCATGGTGTGGAGGCTTTCTGCATTAATTTATGAATGCTATATGTGCTCTGTGATTGTCTGAGCGCTATAGGGGATAGATTCTGACTGACTATATGGAGCTAAGGCCTGGTTGCACTTAAAAATTAGATCAACCTAGCTACGTTGCCCAGGTTGTGAAAAATTTTGCATCCTGAGCTTCGAAGTTAGGGCAACCTAACTCACAGTGTAGAGGCGGCTAGGTCGATGGAAAAATTCTTCCATCTACTTAGCTCCTACCTCTTGGACAGGTGGATTAACCCCTTCCATCAAGGTAGGAAGCATCTCCACAACAGCACTACAGCAGCCAGGGGCGGCTCTAGCTTTTTTGCCTCCCCAAGCATGGCAGGCAGGCTGCCTTTGGCGGCATGCCTGCAGGCGGTCCCGTGGCTTTGGCGTACCCGCCGCCGAATCCGCGGGACTGGCGGACCTCCCGCAGGCATGCCACCAAAGGCAGCCTGCCTGCCGCCCTCACAGGGACCAGCAGGGCGCCCCCCACGGCTTGCTGCCCCAGGCACGCGCTTGGAGCGCTGGTGCCTGGAGTCGCCCCTGACAGCAGCACAACTGCAGCACTGAAGCTGTGCTGCTGTAGTGTAGACGTATCCTAAATCAAAAGAGTCTGTTAGGAAAAACAAGCAGGAAATGAGACAGTGACTAGAGATAAGACACCTCTGGGGCAAACACTTCAAAGGTCGTTAAGAGACTTATGGCTGGGCTATTAATTGGGGAGGTCCCACCTGCTGTGGCTGAACCAAAGTTAAAAGGCTTATTTTGCCAGGGCAGGGGGGGGGTGTCTAAGATCAAAAGGATACTAACCAGTCATAAAGTCCCTCTCTAGAGAGCAACATCGTGGTGGGATCAGTTGTCAGGCACAGTGTGGGGAAACAGGCGGAGACACAGAGAGGCTCCAGAAGGGAGTCTAAAGAAGTTGGGCTACCTGGCTATCATGGAGGGTAAGCTGCAGATAGATATCCCTGCACATAGACTGTTCTTGTTCTCTTGTGCTCTGTAGTGTTCCTACTAAGAGGGAATGATACTTTATTCTGAAAAAGTTTTATGGTTGCTGTACCGTTGGTCACAGCTGCCAAGGGCAAAACTGCGGGTAAAGAAGCTAAGACAGATCTGCTGAGGTAATCACAGTTAGCACACAAGTCCTGGTCTGAGTGGCAGCTTAAGACTTGTCACCTGTGGGGATGTACTCTAAGACCCAGAGAGGGGACTGCAGTGCAGCTAGCCTGGTAACTGTGACACATGGTATTTTAGTGCTTTTAAGTAAAATTAAAACACCTCCCATTCATCCAAATGCTTCCTTTTATTAATAAGCATTAGTTCCTCCTTTTATGGGTTGTGGCATGACTAATTTGCTTTCATACAAATACCTATCTTTGTCAGATACTAGGACAAGTAATGTGACTGTAAAATCTGGGTTTAATTAAAAAGAAGACTTGGAGCTGAATGTCATCTGTGTATCAATGACACTGCAGGCTCAAATGTGTCTGTTTCCTCTAGAGGCTTTATTTGCACATTGACAGATGTAAAAACGGGGAGCCCAGCCTTCAGGGAGGACAGCTACTCAAAATTTGATATAACAAAACTTTATATGCTTTATATATGGGTCACTAGAACAGGAAATAACAATATTATCTTTCTAGTTTTCCATTGGATAGTTATTTTTTTTAAGTGTCATTGCTAGAGCATGAATATTAGTTTAAAAAACAATGCCAGACTGCAATTACTTAGGAATGTGGGAAGTAGATACTGTAGGATATATCGATACATACACTTTTTATTCTCTCAAATAAATTGCCACTATGAGTCATGCAGGCATACAGTGCGCAGCAAATCCATTCTGAGCTCACTTTCTCAGGGTCAAATAAAGTCTATTTTCCTACATAAGATTTGAGCTGAATCAGTACAAAAATAATGGTGATGCCGAATGGGACGTAGCCAGGTTAATGCGTGCATCACTCAGTGCTCCTAGCCGCATTTGCAAGGATTTTGTCTTTTGTCTGTATCCACTAAGAACTACTAATAACATAAAGCAATCTCAGGGTTTCACTTTCAATAAACGTAAGCATCCATTAAAATGTGTCACAACCTTCCCTTTCATGAGAGCATGCCCTACATCAGTGCTCCACCGACCTCTGGGGTTCCACAGACTATGTCTAAGGGGTCTGTGAAAAGTGACTATGGAAAATAAAGTTTCAGATCCCAGAACAGGCATTCAGTTTTTCTGATTAATCAAAAGTATGTCCGTACCCCCACCTACAGGTCATAGTCCAAAAGTGTTGTCATTACCATAGAAGCCCACAATTTATTGCCCTTTCTCATAGTGCTTCAAATGCCATGTGTAACATTATATTTGAATTCTATTCAGTCAGCCTTCAGTTTAAGACTTCTATGGTAGGGGTCCGCAGACCACAGTTTGACTTTCCAAAGGGGTCCGCACCTCCGTTTGAAATTTTTTAGGGGTCCGCAAATGGAAAAAGATTGAAAACTACAGCCCTACATCAAAATATGCCTTTTTCTTTCATTTTGCTGCAGAACTGCACCTTGGGCTTGTTTTTAATCTTGTGTGTTTCATAACCAATTGAAAAAAACACTTGATCTGAGATTAAACCAGATAGCATCTGGTGTCTGACAGTGCAGAACTGAAGTACTGTGAAAGAAGTCCTTTCCAATCCAAGCTATGCGGGATAGAATATGGAGCTGGAGGAGAAATGCACATCCATAGTAAGATAAGGGCAGGTCTACACTAACCCCCCAATTCGAACTAAGGTACGCAACTTCAGCTACGTGAATAACGTAACTGAAGTTCGAAGTACCTTAGTTCGAACTTACCTCGGTCCAGACGCGGCAGGCTGGCTCCCCCGTCGACTTCGCGTACTCCTCTCACCGAGCTGGAGTACCGCAGTCGACGGCGAGCACTTCCGGGTTCGACTTACCTCGTCCAGACAAGACGCAATAAGTCGAACCCAGAAGTTCGATTTGCTTGCCGCTGAACTACCGGGTAAGTGTAGACCTATCCTAAGAGTTTTCTTCCCTGCCACCCAGCGAAGCCCTCTCCTTCCCTTTTCTATCGTCCCTGAAAGCTCCACCATCTTGCCCATTCTGCAGGTTGAATTAAATTCATGCTCCTCATCCTCTCCCTCCAGGTTTCCCACCTCTACTTTTATCTCGTCTCTCATTTCCTCCTGTTGCCTGTGCTCTTGCCAAGCCTCCAATCTAGTGTCAATCTTCCTTTTCCCAGTTTTGTATCCAGTCCTCCTTCGATGCCACCCCCTTATGCTTGAAACTCTTTCCTTTTCCTTACATTCCAGGCAAACATTCTCTTATTCATAACCCTAATTAAAAGTACACTGCTTCTGTTAGGCCTTTCAGCAATAATCCACCCCAAGCAGAGACTATTTTAAAGCCTGCACCATGGTGAGATCAAGCCATCATCTGAACAGCTTGTGCATTATGTGTAAGGCTGCATTTGGAGTGCTAGACAGGAACTGGTCTATTCTAAGGCAGTCTATTTCAACACTAAGTGCCAATGTTATTTAAATAACTTGAGTGTGCTTCCTGTTCTATGCAGTAGTTAACATATTCAGAGTTAATAAATGAAAGTTGAATAACTCATGCATAAATCCTTTTAAGAATAAATTAAATGTAATCTCTGAAGTTATTCAGGGTGATAGGAATAGTTTATTGGGAGTGGAGGAGGGTTAATAGTTCAAATGCTAAGGCAGCCATGTTTGCTATTGATACTTGAACCGGAGAGTTCTGAGGGCAGTAGCTTGCCAGAGCACTTGTCTTTGCATAATCTCTCTAGGTTTTGCTGAGAAATAGCTCTATAAGGATTACACACTTCTTTGGCTATCTAGAATTAAGGAGTTTGCATACATACAGTTACTGAGAAGTAGTCATACATGACTCTCAGTGCCAATCACAGTGGAGGGAACTGCATAAGTACATGTGAAGTTATGGGTCAATAATTGCACAGCATCCTTTCACTCTCAGACAATTCTGCTGTAATAATTGGAAATAGCCAGGAAAGGGAAAGTTATGCAAAATAAATGACTTTATTTCACATTTCCAGTTTGCAGCTCATCAACAGAAATGATGCAAATCGGACTAAATCAAAATATGATGTAAGCCCAGAATATTACATTTTTGTGTATTAATGCACAGTTCAGTATGTAAAGCAGAAAAGTACAATTAACTGTGTAGAATCAGAAATCCCATTAACATTAATGTTTGTACAAAACAGTTGTGGTGTTTTGCCATTCAGTTTTACATTTTAACTTATTTAGGGGTGGGGGATTTCAGCCATGTGTTCCCCCTCCTTCTTCCAACCCACCTCCTCATTAAAGTTGGAGATAGACCGATTGGTTTTCAGCAGTACCATTCCTACTGTACTGTGTGTGTGTCATGGGAAAGGACGTTTGAATAGTGTACCTCTGCTGGAGATCTCTGTGATGCCTTTAAGATACAGCCCTATGTTGAGAGCAGTGTAGAACAACACCATGCTTTGAGAAGCACTGAGAGGCAGAATGCTAGTCAGAGCCCTTGCTGTGAAGAGCAGACTCCCTCATGCATGTCGGGCCTGCTTGGCCCTTATTCACAGACTGCAAGTTAAGCTTCTTGCACCCTACCCATTGTACACTTATGTAGTACTAAGGACACTGTGGTCTAGAATGTGGCCACTACTAAAAATCCTATCCAAAACTTCAGTAGAAAGCAAGGAAAATGTAGGATGCTGTCACTGAAAATCAGTTTTTTAGTATCGTTTGTTACTTCTGTGTTTTACAGTTTGTAAGTGAAAAGACCGCTACTTTACAAATTGAGTCATGTATGCAGTTTTCTTTTGCCACTCATTACTGAAAATATACTGAGTTGCTGTATCCTTTACCTGCAGTTTGTGTCATAACTAATGGCAAGTAAAGGGATCTTTTGAATTCCTTTTGCGTGTAGGTAGTTAGAAATGTGTTGTGAACCCATTTAAAGAGCAGACCTGCATCAAATAGCTCTTTAATGTGTGCAATATATAACATAATGCAGCTAGGCAATTTAATCCTGGAAAAATTGTAATGTGGTTATTTTCACAGCTTCACCAGTACGTACCATGTTTATTGTTTTAATGGAACTCTCACAGGAGCAATGTTATGGGATATGATCCAACTTAAAAAACAAACTTTTCCCTGAAAATCGTTTACTTTTAGTGAAGTCATGTATAAAAGTATAATTAGGCAGGCCAAAAAAGAATTTCAAGAGCAACTACCTAAAGACACAGACAATTTTTAAAGGCCATTAGAAGCAGGAAGCCTGCCTGTTAGTGGTGCCATTGGATAATCAAGGGACTAAAGGAAGACTCGAGGAAGACAAGGCTGTTGCGGAGAAGCGAAATGAATTCTTTGCATCAGTCTTTGCTGCAGAGGATGCGAGGGAGATTTCCACACCTGAGCCATCCTTTTTAGGTGACAGATCTGATGAGCTGTCCCAGATTGAGGTGTCAGTAGAGGTGGTTTTGGAACAAATTGATAAATTTAAACATTAGTAAGTCACCAGGACCAGATGGTATTCACCCAAGAGTTCTGAAGGAGCTGAAATATGAAATCGCAGAACTACTAATCATGATATGTAACCTGCTGCTTAAATCAGCCTCTGTACCAGATGATTGGCATATAGCTAATGTAATGCTGATTAAAAAAAAAAAAAATTTTTTTTTAAAAGTTCCCAGAAGTGATCCCGGCAATTACAGGCTGGTAAGTCTAATTTCAGTACAAGGTAAATTGGCTGAAACTATAGTAAAAGAACAGAATTATCAGATAATTAGATGAACACGATTTGTTGGGGAAGAATCAACACAGCTTCTGTAAAAGAAAATCATGCCTCACTAATCTATTCAAATTCTTTGTGGGAGTCAAGAAGCATTTGGACAATGGTGATACAGTTGATATAGTGTACTTGGGCTTTTTACAAGGTCCCACACTAAAGACTCTTAAGCAAGCAGTCATGAGATAAGAAGGAAGGTCATGGATCAGTAACTTGTTAAAAGTTAGGAAACAAAAGAGTAGGAATAAATGGTCGGTTTTCGCTGTGCAGAGAAGTAAATACCAGAGTCCCCCAAGAATCTGTACTGGGACCAGTGCTGTTCAACATATCCATAAATGATCTGAAAAAGAGGGTAAACAGTATGATGGCAAAGTTTGCAGACGATACTAAACTACTCTAGATCGGTAAGACCAAAGCTGACTGTGAAGAGTTAAAAACAAATCTCAGAAAACTGGGTGACTGGACAACAAAATGGCAGATGAAATTCAGTGTTGATGAATGCAGAGTAATGCACATTAGAAAACATAATCCCAACTATATATACAAAATGATGAGGCCTTACCACTCAAGAAAAGGATCTTGGAGTCATTGTGGATAATTCTCTGAAAACATCTGCCCAATGTTCAGTGCCAGTCAAAAAAGTTTAACAGAATGTTAGGAACCAGTAGGAAAGGGATACATAATAAGATAAAAAAGATCATTATGCTACTATATAAATCTATGGTATGCCCATGCCCAGAGCCAGATTTACAGTGAAACACAGGGTGCCGTGGCACGGGGCCCCCCCCAATGACAGAGGGCCCCAGGGCCAGGCAGCTGCGGGGGCAGAAGCTTAGTCCTGCTGGCTCCTGCTGCAGGCTCCGCCCCACTGGCAGCCAAGCTCCCACCTCCTCCCGTGAGCATGCTGTGTCCCCGCCCCTCCCCCACAGGGCTTTCTCCACTGCCAAACAGCTGTTTGCTGGTGCTCAGGTCGCTCTAGGAGGGAGTGGGAGGAGCGGGGCCGCACATCCCCCCCAGCCCCCTGCTGTGAGCTGCTCAGGGCAATGGGCTGGGGTGGGGCAGGGGGCTGGGAGCACCCCCACGACCCCAGCCACACCCCCAACCCCCTGTCCTGACTCCTGCACCCCCTCACACACCCCAGCCCCCTGCCCTCCCTGACTCCTGCACCATTCCACATCCGCACCCCCACTTTGAGCACCAAACGGGAGCTCTTGCACCCCTCCCCCACATTCCCACCTGCACTCCTCGCACCAAATGGGAGCTGCCCCTGGTAAGTGTTCCACACCCCAACCTTCTGCCCCAACCCTGAGCCCCCTCCTGCATCCTAACTCCGGGAAAGACCCTGCATCCCAGCCCACTCCTGCACCCTAACTCCTTCCTAGACCTTGTACTCCCAGCCTTGACTCCTGCACCCCCCACATCCCCATCTGCACCCCTCGCACCAAACCAACCCTCTGTCCCAGCCCTGAGCTCCCTCCCACACCCTAACTCCTGGCCAGACCCTGCACCCCAACCCCCAGCCTGCTCCTGCACCCTAACTTCCTCTCAGACCCTGCACCTCCAGCCCTGAGCCCCCTCCTGCACCATAAGTCCTGGCCAGACCCCGCACCCCAACGCATTTTTACCTTTATTTAAAAAAAAAGGCGCTTTTTCAAGTGGTCTGTGGAAAAATAAGTTAGACTACAAAAACAATCAAGGGTACTGCACTTTATTTTCATTTACTTCCTATTACTTATAGAAGGAAGATAAAGAATGAAAAACGGGGGTGGGGGGGGATAAGAGAGAATGTTCTTTTTCTTGGCTGGGTCCCAAGGAGGGGCCCCAAAAATGAAACTGAGCACAGGGCCCCACTAACTGTAAATCCACCACTGCCCATACCTTGGCAGTTCTGGTCACCCTATATCAAAAAAGATGTATTCAAATTGGAAAAAGTACCGAGAAGAGCAAGAGAAATGATTAGGAGTATGGAACAACTTCCATATGAGGAGAGATTAAAAAGACTGGGACTGTTCAGTTTACAAAAGAGACGACTAAGGGGGAGGGAGGTTTCCTACAAAATCATGAATGGTGTGGAGAAAGTGAATAAGGAAGTGTTATTTACTACTTCACATAACCAGGGCCAGGAGTCATGCAATGAAATTAATGGGCAGCAGATTTAAAACTAGCATAAGGAAGTACTTTTTCACAGTGCACAGTCAGCATGTCCAACTCATTGCCAAAGGATGGTGTAAAGGCCAAGACTATAACAGGGTTCAAAAAAGAATTAGATAAGTTCGTGGAGGATAGGTCACTCAATGGCTATTAGCCACGATGGTCAGAGAAGCAATCCCGTGCTCTGGGTGTCCCTAGGCCTCTGACTGCCAGATGCTGGGACTGGACAACAGCAAATAGATCACTCAATAATTTTGCTGTTCTGTTCTTTCCCTCTGAAGCATTTGACACTGGCCACTGTTAGAAGACCAGATATTGGGCTAGATGGACCATTGGTCTGACCCAGTATGGCCAGTCTTAGGGTACATCTACACTACAGGGGGGAGTCGATTTAAGATACGCAAATTCAGCTACGTGAATAGAGTAGCTGAATTCGACGTATCGCAGCCGACTTACCCCGTTGTGAGGACGGCGGCAAAATCGACTTCTGCGGCTTTCTGTCGGCGGCGCTTACTACCACCTCCGCTGGTGGAGTAAGAGCGCCGATTCGGGGATCGATTGTCGCGTCCCGATGGGACGCGATAAATCGATCCCCGAGAGGTGGATTTCTACCCGCCGATTCAGGCGGGTAGTATAGACCTAGCCTTAGGTTCTTATCTACTCTTCTTAGAAGTAACACCTAAAATTACTATAAATAAAAGAGATCAGAGAGAAAAGCTTGGATATCTTTCTAAAAGATATGGTCTAGCTCAAACAGAAGTTATGAGTTTGATGCAGAAATTATCGGGTGAGGGTTTTGGTTCATGTAATGCAGGAGGTCAGACTAGATGAAAACATAGTTCCTTCTAGTGAGTTAGTTATAAAGTGCATAATATATCTGAAGCCTTAAAAATTTCATTAATATGAACATGGATCTGAGCTGCTTGTATAATAACTGAAATTATGCAGCTAATATAGGATATAAATTAGGTCTGGTTATACCAGATTAGCTGCTTGATCATGCCCTAATTTGAATGGTGTTTTTGAAATGTTTTCTTAAAATATTTAAATAACCAAAGAACATAAATAATCCAAAAAGTCTTATATTTACATTGTCTTTCACTCCAAAAGATCTCAAAGTGCTTTATAAAGCTGCACAGAACAGGGAATATGCAAAAATCACTTCATTCACAAATGAAGTACATCCTCCTATGGGTTGGAACATGGTGGCTTTTAAGTGGGCTCAGATGAAGTCAATGCCCTTTTAGGGCAGAAGCAAAATAGAATATTGTATCCAACTGGAAACTTGTTCAATGGAATGTTGACATTTCAAGTTGGCCAGGACACAATACCCTTACTTTTGTTGTGGGGGAAATGCCATGGAATGTCTAACAACCCCAACTGATCAAGACATTTAATGTCTTATTTGAAAGACTGAGTATCCAACTGCAGACTGCTCCCTGGCACTGTGCTAGGGCAGTGCTTTGGTAGCCGCTTAGAGGGGAGAAGAGCCAATTAGCAAATCATGAACACTATTCCCTGCAGCACCCATGTTGAGAGCATTTGAAAAATAAGGGACATCAGGCAGGATCAGCCTATGTGGGCATTTCTGCAGTACCTGAACAATTATTTTACTTCTAATATTTAAATCCATGTTTGTCCAGTTGTAGTGCAGGAAGATGCAATAATAGGAAAGCTTTACTTCTCGTGGAAGCTTTTTGTGTTTGGAACCATTCCTTTTAGCTTTTCCATGGTGTGACATGACTTGATGTGTCCTTTTCTGATGTCTACTAGTAGTGCCTTCTTGTACGTATGTACAATGTGCATCTTCCAGTCATAGAGCAGGAGACGGTATAAAAAAATCTCCAGGAGATATGGCTCTTCTCAAGTGCCCTTATAAATGGACTGACCTATTAGTTTGGAGCCTAGCTCTGTATTCTAGACCAGTAGTGCAACTGAGAATGTTCAGAAACATGCAGCTCACTGTCATTTACCAGATATAGAAAGTGGGATAATAGGAGCTGTGGAAAGTGCTGGGAGAGGGGAACAAAATATGTAATTCAGCATTCTGTGACTGGTGAAAATTTCCTAAATTTAGTGGTTTATGAATCCTGTTTAGCATGTATTTCTGTAAAGCCAAGCATATTGAGGATTTTTTTTAGAGTTAATTTCATGGGAAAATGTATTAAAACTGTGCAGGTCTTGTCTGTGTGGGGTTCTTGTTTGGAAGGAAAGTCTTACTTCTGGTCCTATGAATACTGTGAATTAAGCAGAACTTTACAAACCTGATCCACTTTGAACTGTCAGAGCAGTGAAAGAAGATTGCGCAATTTCACTTTCTGTTTTTTGTGCATTAACTCAGTCCCACTAAACTATGGGTTACTTTTTATTATTATTATTATTATTTTTTTTTACTTTCCTAATGTTATTACAGATCTGCTATCTACTTTCAAGAGCATGGGTACCTGGGATTATACTGTTGAATGTCAATTACAATGGTATTTTCCTGATGTGCTACATTTTGGGTGGGTTTTTTGTTTGTTTTGTTTTTTAATACAGTTTCTAACAATCCCAGTCTGTAATGTAGGGTTGAGTCATCCTGAAATTCTCTCATTAATTACCTGCTGAGTTGCAGCATATTGTTTTATAACAAGGAGGTGTGTTTCTGGGGGCTTTTTTGGGTTACTTTCTGATTAAGAAGGCATAAAATCCCTTTTTTGTGTCAACTTTGACACACATTGTATTAGTTTTGAGAGGAGAATGGGCAAGTGTTATATAGTTTGCCTGCATTACTCTGAGAAGTCATAAAACGTAGTAGGTTGTTATTGTCATCAGCTTTAAGTATTGCTGATGAATCAGTTCAATTTGCATGCATTAATGAAAGTATTGCATCTAACTAGAGATCAGTCCCCTTTAATAATACAAAGTTGTTAATCAAGATCAGTGTCTCGCTAATTACTAGGGCTGTCAATCACAGTTAACTCATGCAATTAACTCAAAAATTAATCACAATTTAAAAAATTAATCTTGATTAATCACAGTTTTAATTGCACTGTTAAACAATAGAATACCAATTGAAATGTATTAAATATTTTGGATGTTTTTTCTACATTTTCACATATATTGTATTCTGTGTTGTAATTGAAATCAAATTGTATATTATTTTTATTACAAATATTTGCACTGTAAAAATGATAAAATAAATAGTATTTTTCAATTCACCTCATATTGTAGTGCAATCTCTTTGTTGTGAAAGTACAATTTACAATTGTAGGGTTTTGTTTGTTTTGTTTTGTTTTGTTACATAACTGCATTCAAAAACAAAACAATGTAAAACTTCAGAGCCTACGAGTCCACTCAGGCCTACTTCTGTTCAGTCAATCACTAAGAGGAACAAGCTTGTTTGCATTTGTTGCCCTCTTCTTATTTACAATGTCACCACAAAGTGAGAACTAGGGTGACCAGATGTCCCGATTTTATAGGGACAGTCCTGATATTTGGGGCTTTTTCTTATAGAGGCGCCTATTACCCCGCGCCCCCGTCCTGATTTTTTACACTTTCTATCTGGTCACCCTAATGAGAACAGGCATTTGCATGGTACTTTTGTAGCCGGCATTACAAGATATTTATGTGCCAGGTATGCTAAACATTTGTATGCCCCTTCATTCTTCGGCCACCATTCCAGAGGACATGCTTCCATGCTGATGACACTTGTTAAAAAAATGTGTTAATTAAATTTGTGACTGAACTCCTTGGGGGAGAATTGTATGTCCCCTGCTCCATTTTACCCACATTCTGCCATATATTTCGTGTTATAGCAGTCTCAGATGATGACCCAGCACGTTGTTCATTTTAAGGACACTTTCACTGCAGATTTCACAAAATGCAAAGAAGGTACCAATGTGAGATTTCTAAAGATAGCTACAGCACTCAACCCAAGGTTTAAGAATCTGAAATGCCTTTCAAAATCTGAGAGGGACGAGGTAGGGGGCATGCTTTCAGAAGTCTTAAAAGAGCAACACTCTGATGTGGAAACTACAGAACCCGAACCACCAAAAAAGAAAATCAACCTTCTGCTGGTGGCATCTGACTCAGATAATGAAAGCAAGCATGCATTGGTCTGCACTACTTTGGCTGGCTATCAAGCAGAACCCGTCATCAGCATGGACACATGTCCACTGGAATGGTGGTTGAAGCACAAAAGGACATATGAATCTTTAGCGCATCTGGCACATAAATATCTTGTGATGCCACCTACCATAGTGCCATGAGGAAGAAACTTGTTTGTCTGAGCAATTGGCTGAACAAGAAGTAAGACTGAGTGGACTTGCAGGCTCTAAAGTTTTACATTGTTTCATTTTTGGATTCAAGTTTTTTTGTACATAATTCTACATTTTTAAGTTCAACTTTCATGATAAAGAGATTGCACTACAGTACTTGTATTAGGTGAATTGAAAAATACTATTATTTTTTACAGTGAAAATACTTGTAATAAAAAAATATAAAGTGAGCACTGTACACTTTGTATTTTGTTATCATTGAAATCTATATATTTGAAAATGTAGAAATCATCCAAAAAATGATAATAAATGGTATTCTATTCTTTAACAGTATGCTTAATTGTGATTCATTTTTTAATCGCTCGACAGCCCTACAAATTACTCATATGCATGCAGCCAAAGTTGTTTGAGTTTTATGTATTTCAATTTATGTTTTGAAGACACAGTATTTCACTTCTGTACTGTTAGCAGTTACGTCTGCTTTACATGAACCAGGACACACCAGTTGTGGTCTCCAGAAGACTGTGGACTTTATGTAGCATTTTAGAAGCACTATTGATTGTTTTCTATGTATATAAATAATCATTGATTTATTTATATTCTTAAATGTGAATTATTTTCTTTTTTTATTAAAATAGATGTATTTGCTGCAGTACCTCTAACTACATTTGCAAATTATGTGAAGTGGGAATCTACATGAAAAAATCAAGAAAGATTTATAAAATATGTAAGATATCTATACACCTAAGAAGGAGTTAAAAAGAACTTTGTTTTTATACTTGTATAGGCACAGAAAGTGCAGATTTTTGGGGAGTAGGTAGAGATGAAAAAATAAATTAACTGAGCTTCCATCTTGGTAGTTCTGGAACTTTTGTTTGTTTTGTTTTAAAGCTGAAGTTTGTATTTTAAACTTTCAGTCAACTAAAGAACATAAGAACATAAAACTGGCCATACTGGGTCAGACCAAGGGTCCATCCAGCCCAGTATCCTGTCCGCCGACAATGGCCAATGCCAGGTGCCCCAGAGGGAGTGAACCCAACAGGCAATGATCAAGTGATCTCTCTCCTGCCATCCATCTCCACCCTCTGACAAACAGAGGCTAGGACACCATTTCTTACCCATCCTGGCTAATAGCCATTAATGGACTTAACCTCCATGAATTTATCTAGTTCTCTTTTAAACCCTGTTATAGTCCTAGCCTTCACAACCTCCTTAGGCAAGAAGTTCCACAGGTTGACTGTGCGCTGTGTGAAGAAGAACTTCCTTGTATTTGTTTTAAATCTGCTGCCCATTAATTTCATTTGGTGGCCTCTAGTTTTTATATTATTGGAACAAGTAAATAACTTTTCCTTATTCATTTTTTCCACACCACTCATGATTTTATGTACCTCTGTCATATCCCCCCTTAGTCTCTTTTCCAAGCTGAAAATTCCTAGCCTCCTTAATCTCTCCTCATATGGGACCCGTTCCAAACCCCTAATCATTTTAGTTGTCCTTCTCTGAACCTTTTCTAATGCCAGTATATCTTTTTTGAGATGAGGACACCACATCTGTATGCAGTATTCAAGATGTGGGCGTACCATGGATTTATATAAGGGCAATAAGATATTCTCTGTCTTACTCTCTATCCCTTTATTAATGATTCCTAACATCGTGTTTGCTTTTTTGACTGCTGCTGCACACTGCGTAGATGTCTTCAGAGAACTATCCACGATGATTCCAAGATCTCTTTCCTGATTAGTTGTAGCTAAATTAGCCTCCATCATATTGTATGTACAGTTAGGGTTATTTTTTTCCAATGTGCATTACTTTACATTTATCCACATTAAATTTCATTTGCCATTTTGTTGCCCAATCACTTAGTTTTGTGAGATCTTTTTGAAGTTCTTCACAGTCTGCTTTGGTCTTAACTATCTTGAGCAGTTTAGTATTGTCTGCAAACTTTGCCACTTCACTGTTTACCCCTTTCTCCAGGATTGGTCCTAGGACTGACCCTTGGGGAGCACCACGAGTTACCCCTCTCCATTCTGAGAATTTACCATTAATTTCTACCCTTTGTTCCCTGCCTTTTAACCAGTTCTCAATCCATGAAAGGACCTTCCCTCTTATCCCATGACAACTTAATTTACATAAAAGCCTTTGGTGAGGAACCTTGTCAAAGGCTTTCTGGAAATCTAAGTACATGATGTCCACTGGATCCCCCTTGTCCACATGTTTGTTGACCCCTTCAAAGGACTCTAATAGATTAGTAAGACATGATTTCCCTTTACAGAAACCATATTGACTTTTGCCCAACAATTTATGTTCCTCTATGTATCTGACAATTTTATTCTTTACTATTGTTTCAACTAATTTGCCCAGTACTGATGTTAGACTTACTGGTCTGTAATTGCTGGGATCACTTCTAGAGTCCTTTTTAAATATTGGCATTACATTAACTATCTTCCAGTCATTGGGTACAGAAGCTGATTTAAAGGACAGGTTACCAACCATAGTTAATAGTTCCGCAACTTCACATTTGAGTTCTTTGAGAACTCTTGGGTGAATGCCATCTGGCCCCAGTGACTTGTTACTGTTAAGTTTATCAATTAATTCCAAAACCTCCTCTAATGACACTTCAATCTGTGACAATTCCTCAGATTTGTCACCTACAAAAGCGGGCTCAGGTTTGGGAATCTCCCTAACATCCACAGCCGTGAAGACTGAAGCAAAGAATTCATTTAGTTTCTCCTCAATGATATTATTGTCTTTAAGTGTTCCTTTTGTATCTCGATCATCCAGGCATCCCACTGGTTGTTTAGCAGGCTTCCTGCTTCTGATGTACTTAAAAAACATTTTGTTATTACCTTTTGAATTTTTGGCTAGCTGTTCTTCAAACTCCTTTTTGGCTTTTCTTATTACATTTTAACACTTAATTTGGCAGTGTTTATGCTCCTTTCTATTTATCTCACTAGGATTTGACTTCCACTTTTCAAAAGATACCTTTTTATCTCACACTGCTTCTTTTACATGGTTGTTAAGCCACAGTGGCTCTTTTTTAGTTCTTTTACTGTGTTTTTTAATTTGGGGTATACATTTAAGTTGGGCCTCTATTATGGTGTCTTTGAAAAGTGTCCATGCAGATTGCAGAGATTTCACTCTAGTGACTGTACCTTTTAATTTCTGTTTAACTAACCTCCTCATTTTTGCATAGTTCCCCTTTCTGAAATTAAATGCCACAGTTTTGGGCTGTTGAGGTGTTCTTTCCACCACAGGAATGTTAAATGTTATTATATTATGGTCACTATTTCCAAGTGGTCCTGTTATAGTTACCTCTTGGACCAGATCCTGCGCTCCATTCAGGACTAAATCGAAAATTGCCTCTCCCCTTGTGGGTTCCTGTACCAGCTGCTCCAAGAAGCAGTCATTTAAAGTATTGAGAAATTTTGTCTCTGCATTTCGTCCTGAGGTGACATGTACCCAGTCAATATGGGGATAATTGAAATCCCCCACTATTATTGAGTTCTTTATTTTGATAGCCTCTAATCTCCCTTAGCATTTCATAGTCACTGTCCTGGTCAGATGGTCGATAATAGATCCCTGCAGTTATATTCTTATCAGAGCATGGAATTACTATCCATAGAGATTCTGTGGAACATGTGGATTCATTTAAGATTTTTACTTCATTTGATTCTACATTTTCTTTCACATATAGTGCCACTCCCACCTCCCGCACGACCTGTTCTGCCCTTCCAATATATTTTGTACCCCAGAATGATTGTGTCCCATTGATTGTCCTCACTCCACCAGGTTTCTGTGATACCAATTATATCAATATCCTCCTTTAACATGAGGCACTCTAGTTCACCCATCTTTTTATTTAGACTTCTAGCATTTGTGTACAAGCACTTTAAAAACTTGTCACTTTTTATTTGTCTGCTCTTTTCTGATGTGTCAGATTCTTTTTTATGTGAATGTTTCTCATCTGATCTGGCCCATACTTTATCCTCTTCCATCCTCTCCTCCTCACTAAAACCTAAAGATTTCTATCAATAGACTCTCCTCTAAGGGAAGTCTCTGTCCGATCCACGTGCTCCTCTGCAGCAATCTGCTTTCCCCCATCTCTTAGTTTAAAAACTACTCTGCAACCTTTTTAATGTTAAGTGCCAGCAGTCTGGATCCACTTTGGTTTAGGAGGAGCCCACCCTTCCTGTATAGTCTCCCCCTAGCCCAAAAGTTTCCCCAGTTCCTAATAAATCTAAACCCCTCCTGCCTACCCCATCATTTCATCCATGCATTGAGACTCTGAAGCTCTGCCTGCTTACTGGCCCTGCATGTGGAACTGGAAGCATTTCTGAGAATGCCACCATAGAGGTCCTGGATTTTAATCTCTTTCCTAGCAGCCTAAATTTGGCCTCCAGGACGTCTCTCCTATCCTTCCCTACAACTACCGAGGTTAATGATAGGGTTTTTGTTTAAATCAAGAAGTTTTTATTATAGTTTAAAGGTTTTAAAGAATGGCAAGTGTCCCTCGCCCCCTTCCCACTCCCCTTCCAAACTCCCTCTCAAAACTCCCTGTTAGAGGCTCCTGTTCGCAAAGCATAAACATTTATTTGCAGGCAGTTTGTGGGTTTGTAGGCCTTTTGGAAGAAATGTGTTCTGAGATGAGATGACTTTATCTTCTGTACTCTTTCCTGTGACAGCTGTAGCCAGAGTTAGGAATGTCTGTAGATACACATTACTTATTTATTTATCAACATCTTTATTTAAAACACCCAGTCTGTGACTAGCATGGAGTAGTTCTGCCCCCTATTTGGCCCACCATGTCAGAATTTGAGAACTCTCAGCTAAGGCTAGAAGGTGCTTCTTTTGTCTTACTGTTCTTTTCTCGCAGTTGAACCCTCTTTTCTCTTTAGAACACTTTTTTCATTTTTGCTTACCTCCGTTGTGTTTTGTTGTTCTGCCTTGCTTCTTGTCCTCTTAAGTGGCTCCTTTATTCTCTCCTCTCCATCTATCTTGATTCATCTCTTCTTCTTTTCTCACTACTCTCTTGGCAACCTGATCCACTCCCATGGCTTCACCTGCCACCTCTGTGGGTGATTCCCAAATCTGTCCATTTCCGGAAATTCTCCTGTTCCTTGCATCTCCTCTTTGATGTCCCCACACCACTGAATTTCAGTCTTTCCAGAACTGGCTTCTTATATTTTGTTCTCCTGACCCCTCTTCACCTTCCATCTTTTGATATTGATAATGGTTACCCATCTGTTGAACAGTAGAGGATGTCCAGGACCTTCCAGATGGGCTTCCCAGTGGAAAGAGAAACCAGTGACCTGGAATCTGGGTATATTCTAAATGTAACTTATTTTATGTGTGCAGACATACACCAGTCCTGACATGACATGGTCAGACATCCTGCAGGCAATCCTTTTTTTCAGGAATAACAACCCAGTATCAGGGAACAACTCTGCCTCAAGGACTGACTCCAGGTGGAGACCAAGCCAGACCACAAATTCTCCTGCTGCTCTCACAGCTCCATCTACCTTGAACCTTGTATTATATCCAAACTAATACCACACAGTATATCTTCCAAAGACTGATAATTTCTTCTTAAGCTAAGAAAAAGATCATAGAAGACTTCTGTGAAGCAGTGCCAGCTGGTGACACCTGCCATGGCAATATCATCTTTGCCATCTCCCAGACTCTCAACCTCTATTTAATTTTGATTCTTCCTTTTACTCTGCTCCCATATATAGAGTCCCTCATTCCTTCTATTTAATATTGCCCAAATCCACTATCCCCACAGTCTGGGCTCTCTGATCATCTCTGTCCTTGTTTATCATAACCATCTCCATTCTGTCCTCCTCTCTTCTCACATTCCCCACTAACCACACCATTTTATCCCAAATGCCACTACAGTGGCTCTTTTCAGGTCACCCACTCCTTGAATACCTGGTTTCCTGTCTTCCTACATCCAGCTGGAAATATTTCACTTCACTTACAAGGCCCTACATAATTTCATCTCTCCTCACATCTCGGATCTATTCCCTCCTACTCCCCTACTCATTCAGTATGCTGCTTCTGTTCCTCTTGCCTTACTACTCCCTTTGTTTCTTTTCACACACTCTGCTTTGCACTTTCTGTCATGCTGCTACCTGCATTTGGGTCTCTGTCTCCTCTGAAAATCTGCTTCTTCTAAAAATCTTTCCTTCTCCTCACCAGTAATTTCTCTTTGCTCTCTCATGCTTGAACTGTTATTCCATGTAATAAAATGTAGTACTGATGCCAAGGCAGATGTAATGGTCATTAAGTACACATGTTTAAAATTCCACTAAGCATCTGTGTGTTCCTGCATGTGTCCTCATTAATGGCCTTGAGGTGTCTTCAACTACGAGAATTTAACTAGATTTTTTTTATATTGACACTACAGAATAGCTTTTTATTCTTATTTGTCTTTAAGGGAGCTTACAGCTCTTCTATAATTGACTCATAAAATGATTAAACTGCTAATGAATTAACTTCCTGTCCTGCGAGAACAGTATGGTTGACACACAGTTTTTATTCTGCTTCCTTTATTTAGCATGCCAGATGGTCCTGTGTGCATTTTTTTAAAATATCTTTCTAAAGCTGTTGTTAGGAGCCAACCTTGGTGTTTTGAGCCACAATGTGGAGACCTCTCTCATTGGTTTTCATATTATTAGCAGCAGAAAAATGAGGGGAAAAAAATCCATGTGAATCAAAAATTCTTAAACTCTTGTTTTACAAAATGAAACTCTGGAAAAAGTCCACTTTAGAGGACATCTCTTCAGTGAAATAGGGTTAGGTTAGACTTATACAAGTGTTGGTGTTATTTTTCTTTTAGATTTAATTTAATTAAAAATGCTTCAGATTTCGTTGTTGTGGTTTTAATGTAATATTGATTCTTCTTTCCTAATAACTTTGTCTTAACTCATTTTTCTCTTACATTAGCACTTTATTTATTCATTATACTTTATGCATTGTCTTTGTATAGGGTGACCAGATGTCCAGTTTTTAAAGGGGCAGTCCCGTATTTAAGCCCTCCAGCAAACATCCCGACTTTTTCTTAAAAACAGGCAAATTGTCCTGTATTTTCTGCCCCCCCCCAGCCCCCAATCAGTACTGGAGGGTCCTGCTGCTCGCCAGCTGCCCACCCACCAGCGGTGAGTGGGGGGGGTCCAGTGGCTGACGATGGGGGTGGGTGTGCAAGGCTGGTGGCTGACTGAAGCTGCAGTGTGCAGGGCCGGACTGCTCCCCCTGCTGTCGCGCAGCCCCCCGCCGCCGCATGCTGGCTCTTGGCCAGCAGGGCCCCACCTCCCCATCCCGTTTCCGTCCGACACTGGCTGCGAGCTGTGGTGGCTGGTGAGTGTGGGCATGTGTCAGGCGGCAGTCAGCTGTGTGTCAACTCTGCTACCCACCTATCTGCCCTTTACAGGCTCCCCCTCTCGCTGTCCTCTCTCTGCTTTGCCCCTTCGCCCCCCTAACCCCGCTGCTCCTCCATATCTCCCCGGCGGGGCACATCCCATTCCCAGTGCTGTGCAGAGAACCAGCCCCTGGTCGGAGCACTCAGCTCACCAGCAGCTTGGTCAGCATGCTCCTTCCTTCCCCCACTGCCTTTGGCTGGGCCGGCACCCTGGGAAAGCCCAAGACCCTCTGGCCCGAGGCGCTGGCCAGGAGGAGCCGAGCCCTGCATGTGCCAAAGCCCCACACAGTGCTGGCGCAGGGAAGCCTCTCTGCCACTCGGCTAAACTCTGGAGTGGGGGAAGCTATTTCTAGCCTGTTCGCTGCCCAGACCTGCAGGCTCCACAGCAGCCCCCAGGTGTATGTGTCACCTCTCTCCATGGGGGGGAAGGGTGTGTGTGTCACCTCTCCCGTGAACCCTAAAGCCTTAAAGATAAGAAGGTGAATAAAAATAACACTGGTCTACAATTTATGAGAAGTCGTCTGCTTCAGAGATAAAATGTGCTATTTATTATGTATTTTGATGTGCTGAATTCAAATATGACAAAACAACTGATTGGCTACTGTTTCTAAGATATTTAAGTTTTTACATTTTATGTCTATGTATATTGTGTAGATAGTAGAGTTTTAATCATAAATTGTAAACCTAGGTCTTTTCATGTGTTTATGGTTGCTTTACATGATAATATTTCACCTGTCCTGTTTATGTAACACTTTAAAAATCAGCAAAAGGGTTATATAAATAAATTTTATTAGGAAACAAAAGGCAAAAATCTATTATGTACATAGTTTAGTCCTATTCAGTGTCTACTCGGCGCTTCTTGGCTTGTCTCTTGTATTCATTAAATGGAGCATCTCTTGTCACTGTCCAGCAATAGTCTGCAAGCATTGATGGGCTCCATTTGCCCTGACAGCATTTCTCCATTGTTGCAATGTCCTGGTGAAATCGCTCGCCGTGCTCGTCGCTCACTGCTCCGCAGTTCGGTGGGAAAAAAATCTAGATGAGAGTGCAAAAAATGTATCTTTAGTGACATGTTGCAACCAATGCTTTTGTATGCCTTGAGGAGTTTTTCCACCAACAACCTGTAGTTGTCTGCCTTGTTGTTTCCGAGAAAATTTATTGCCACTAACTGGAAGGCTTTCCATGCCGTCTTTTCCTTGCCATACAGTGCATGGTCAAATGCATCATCTCGAAAAAGTTCACGAATCTGAGGACCAGTAAAGACACCTTCCTTTATCTTAGCTTCACTTAACCTTGGAAATTTTCCACGGAGGTACCTGAAAGTTGCTTGTGTTTTGTCAATGGCCTTGACAAAGTTCTTCATCAGACCCAGCTTGATGTGTAAGGGTGGTAACAAAATCTTCCTTGATTCAACAAGTGGTGGATGCTGAACACTTTTCCTCCCAGGCTCCAATGACTGTCGGAGTGGCCAATCTTTCTTGATGTAGTGGGAATCTCTTGCACGACTATCCCATTCGCAGAGAAAACAGCAGTACTTTGTGTATCCAGTCTGCAGACCAAGCCAGAGAGCAACAACCTTCAAATCGCCACAAAGCTGCCACTGATGTTGGTCATAGTTTATGCACCTCAAAAGTTGTTTCATGTTGTCATAGGTTTCCTTCATATGGACTGCATGATCAACTGGAATTGATGGCAAAACATTGCCATTATGCAGTAAAACAGCTTTAAGACTAGTCTTCGATGAATCAATGAACAGTCTCCACTCATCTGGATCGTGAACGATGTTGAGGGCTGCCATCACACCATCGATGTTGTTACAGGCTACAAGATCACCTTCCATGAAGAAGAATGGGACAAGATGCTTTTGAGGTCATGGAACATGGAAACCCTAACATCACCTGCCAGGAGATTCCACTGCTGTAGTCTGGAGCCCAACAGCTCTGCCTTACTCTTGGGTAGTTCCAAATCCCTGACAAGGTCATTCAGTTCACCTTGTGTTATGAGGTGTGGTTCAGGAGGAGGAGGATGGGAGAAAATGTGGGTCCTGTGACATTGATGGTTCAAGACCAGAAGTTTCATCGTCTTTCTCTTCCTCGTCTGACTCAAGTGAGAATGATTCTGGTGCATCAGGAACCGGCAGTCCTTCTCCGTGGGGTACTGGGCGTATAGCTGATGGGATGTTTGGATAATGCACAGTCCACTTTTTCTTCTTTGACACACCTTTCCCAACTGGAGGCACCATGCAGAAGTAACAATTGCTGGTATGATCTGTTGGCTCTCTCCAAATCATTGGCACTGCAAAAGGCATAGATTTCCTTTTCCTGTTCAACCACTGGCGAAGATTTGTTGCACAAGTGTTGCAGCATATGTGTGGGGCCCACCTCTTGTCCTGATCTCCAATTTTGCAGCCAAAAGAAAGGTGATAGGCTTTCTTAACCATAGTGGTTATACTGCACTTTTGTGATGCAAAAATCACTTTACCACAAACATAGCAGATGTTATCTGCACTGTTCACAGAAGCACGAGGCATCTCTGCTCACTTTGGCTAAACAGAAATGTGTCCCTTTGCAAAATCAAACACTGACAAATAAGAGAGCATGACACTGTATGATTTCTAGAGCTGATATAGGGCAATTTGTTCAGCAGAGTGATGTAAACTTTGTTATGATTGCATCATCCATGACTTCTAGGAATAACATGATGCAATTCATATCATGTATGACGCAATACCAGCTTCAGATTGCATCATTCATTGTTTTGCCTAAAAAGCAAGTACTGTCCAAACCCAGTCATAGATTTATTCATAGATCCAGTCAAAGATGTATTTTAGTCATTTCTGGTTTAAATTGAGTTCCCTTCCCTTTATAACTCACTTATCCTCCGCCATTCCCAAGTCAAGGATCGTATATACTGACCCAATAGCATATCTTGAAAACTAGAGCCAATCAACAATTTTAAGCATCATTTTCGTTCTCAGTGACCCAGAATTAGTAAAGTTTGACTACATTTATTTCAGAAGCATTTTGGCTGTAGAGCAGTGTAATCTAACTACTCAGAATTTCTTAACAGGGGCTCAGTCAACTTGATGTTAATTTGAACATTTGTACTATATAGTTCTGATTGGTTGCCATTGAAGTCTCTTGAATATGAGTAATTTTACCAGGTGTCCCGTATTCTGCATCGGGAAATATGGTCACCCTGTCTTTGTGTATTAAGAACACAAGAACAGCCATAGTGGGTCAGATCAAAGATCCAGTATCCTGTCTTCTGACAGTGGCCAATGCCAGATACCCCAGAGGGAATGAACAGAACAGGTAATTAAGTGATCCATCCCCCGTCGCCCATTGCCAGCTTCTTGCAAACAGAGGCTAGGGACACCATCCCTGCCCATCCTGGCTAATAGCCATTAATGGACCTATCCTCCGTGAATTTATCTAGTTCTTTTTTGAACCCTGTTATAGTCTTGGCCTTCACAACATCCTCTGGCAAGGAGTTCCACAGACTGTGCACTGTGTGGAAAAAATACTTCCTTTTGTTTGTTTTAAATCTGCTGCCCATTAATTTCATTTGGTATCCCCTAGTTCTTGTGTTATGAGGAGTAAATAACACTTCCTTATTTACTTTCTCCACACCAGTCATGATTTTATAGACCTCTGTCATATTCCCCCTTAGTCGTCTCTTTTCCAAACTGAAAAGTCCCAGTCTTATTAATCTTTCCTCATATCGAAGCCATTCCATACCCTTAATCATTTTTGTTGCCCTTTTCTGAACCTTTTCCAATTCCAATATATCTTTTTTGAGATGGGGCAACAACATCTGCACATAATATTCAAGATGTGGACGTACTATGGATTTATATAGAGGCAATATAATATTTTATGTCATCTTATCTATCCCTTTCTTAATGATTCCCAACGATTATATTGTCCTGTAGCATTGTAAAATTTCACTTAAAGTTAGGCACATGGTAAAGGACTTTGCTGAATTTAGGTCATAATGCACACAAACAAGGAGGGCAAAGTTAAAGCTGGCTTGTAATGTTAGCATTGGCATTTCCCGATTTCTCTCCTGTTTCTTTTTTAATATGGAATTTTTAGGGTTTTTTAGGAGAAAAATCAGAATAATTGCCTTTAGTATTTGCCTAGCTCATCTGGCTGTACTTCACTAGTAAGCCAAAAGTTGAAACCAGGTTGACATGCCATGCCATTGAAGATGATATGCATTCTGTGTGTAAAAATCTCAGTGTCCCGAGGCTCCCAGATGTTCATATGGAAAACTTTGTGAAGGAAACAAGGAATACTGTGCAGCCCTTTCCCTGCTAAGATAGTGCACATTTAAAATAGTGGGTGAAATTTTGTCCCCACTCAAGTCAAGGGAAGTTTGGCTATTGATTTGAATGGAGCCAGGATTTCACCCAATGTCTCAAACTGGAACTACTTTGGGAATATTGCTCTTTCTTTTCCTTCACACACATGTACCCACACAACATGCACCCTTGAATAATGAGAAAGGTATGTCATTTTCAAATAATTGATTCTCCTTCAAGGAAGGGATGGGGAGTCTACATGCTTGGATTAACCTGCCTTTTGTAGCTCTGCTGAATGATTCACGGCATAGGGAAACTCTATATAAGCAGCACCATTCACTATTCTGTTGGCAATTGGTAGTGATTACACCTCATGGTTGGAAGCCCACACGCAGCAGAAATATTAATGTTGTCAAATGTGAGCTATTTTGTCTTCTGTTCAGAAATGTTTATCCTTCCTTTACCTTCCCATCCCCATGCATTTTAGTATCACTCAGTGTAAAGAACGGGGACTATTTCTAAAGTGTGTGTATGTATGTTTTTCTTCAGGGAATTTGCCCTTGCAACGGTTTAGGTTATGAACCACACTGAAAGCTGAAATCGTTTTGTTCTTGTTCTTTGAAACCTGCTAATTTTATAAACCACAAGCAGAAAATAGTGAGGCAGCTGCATTAAGAGTTTTCTCACCAATAACTCCACTCTAGCCCAACTTCTGTCGTTCCAAGGGGTGGCTCAGTCACTATCAGCTGAGCTATAGACTCTAACAATGATCAGTAATTATCAGCTGGACTGGAAAGGTTCTAGCAGCAGCAGCCAGACATTTTGTGTTTGGGTCTCTTTAGTCACACAACTTGTGTTGGGTACAAATACCTTGCTTAACTTGTCATTTCCATTCATTAATCTAGCACTCATAAGTAATGTTAATGTTAATTTTGCAAATAAAGTAAAAGCACTTCATTTTTGACTGTTTGTTTTTTTTAAGTTGGTGCCCAGCCACCATCATTCCCTTATAGAAGAAGCGAAGGGGTGTTCTGTGTAGTTTTTAGACAGGTATGTTTTATCCAGCAGAATCAGATCTTAATGTGATTGTTAGAACAAAGTTGCAGCTATTCATTCTAACACCTTTGCTGCTTGTGGATTACAGCAATGGGCAGAGGTGGGATTGTTCATTTACCTGACAACTTCCCTGTGACTAAAGAAAGAGGCCCATAATTCAAAGCAGTTCTGCAGTTACAACAATTTTCCACAGCTGGTGAGCGTGCACTAAAGCTGTGAATTAAACCCTGTTGTGCGTTGCTGAATTTTATTGCATCTCTCACTGGTGCTCAACAAAATGTGGGAGCAACAATTCACTTCGCTTCAAGCTTCCTTTCCCCTCCCTCAAATCAGAAACTCGAGTCTGTTGCATACTTTCTCTGTCCTTAGATGTTAACTGCTTTTAAATTACCTGAGAGGCATTGGAGCAGCTTATGTCAGCATCTGTTTCCTGTTTTTCTACATATTGTTTCTTTCAAGGTTGTTTTTGCTTTTCTCATTCCCTCTGCACACACAAAAGAAACAGAACATTTACACTTGAACTCAAACTCATCTTGACTGTTCAAGTACCTCTCGGAGCTCTGCCTTCATGGTTTTTAGAAGTACTCCTACTAAAAGGGGCAGAATATTCTATACGCCCACAGGTGTGCTTTCATCTTAGACTTCTGATATTTCATCCTGTATTGCAGGAGAGCTGGATTGGAAATGATCCATTCATGAACAGTGGAAAATCTGCTCCCTGAGATAAACCTCTTGAGATGGCGTTTCATTTTCTTGGCCATCCTTAAGGGAAAGCAGAGCGGGCATGTGTTTGTCATTGGTACATAGTTTTGAGTGGGAGTAGGCTTTTCTCCCCTTAATAATTGTTCAGTTCAATTAGGAATGTGGTTTGGTCACACTTTTAGTAATATCTGTGCTATTCGAATTTAAAAAGTAGAACTTGCTGTAGGTGATTGGAATTATTTTAAGCCTGCTAAAACCAAACATGCACCCCTATTTCTACTTCCTCTAGACAGAGGAACCACTCTGCATGCTCTCTGATTTGTGGGGGTAAGAGGAGTCTTCCAGTTCCAACTTGCTCAGCGCAGAATTTGTGTCTCGAATTCAGCTCCTATATGGCAGCACTCTGGGGTGTCAGCAGGCTGCTAAGCCAGACCTGTAGAGGACTTCTTAAGTCTCTTGTGTATACAGAAGGTGCATACGTAAAAGGGTCATAGCGCAGAGCAGAAATAAAACCAGCAGGTATCTCCTTCTAGGCCAGGTGTCGGCTTCTGTTGATCTTGAACTTCAGTTTCGCCAGAGTATTCAGAACCATATAAAGATTTTGCCTAGGAGTAAATATTTTAAGGTTTGGTTTGGTATTTTAAAAACTGTACTGTGTTTGGCTTTGGTTCAAAATATGAAATTTGTCCTTCCATGGGAATTGTTATTTAATAACATTAAGATTTGAAAAATTTCCTCATTTTTGCTGGGTTGTTTAAATTAAGGCCAAACTCTCTCTCTATATATATCTTTTACAGGAATTCTGCAGTAAAACAGCATGTGACATTATATACCATATGTTCCAAATTCCTACGCTTGTGGATAAAGTTAAAGAACATTAGCTGTAACTTTGAATTTTCTTTTATTAATTGTCACAAACTTAGCATTATTTTTGTACAATAGTAAACTGTACATTGAGGTGCTGGAAAAATAGTAAGAATAAAGTATATTGGGTATCTTACAATGCAAATAAAAAGACAGTCCTGCCCAGAAGGGCTTAGGGTCATAGGTACGACTCCATGGGCGCTCCAAAATTAGTGGATGCTTAGCACCAGCAGCCAAGCTCCTCCCCCCCACTTCCACCTGCCAGCAGCCCCACCAATCAACTCCTCCCCACCACCCTCCCAGTGCCTCCTGAAGGCTGCGGAACAGCTGTTCCGTGGCGTGCAGGAGGCACTGTGAGGGGGAGGGGGCGGAAAGAGGCAGGGCGGGGATGGGGGTTTAAAGGAAGGGTTAGAGTGGGGGCGGGTTCTGGAGCCGAGCAGGGGGTTGAACATCCCCGGGGAAAATTAGAAGCCGGCGCCTGTACCTAGGGTTTGTCTACATGGGAAAGTTTTCTGTTATACTGGTATAATTATACCAGTATAGTTAAACTGGTATAACTCCCTGTGTGGACATTTTTATTCTGCAGTAAATGGCCCTTTTTTTGTTTAGTTTAAATGCAACATATTCATAAATGATCTGGAATAAAAGGGTAAACAGTGAGGTGTCAAAATTTGCAGATGATACAAAACTACTCAAGATAGTTAAGTCCAAAGCAGATTGCAGAGAGTTTCAAAGGGATCTCTCAAAATTGGGTGGCTGGGCAACAAAATGGCAGATGAAATTCAATGTTGATTAATGCAAATTAGATGCACATTAGAAAACGTAATCCCAACTGTACATATAAAATGATGGGGTCTGAATTAGCTGTTACCACTCAAGAAAGAGATCTTGGAGTCATTGTGGATAGTTCTCTGAAAACATCCACTCAATGTGCAGAGGCAGTCAAAAAAGAAAACAGAATGTTGGGAATCATTAAGAAACAGATAGATAAGACAGAAAATATCATATTGCCTCTATATAATTCCATATTATGCCCTCATCTTCAACATTGCATGCAGATGTGGTCGCTCCATCTCAAAAAAGATATATTGGAATTGGAAAAGGTTCAGAAAAGGGCAACAAAAGTGATTAGAGGTATGGAACAACTTCCATATGAGGAGAGATTAATAAGACTGGGACTTTTCAGTTTGGAAAAGAGTCGGCCAATTAAGAGGATATGATAAAGGTCTATAAAATCATGACTGGTGTGCAGAAAGTAAATAAGGAAGTGTTATTTACTCCTTCTCATAACACAAGAACTAGAGGTCACCACATGAAATTAATAGGTAGCAGGTTAAAAACAAACAAAAGGAAATATTTCTTTACACAACACACAGTCAACCCTGTGGAACTCTTTGCCAGATGATGTTATGAAGGCCAAGACTATAACAGAGTTCAGAAAGGACCTATCCTCCATGAACTTATCTAGTTCCATCAATGGCTATTAGCCAGGATGGGCAGGGATGGTGTCCCTAGCCTCTGTTTGCCAGAAGCTGGGAATGGGTGACAGGAGATGGATCACTTGATAATTACCTGTTCTGTTCATTCCCTCTTAAGCATCTGTCATTAGCCATTGTTGGAAAACCGAATACTGGGCTAGATGGACCTTTTGGCCTGACCCAGTATGGCCGTTCTTATATTCTTATGCTCTTATTCCAGAATAAGTGTGTGTCCACATAGGGAATTTTATCAGTACTCCTCTAACCCCATATAACTCCGTCCTCAGGAGCCAAAAAATCTTACCGTGTTATAGATGAAACCGCATTATATCGAACTTTCTTTGATCCGCCGGAGTGCACAGCCCCGCCCCCCCAGAACCGCTGCTTTACTGCGTTATAACCGAATTCGTGTTGTATCGGGTCGCGTTATATCGGGGTAGAGGTGTATAACCATATCAGTTTACATCAATATCTTATCTTATATATATATAACATATAACTTTCCCATGTAGACCAGTCCTTAGAGATTTTCATTGACTAAAGCAGCATCAGTGTACTACACAATTTCATTAGAACTGATACAATGTTTGCCAAGTTGCAGTGTGAAAACACGTGTTCATTTATAAAAATTGCATCGTCCCTCAACTGGAAGTGACATCTATTTAACCTACCATCTTCCCTCTCCACTTCACCAACTACTTTAGATTATGCTGATGTAGTCATCTGTGCGATGGAGAGTCCTGTGTGTATGCACAAGATTCTCCGTTGCACAGATGACTAGAGAATATAACCCATAATACTCATATTGCAAACAAAAGTTATAAATAAATATAAACAACACTCACACCGTAAACAAAAACAACCTAGATAAATTTAAATTCCAAAACTATAGTAAGCCCAGGATTATGTATTGACACATGGTAGAGTGTAATTTGACCCAGTTGCAAAGGGAAGGGAGTACTTTTAAATGGATCAAACTCCTGCTTTTTGCCTCTCTCTTCTCTATGCATTTCAGACATGAGCTTCCTCAGCTCACCCATCCCTCATCACTTCACTTTCTAGATTTATTCCTAGTCTTCCCTCCCTCCCCCCCTCCCCCCAAAAAATCAACAAACTCACCTACTCAAAAAGGAAGTTGTTGCAGAAGGGAGAATCCTAGAGGCTGTTTTGCCTTTTTTACCAATAAGTGCTACATTCCTTGAGAGCTTTTTAAATTGTGAAACCTGAAACTACACTACCTTATATTAGTTCCCACTTTGGGTGGGGTGGGAACATGGAAGTTAGAGCTGTAGATTTTTCATCTTAAAAGATTCCTTGCTTGGAGGAAGTCAGAGCAGGGTGACTCAACCATTCTAGTTGCATTCTGTCTCTTTGGTATCACATCACTAACTTCTGGAAAGCAGAACTGAAAATCATGTTTGTTCATTCTTTCTGAGTTTCGTTATTAGGATGTTTTACTGGTTTGGGAAAAGATGGGTTTGTCATGATTGGCTATGTATTCTGGCATATTAAATTTTGTTAAAGCACATAGGCTTTTGTGCGTGTAACACTGTGTAACGATTTGTCTGATACCAGGATCTTTCTGCAGTCTTTTCTCATATTAAACAGTATTTTTTTTACATGTACAAGTAAATAGTGATTGATATGAACTCTCATATGAATGTCGCTGTGTCCTCCATATCTATAGTAGCTACTTTCATAAAATGTTGATTGTTACTGATATTTCGGGTGTTGTAAGAGAACTTCAAATTAAGACTCTTCTGTAGTTTAATGTTGGCTTCTGACTTTAATGATGGTATTACTTTAAACTGGGAAAAAATTTTTTGGTCTAAGACAAAAAAAGGATACAGGTTCATGCTAGCACCATTTGTATCCCTTAATAAGGAGCATTCTGAAAATGAGAAGACACTAACTTTTGTTGTTCCTTCAAGCTCCTCTTATTTCATCTGGTTCTCTTTTGTTCTTCTTTCAGAGTTCTAGAATGCAAAGGCCTCCCAATAGTGAATGGACAATGTGATCCCTATGCCACAGTTACCTTAGCAGGACCAAACAGGCAAGTATTGAAAACTAAAGAGCTTCCATTTTGTAAGGCTTCATAACAGATGGTTTGGGTTTTTATTTATTAGAAATCTGCATTCTAAAATCGATAGAGGATTTATTTGGCCATTGCTACTTTATTTATATAATATAATATAATCAACTATAAGTCGCTTGAGGTTTATTGCAGTTTTGCTTATTTTAAAGCTTTGAACATTAAAAAGTATATAATTTGTGGTCAAGCTTAATTTGTGTAGCTTCTCACTTGGCAGTTGGAGATCAGTATTCAACCAAATTGCTTGTCCATTTTGCAGTAGTGGGGAGGGGAAGAGAGGAAAAATGAATACATAACAGCTTTTTACTTGTGCTTTATTCCAATATGAAATTGAACATTTGGGGTCTTCTCAGTTATGTAGTTCAGCTCCTTAATACCTGTGGAAAGTGCTATGCACAGCTCGATCCTGTAATTTAATCTGTGTGGGTATAACGATCCGCCAGAATGGATAAAACTGCAGAACGGGTCTTACACAATATCGTCTATTGAATTATTTATTCTGCACCAGTCTTGTTCAGCCTAACTGTAAACATAGTCATGTTAAATTTGAGGTTAAATTTGCACATTCCATCATTCAATTTTTTATATTATTCAACATGTCAGTGGCAATTTGTGCTCCTGCTTATCAGGGGAATCATCTCACGAGTTCTTATTCTGGGTGACCTCAAACTCATGACACAGATACTTCATAGTATTTTACAATGGAACTTGGAGGGGTGGAGGGGTGCTATGAATGAGAGCCATTCTTGACAAATCATTGTCTCAGCTGCGGAGCAGTCTTTGAAGGTTGATTGGTCCATCTTCTTATTCTCTGATCAGGTATCTTATTGTGCCCATCACAGGTGGTACTGTATTTGGGTTATATTATTCAGTAGTTGTTTTTAACTACTGTATTTGATAAGTGAAATCTTTTTAAATGACGCCAGTTGAGTATTACTGAAATTATAGTTGGAATGAGGTTTGGCTGGCTCATCAGTCTTGACTGTCTTAAATATGCCTCTTCCCCCGCCCCTTCAAAAAAAAATCCCGTTAAACTGTATAACTGAACTGTTATGATTCCACTTGCTAGGGAATTGAAGGCAAACAACACTGTCTATCACCCATCAGTTTTCTTTTGCTTCCTGTCTTCAGAAGCATGCAGCTTAGTCCTTTCCATTGTCTAATAATTGCCCAATAATTGTTCTTGGACAGAACAACTTACAGCATTGGGGCCCAAGAGCTCACATTTCAGTATGTGGATAACAACTGTGGATACTTAATTGATTTATGAAATCCGTGTGCATGGGATATTCTCCCCCATAAAGAGGTGTGCCTCGTTGCATGCTGCGTGGAATTTATAAAACAAATCAAAGCAAATAGGCTACTTCTGCGTTCTGGTAATTGCTCATTAGGACCAGACACCTCTGCTAATGTTCACTTTTCTTTATGTCCATGCAGATCTGAAGCCAAAAAGACTAAAGTTAAAAAGAAGACGAACAATCCGCAGTTTGATGAAGTGTTTTATTTTGAGGTTGGTATTTCAAAGGAATGAGCGATAAGCTGAAATACTACACTGTAGATAGTTGGCACGGCATCCTGCTCCATCTTGTGCCAGCGGTCTTCTTTGAAGACTCTTTCAAAGCACAGTGCAGAGCCAGTAGTATCCCGGATCAGACTAGATGTCTGCTGAGGCAGCAGCGTGTCAGTTTTCCAGGTGACTGGAGTCAAGTTCTCTAGGTAGTCTTTCCTCCTCAACAGAGTTTTCTGTCCCGCCCGGCACAGACAGTTTTTGAATTAGTTCTGCAAAGTGAGTTTTTTCCAGACTGTGGTTTTATAGCTGCTCCACCCTGTCTTCCCTGGCCAAAGGTGGGAGGGTTGTCTCGCAAGGAAGATAAAGAACTTTAAAAGCAACGGGGGAAATCCATTCAAGACTGAAAGTTTCAGATGCATGCTAGTGTTCTGTAACACCAAATCTTTCCCGTCAATTCAACTGCATAAAATCCTTAGAGCCTATGTAACATGTAACATTTTTAAATGAGTCTAGATAAAGCAAAATGTAACCCTTTTAGAAGTGCTGGGTTTTTTCTTTTACTTAGCAGGAGTAATAGGTATATAGAGAGAGATTATATAGATTATGTAAAAAGCAACAGTCCTGTGGCACCTTAAAGACTAACAGCTTATGCTATTGTTATTATTATTATTACTATTATTATTATTATTAAAGCTTATGCTCCAGTACATCTGTTAGTCTTTAAGGTGCCACAGGACTCTTTGTTACTTTTTATAGATCCAGACTAACACGGCTACCCCTCTGATATATAGATTATATAATTCTCATCCCTACCCCGGAATAGTTCTTTGGATGTTTTTCATTCTGTGTCTTTTATCTTTATTTTCAGGGAGAGTTTATCATGGATAACTTGGTCCTGGTCTACACTTACATTTTTTGCCAGTTTAGCTATGTCAGTTAGGAGTAATATTGGCAAAAAAAGTCCTTTTGCTGGTATAGCTTATTTTGTTCAGAGGCCTGGTCTACTAGAAACCTTTGCCAGTATAGAAATAGGAGTTAGGGATGTGATTTTTGATGTTTTTATACTGGTAAAAGCCCTATTGCAGACGCAGTTATACTGGCAAAAGCGAGTATAAAGTGTGTCTGTGTAGGAGGGTATAGCTATACCAGCAAACCTTTCCTAGTATCAACAAGGCCTGAGTAAATCCCTTTAACTTCAAGAATAATTAGCACACACCAGCTAATTGAGAGGGACTAATACCTTCCACAGCTGCTGAGAGCCAAAGTAGCTATAAATTCTCAGTTGTCTCTCTTGAATGCCCTCCTCACTGTGGTCTCTATGCACCTAGCAACAAAACTAGGGAGGCCTTATCTACCGGCAAGAGTTGCACCAGTTTAATTAGAATCTGCTCACATTTAGTGATGCAAGTGGAACCAATATACACCAGTTGTAAACCAGTAGGTATCCACACAGGTGTGTTAAACCAATGCGACTTCTGTGTGTAGGCCTGGCCTTAGAGGCTTGCCCTATGGCTCACTTCTAAGGGGTCGATGTGAGCATTAGTGTCAATAAATAGGACCTTCTAATCCTGGAACATTGGGGGTGGGGGGCATTTTAAAAATCTAGTGAAAGCTTAAAGGGAGCTAAACCACTGTATGTTAGTATCTGTGAACCTAGCTGTTGCTTCATTAAAAGGGGCCTATTTGCAGTGTTTCTCAAATGCAGCCACTGTGGCCGCATGCAGACACCAGGGGCTTTTCTTGTGGCCACAGCCTCCTAGGCAGTGACTGGGAAAGGGGAGTCAAGCAGTGACCCCTCCCCCAGGGCCACCAGCAGGGGTTGCACTCTGCCCCCTTTCAGAGCCGCAGACACCAGAGAAGCAGGCAGCCAGTGAGTTCCCCACCTTTCTGTGGGCGCTGAGGCTCGGGCTTTGGGCTTCAGTCCTGGGGTGGCGAGTGGCAGGCTCCGGTCGTGGGGTTTCGGCCCCTGGCTCTGGACCCTGGCCATGGGTGCCGATCCTTGGACCACCACCACCCCGCATCGCCCCTGGCTCCCACTGCCTCCACAGCTCCCATCCATCCCCCCATCATCTCTGGCCCCCACTATCTCCCTACCCACCTCCCAATCTACGGTTTAATTTGTCCCCTGCCTTGCCAGAGCTGAGTAAATTTGCTGTGATATTAACAAACATACAAATGTTATGTTTTGCAGCAGCAGACTTACTAGCTAGCAAATCTTAAAAAACATAGCAACCAAAAAGCAAAAGAAAAAAACCACAACAAAAGACAAGAATTTGAAAAGCACCTTATTTGTGTTTCTATTCTGTTTAGATCCAGTAAAGAATAGAAACAACTGTACCTTATTTTTATTATTGAGTCTGGGGGAAAAAAAAACTCTACATAAATAAATTACAATGATTTGGACATGGATATGTGCATATTTGTTTGTTTTTCCTAAAGTTAATTAAGTATTTTAGGAAAAATTGTCAGAGCAGCCACCAGCAAGAGTTGGTGGCTGCACTCTAAGGCCACTGAAAATTTTGTTGTGAGAACCCGCTAACTGCAGACAAGGGCAAGTATTCAGTGTTGGATAATACAAGTGCTTTTAGTGATGGAATCTCAAGTTCCTCCAAAAGTTCAAGTGGACAGCTAGGATCCAACCAGAATAGCTGAGTCCATACTACATTATTTATGATGTCTTCTTGATTCTTTTTTTTCCCTTGTCCATAGTGCTGCCCGTTCTTAACAGGAAGGCTGTTTTACACTGGCTTCCACTTTCCAGAATGAGGAGCCAATTCCATGACTTGGAAATTGCACTCCAGTGGAGACATCGTAGGGTCAGATCCACACTGGTGTAAATTGGCATAGTACATTGAATTCAGTAGAGAGGCAGCAAATTACAGCAGCAGACAATCTGTCCCATAGTTTGGCACACCAGGCTGGCTTCACTGGAATTGCTGCTGTCACCCAATAATGTGTTGATCCCCACTGACTCAAGAAGGAGGAAAATATGTAAATGTCAAGGAGTGAATACTTTTCTCCCCAAAATAATTTTTTAAGATATCCATTGCACAGTCCCAGCCTAAGTGGAGTGCAGTCAGTCATCAATGTGAAAAGATTAAATACTCGTGTGTAATGATTTGTGTGAGTGGCAGCTCAGTGTAAATATCCCTTTACTCAGTTTGTAGAGGCTAGATGCTGAGTAAAGGGTCCAGAGCAGCATAAAGGGGTCTAAAAGTCCCGGATATGACTAGGCGGGAATTCCCCGGTGCAGAAACTGAGGAAGACAACTTCAGGCTGTCTTCTAAGAACCCCTTCGCAAACCCTGGCATAAGGGGGTGTACCAGAGGCAGGAAGGGTCCTATTGGAAACTGGAGAGGGTAGACTATGTGCTGTGGAGATTTCTGGGAAGCTGGTGACTAGCTGCCATTATTTAGGTAGCCTCTGGTATCAGAGTATCTGAGAATTAGGAGGGCACAAAGGTAGTTAAAAGCCAGTTTAGCCCCCTCCTCCCTCTGGTCTGGGAATCCCAGACTCCTAATTCCATCCTCTGAATTAATGCAGCCCACACAACTGCCCTTTAAGAATACAGGTGTGTGTGTGTGTGTGTGTGAGTGAAACTGAACAGTAAGCAGTCATACAGACTAATTTTAGACCTGTTCATACAGCTTCAGCCAATGGTTTCAGTAAGTGTACACTAACGACGTTGTTCCATAGGCTTAGAATAGAACTAATGCTATAATTTTTTGGTGGAAAGTCTCATGATCAGCCAAGTGTCAGTTATTAAAAACCATTTTAGCATAGCTGTGCCCTCTTGCCATGCCTGTCACCTCCAGAGCATCTCCCCAGGTCCAGGTGTTGCAGGATTTTTTCAGTTTAGTGACCCCGTTAGTCATTCTGGTGTCACAACAGTCTGTCATTTTACATAGCCTCGCCCTCTGGCCAAGTCCCTGCTCAGTTCATGCCTCTTCTGGGGTTAACAGACAAGTCTGGTTATAGGAAATCCCAAAGTCTAGTGGCTTTTGAGCCTGGTCTTCAACCTCTGTCTCCGTCCATAATGCTTGTACTCTTCTCCTTCTGATGCTGTGCCTGCCCTCTTGGTCTGGGGAGTGGTAGGGAAACCCAGGCCCACACTCTTCTCTGCGTTCCAGCCCAGGAACCCTGTTTAGGAGGCAAAGGTCTGGTTCTTCAGTCTGTCCGTCATTTTCCCTGGGCTGCTCCTATCTTTTGCCCAACTTGTCAACATCTTTTCCCCGGTCTCTGGATTCTGCTGTCCCATCTGGGAATCTGTGGTTCCTCATTGCTGCTTCTTTTGCAGCCCCAACGGTTTCCCCTCAATGCTGCTCCCAGTTACTCATAGCGGCTGGGCCATTATGAGTAACTCTTCTCTTGCCTGGACTAGGCCGTCTTTCCCTCCCTCGGGCAGGAGTTCCTTCCCCATCCCTTTTCCTGGAGCAGGGGTTGTGACTTAAGTAGGGCCCTATCCAATTCACAGTTCATGCTGGTCAATTTCACGGTCATAGGATTTTAAAAATGGTTAATTTCATGATTTCAGATATTTAAATCTGAAACTTCACAGTGTTGCAATTGTGGATTTGGTAGGGCCCTAGACTTAAATTAGCTGCAAAGCTTTCATTAGTTCCCTTCAGGTGAACTCCCTTCCCAGTTAGCTTTCCTCTCTAAGGGGCTCACCAGGCCAGCCTTCTCCTGCCAGTGCCTGTCTGCTAGGTAGGAGGAGACCGCCTTTATGCTGCTCCCCTTCTCCCAACTCAGTCCCAGGGGGTTGGGTGAGAGGGGAGCCTTGTCCCACCTTCTCTGCAAGGTTTCAGGCCCTTAAAGATTCCTTCCCCAAGCACCGTTCATTCCCAGGACCCTTAGGTCTCTACATCTATCTATGGGACCCTTCCGAAGCCTTAAAAGGCCATACCTGGTGGTGGATTGGGCTAACCACTAGACATTACTGCCCACAATGGCAGACTATCCCAACACATGTGCTACTTATAAACAGTGGTAGCAGAAAACATTTTGTAAAAATGTTTTTGGTCGTGGGCCTGGGGACATGATCACGTCTTAGGGCTGGCCTACACTAAAAAATTAAATCAGCTTAACCGCATTGCTGAGGAGGGTGTGAAATATCCACACCCCTGAGCAGCATCATTAAGATGACCTATACATCCCTGTGTAGACCACGCTAGGTTGACCTAGCTACCGCCTCTCAGGAAGATGGATTACCTACGTCAATGGGAGAATCCCTCCCGTAGGCATAGGTAGTGTCTACACTGAAGTGTTTCAGCAGCACAGCTGTAGCATTTCAAGTGTAGACAAGCCCTTAAAGTCACTGTTGAGGAGGTTTGCAGGGTGGGGAGTGTGGAGAAATTTGTGCTGAGCTGCTGAAATGATGTGGGGTATTAAATTACAGTGCTCTGTGGCTCCCAGGTGCAATTGTGTCAATTATGTAATGAGGGCTGTGGTCTCCAGTGCTGCTAGTTACATTTAGCTTTCATGAATTACCTTTAAAATGGCAAAAAGAAATACTATTTGTTTGACTTCATGTGCTGAAGACTATTTTCTGGTTCTCTTTTTGTTCAGTTAAATCTTTACTTACCCTGTATGTACCTACTGACATACAAAAGAAAAATAAGAAGTTAAGCTTATAATAAAAGCTACTTTTTGTGGATGGCAAGTATTACTCGACAGGAACATTTTAAACCTACCATGAAGATGAGTTGCTGAGCCAGCTCTTGGTTGCACATTCAGTATACAGTACTTTCCTTTCCTTTGATCAGTTCGTGCTGCGGTTACTTCTGGGTGGGGTACCTTTTGCTTCTGGGTGGGGTGAGTTTCTGTCCTACATTGGTCAAAAATGGAAACCTCAAAGTCTTTATTTCTTCTGTTGTGTTAACAAAAACAGATTTTTAGATATCCCATTTACAAACTTTGTTTCCTCCTGTGCTTTTCAAATGCAGTCAGTTTATTGCCTATGCTTTGCTTTTTGCTTTCTGATGCTGCAAATATGGGTGGAGGGAAGAGAAGCTGCACTGTGGTGCTAAGAAATTTTAGTGCTTATCCCTCTATTATGATACATAGGACCCCAGCTCCACATCTCTTGAAAAATTAGCTGTTCTGCATGCTTGAGTGGGCACTAGGGTGGCCAGATGTCCGGATAAAATTGGGACTGTCCCGATATTTAACCCTTTGTCCCTCATCCCGATCGAAGTATGATCGGGACCCCATTTGTCCCGATATTCAGGTAAGGAAGCGAGTGGGAGGGAGGCTCTGCACCCACCGGCAGCCAAACTCCCCCCTCCTCGCCTCCTTCCCCTCCCCCCCCAGCGCGCTGTGTCCCCCCTCCCTCCCAACGCTTCCACCCCCCTGCTGCCTAACAGCTGTTTGGTGGCGCTTAGGACTTTCCGGGAGGGAGGGGGAAGAGTGGGGATGTGGCATGCTCAGGGGATGAGGAGGAGAAGAGGCAGGGCAGGGACAGGGACTTGGAGGAAGGGGGTGGAATGGGGACGGGGCAAGGGCGGTGCAGGGGTGGGAAGAGGCGGAGGGGTGGGCAAGCACCCACCGGGCAGAGGGGAGCAGCGAGCCAGCAGCAGGCGGGCGTGGGGGGGTGAGGAGGCAAGCGGTGGGTGGGGGACTCAGCAAGCCAGCAGTGGTCTGGGGGATGAGGAAGGGCACAGTGGCGGGGGCGGGGGGGGACTGAGCAGGGGGAGGGAGCAGGACCTGGGGCAGAGTCTGGGAGGAGCAGGGGTGGACTGTGGGTGGGGCTGATGGCACCCCAATGTGTCCCAATATTTTACTGTTGTGATCTGGTCACCTTAGTGGGCACATTTAGCTGACTTTCAAAGATACCTGAATAGACAGCACTTTCCTTTGCTAATTTTAAGTGCTCCTGTATTAAAGGGGTTTGTGTGTGTCAATGTTTAAGTGTTGGATTACTTCAATTGTTTTTCTTTTCGAAGTGCAACAGGAAATCATTGTAAGGAGTCTATATTTAAAACCAGATTGTTTGTTATGTTTCTTCTTTTTTTCAGCTAGACCGGGGTAGGCAACCTATGACACGAATGCCGAAGGCGGCACGCGAGCTGATTTTCAGTGGCACTCACACTGCCCAGGTCCTGGCCAGCAGTCTGGGGGGATCTGTATTTTAATTTAATTTTAAATGAAGCTTCTTAAACATTTTTAAAACCTTATTTACTTTACATACAACAATAGTTTAGTTATATATTATAGACTTATAGAAAGAGACCTTCTAAAAACGTTAAAATGTATTACTGGCACGCGAAACCTTAAATTAGAGTGAATAAATGAAGACTCTGAAAGGTTGCCGACCCCTGAGCTAGACTTGAGATGTTGACAACACCTCTTGCATGATTTTCTATGTCTGTTTAACCTTTAAACACTGATGTGAAAAACCCTGATATTCTTATCTGCTCTATACTAAGGAGAGTTTGGAGTATGGTGTAATTACTCTTGGTTAGCCTGAAAACACTTCTGCCTAATGAGTAGTACCACTGAGGTCAACAGAATTATTCATGTGCATAAAGATTGGCAGAATCGAAGCCTAAACTACAACTGATAGAGTGTCTACAATATTGCTAATCAATATGTGGTGAAAGCATAGTGAGAACTCCATTTTAACTATTTTTATCTTTTTTATTTATTTCTTTTTCACACCAGGTAACCAGACCTTGCAGCTACAACAAAAAATTCCATTTTGATATTGAAGATGCCGACGAGGTGGACAAAATGGAGATTAGGTAATATGTTTTTGTTACTGTGGAATTTTTTTATGTTTTTCTTCCATTATACAATTTTCCATTAAATTCAGTTTGGGTCTAATACCCTTTTCCCCAGTACCCCTCAATTAAGACTCTAGATCAGAGATGGTCAAAGTGTGGGATGCGCCCCCCTAAGAGGGTGTGGAGGATTGTCTGAAGGGGTGCGGTGGGGTCTGGGCCAGCCCAGATGGAGAGGGAGCGCCATCCAGTCCCTCCCAGCCACCAGCTCTGCTCCGGTCTCACCCCCAGCTTTCTCCCTGCCCCACACCTGGCCCCATCCCCAGCCTCAACGCTGCTCCACTCCCGGCCCCACAACACCCCTCGGCCCCAGACCGACCCCCAGTTTTGGCCCCAGCTTCGGCCCCCTTACCCTTGTCTGCATCCACCCCGACCCCTCCCCACTCAAGCTGCAGCCCAGCTCCCAACCCCGGCTCATGGGATAGGGCAGACAGGAGTAAGGGAGAGTGTGACCCTCAAAAGTTTGGGGACTACTGCTCTAGATCTATCAGTTCGCGATTGTAATTAAGTTTAGTCCTTTACTAATGTGTGGCTGCTTTAATAATGTGTATATGGCTGTCTGAAAAGACTTCATTGTTCCTAAGACCAGTGCAAGACAGTTCTTAAGTCTGGTGAGGAGGAAGAAATACTTTGTTGGCAAAGTTTATGAAACAGTTTGGAAAAGATTAAATACTTTAATAAATAAGGCCTGGTCTACACTACGGGTTTAGGTCGACTTTAGCAGCGTTAAACCGAATTAAGCCTGGACACGTCCACACAACGAGGCCCTTTCTTTCGAATTAAAGGGCCCTTTAAACCGGTTTCTTTACACCACCTCCGACGAGGGGATTAGCGATAAAACCGGCCTTTGCGGGTCGGAATTGGGGTAGTGTGGACGGAATTCGATGTTATTGGCCTCCGGGAGCTATCCCACAGTGCTTCATTGTGACCGCTCTGGACAGCGCTCTCAACTCAGATGCACTGACCAGGTAGACAGGAAAAGACCCGCGAAGGTTTGAATTTCATTTCCTGTTTGCCCAGCGTGGAGAGCACAGGTGACCACGCAGAGCTCATCAGCACAGGTAACCGTCATGGAGTCCTCCCAGGATCGCAAAAGAGCTCCAGCATGGACCGAACGGGAGGTACGAGATCTGCTCGCCATATGGGGAGATGAAGCAGTGATAGCTGAACTCCGTAGCAGTAAAAGAAATGGAAAAGTATTAGAAAAGATCTCCAAGGCCATGAAGGACCGAGGCCATAACAGGGACACACAGCAGTGCCGCGTGAAAATTAAGGAGCTAAGGCAAGCCTACCACAAAGCCAGAGAAGCAAACGGAAGGTCCGGGGCAGAGCCGCAAACTTGCCGCTACTACGCGGAGCTGCATGCGATCCTAGGGGGTGCAGCCACCACTACCCCAACCGTGTGCTATGACTCTCTCACTGGAGAAACACACAGGGAAGACGGTTCGGGGAACGAGGAAGATGACGATGGAGGTACTGTAGGTAGCTCACAGCAGCAAGGAAGCGGAGAAACCGGTTTCCCCAACAGCCAGGATATGTTTGTGACCCTGGACCTGGAACCAGTAACCCCCGAACTCACCCAAGACCCTCAGGGCACACAGGAGACCTCTGGTGAGTGTAACTTTGTAAATATTTGTAAACATTACAAAAAAAAAGCAAGCAAGTCTGTTAACGTGTATGGGGATGGAGCGGAAATCCTCCAGGGACATCTCCAGAAAGCTCTCCTGGTTGAAATGGGGTGATTTTATTAAGGGGGACATTCAGAGGCGCCCGTTCCTGCTCTTCTGACCAGAAATGTTCCCCGCTGTTAACCACGCGGTGGGGGGGAGGGGTGAAGTGATCATCCCAGAGAATCGTGTGTGTGTGTGTGGGGGGGTGGTTTACTTGTGTTTGTGCCGCATGTTAACCGGGAAACCGCAGCCCCCTCCTTTTACATTGAAACCCCATTTTAAATGGACAACCCAATTCATCCTTGATATGGGAAATGCGCTGCTGTTTGCAACCTTTCCCGCATGTTAAGAAGGTTAAAAAAGCCAAAACACTGTGGCCTACGATGGCTGCCTGCAAGCCGAAATATGCGACCTTGTAATGAAAGAGTGTACCCATTGTTCCCTAAAATGTGTCTTTTTTAACCACCTCTCCCTTCTCCTCCACCAGCTGCAAATGTTTCTCCTTCCCAGAGGCTCGTGAACATTAGAAAGAGAAAACGTAAGACGAGGGACGAGATGTTCACGGAGCTGCAGATGTCCGCCCAGGCTGATAGAGCACAGCAGAATGCGTGGAGGCAGTCAATGACGGAGATGAGAAAAGCCCAATATGAACGAGAGGAGAGGTGGCGGGCTGAATCGTGGGAAGAACAGAGCAAGTGGCGGGCTGAAGACGATAGGTGGCGTCAGCTTGCAGACAGACGGCAAGAGGCAATGCTCCGTCTGCTGGAGCATCAAAGTGATATGCTCGAGCGTATGGTTGAGTTGCAGGAAAGGCAGCAGGAGCAGAGACCGCCGCTACAGCCCCTGTGTAACCAACAGCCCTCCTCCCCAAGTTCCATAGCCTCCTCACCCAGACGCCCAAGAACACGGTGGGGGGGCCTCCGTCCACCCAGTCACTCCACCCCAGATGATCGCCAAAGCATCAGAAGGCTGGCCTTCAATAAGAGTTAAAGTTTTAAAATGCAGTGTGTCCTTTTCCATCCCTCCTCCCCCACCCATCCCAGGCTACCTTGGCAATTATCCCCCTACCTCTGTAAGGAACTAATAAAGAATGCATGAATGTGAAAAAACAATGACTTTATTGCCTCTGCAAGAGGGAGGGGAGGGTGGGGTGGGGTGGTTGGTTTACAGGGAAGTAGAGTGAACCGGGTCGGGGGGGGGGGTTGCAGGGTTCATCAAGGAGAAACAAACAGAAGTTTCACACAGTAGCCTGGCCAGTCACAAAACTCGTTTTCAAAGCTTCTCTGATGCGCACCGCGCCCTGCTGTGCTCCTCTAACCGCCCTGGTGTCTGGCTGCGCGTAATCAGCGGCCAGGCGAGTTGCCTCAACCTCCCACCCCGCCATAAAGGTCTCCCCCTTACTCTCACAGATATTGTGGAGCGCACAGCAAGCAGCAATAACAATAGGGATATTCTTTTCGCTGAGGTCTGAGCGAGTCAGTAAGCTGCGCCAGCGCGCTTTTAAACGTCCAAATGCACATTCCACCACCATTCGGCACTTGCTCAGCCTGTAGTTGAACAGGTCCTGACTCCTGTCCAGGCTGCCTGTGTACGGCTTCATGAGCCATGGCATTAAGGGGTAGGCTGGGTCCCCAAGGATCACGATAGGCATTTCAACATCCCCAACGGTCACTTTCTGGTCCGGGAAGAAAGTCCCTTCCTCCAGCTTTCGAAACAGAGCAGAGTTCCTGAAGACGCGAGCATCATGTACCTTTCCCGGCCATCCCACGTTGATGTTGGTGAAACGTCCCTTGTGATCCACCAGGGCTTGCAGCAGCATTGAAAAGTACCCCTTGCGGTTTACGTAGTCGGTGGCTTGGTGCTCCGGTGACAAGATAGGGATATGGGTTCCGTCTATGGCCCCGCCACAGTTTGGGAATCCCATTTCAGCAAAACCATCCACTATTGACTGCACGTTGCCCAGAGTCACTACCCTTGCTATCACTAGGTCTTTCATTGCCCTGGCAAATTGGATCACAGCAGCCCCCACCGTAGATTTGCCCACTCCAAATTGATTCCCGACTGACCGGTAGCTGTCTGGCGTTGCAAGCTTCCACAGGGCTATCGCCACTCGCTTCTCAACTGTGAGGGCTGCTCTCATCTTGGTATTCTGGCGCTTCAGGGCAGGGGAAAGCAAGTCACAAAGTTCCATGAAAGTGGCCTTACGCATGCGAAAGTTTCGCAGCCACTGGGAATCGTCCCATACCTGCAGCACGATGCGATCCCACCAGTCTGTGCTTGTTTCCCGGGCCCAGAATCGGCGTTCCACGGTATCAACCTGCCCCAGTGACACCATGATTTCCACATTGCTGGGGCCTGTGCCTTGTGAGAGGTCTATGGCCATGTCAATTTCCTCATCACTCTCGTCGCCATGCTGCAATCGCCTCCTCGCCTGGTCCGGGTTTCGCCTTGGCATGTTCTGGCTCTGCATATACTCCAGGACAATGCGCGTGGTGTTCATAGTGCTCATAATTGCCGCGGTGATCTGAGCGGGCTCCATGATCCCAGTGCTAGCTATGGCGCCTGGTCAGAAAAAAGGCGCGAAAGTAGTATCTGATGGACCAGGAGAAGGAGGGCGGGAGGGCGGGAGGGAGGGAGGGCCGAGTGACGACATGGCGTACAGGTACAGGAACAGGGAGAAACACAAACAACTGTCACACAGAATGGTCCCCCCAAAGATTAAACTGGAAACCCTGGGCTTAGCAGGCCGTTGATTTCACGGAGGAAGGGGAAGCAAATGAACACAGAACAAATCTATTTTTTACATCTTAAGGTGGCAGCCGACGCTGCAGCATGAGTGACAGCCATACCAGTACGATGATGATGGGTACCAATCATAATATACCATCATCTGCCAAAAGGCAAGGGGCTGCTGCTGTGTAGCAATGCAGCCCCACGTCCGCCAGCACCCAGCATCGCCCTCGGCCTCTTCTGGGTGCTTAGCAGACAATATTGGGCAATTGGCAGAAAATAGTATATTATGACTGGTAACCGTCATCATCGAGACAGTAGCATGTCTGCCCAGGTGGCCATGATTGACAGCCACTCCAGTACGATGACGACGGGTACCAGTCATAATATACCATCGCCTGGAAGGGGCTGGTGCAATGCAGCCCTACGGCTGCCAGCCCCACGGCTATCACTCATGCTACACCGTCTACCGCCAAAAGGCAGTTAGCAGCTGCTGCTGTGTAGCAATGCAGTCCCACGTCTGCCGGCACCCAGAGGACATATGGTGACGGTGAGCTCAGCTGTGCTGAGCGGGCTCCATGTTGTCTGCACAGGTAACCCAGGTAACCCAGGTAAAAAGGCGCGAATCTATTGTCTGCCGTTGCTGTGACGGGGGAGGGAGGGGCCTGACGACATGTACCCAGAACCGCCCGCGACACTGTTTTGCATCATCCGGGCATTGGGATCTCAACCCAGAATTCAAAGAAAAGGCGCGAACCGCTTCTCGGCTCGAGCTGTGGCGCAAACGTAGTATCTGACGGCCTAGGGGAAGGAGGGAGGGGGGCCGAGTGACGACATGGCGTACAGGCACAGGGAATTAAAATAAAGAACGGTGGCTGTGCATCAGGGAGAGACACAAACAACTGTCACAGACTGGTCCCCCCCAAAGATTAAACTGAAAACCCTGGGTTTAGCAGGCCGTTGATTTGACGGAGGGAGGGGGAAGCAAATGAATACAGAGAAAATCTATTTTTTACATCTTAAGACGACGGTGCAGTGTGACTGATAGCCCTCGGCATCTTTCTGGGTGCTTGGCAGCAAATACGGGGCGGTGTATGACGATGGTCTTCAGGCCTATTGCACGAGCTGCTGCTCAGGGAAGACTCTGCTAATGTGCGATGACCCGACTTGTAATAGGCCGGCTAACAGTCATAATACACCATTTACTGCCAAAAGGCAAGCCCCACGGCTGCCAGCACCCAGATCGCCGATGAAGGCTACCAGTCTACTGCACCGTCTACCGCCAAAAGGCAGTTAGCAGCTGCTGCTGTGTAGCAATGCAGTCCCACGTCTGCCGGCACCAAGAGGACATATGGTGACGGTGAGCTCAGCTGTGCTGAGCGGGCTCCATGTTGTCTGCACAGGTAACCCAGGTAACCCAGGTAAAAAGGCGCGAATCTATTGTCTGCCGTTGCTGTGACGGGGGAGGGAGGGGCCTGACGACATGTACCCAGAACCGCCCGCGACACTGTTTTGCATCATCCGGGCATTGGGATCTCAACCCAGAATTCCAAGGGGCGGCGGAGACTGCGGGAACTGTGGGATAGCTGTGGGATAGCTACCCATAGTGCAATTCTCTGGAAGTCGACGCTAGCCTCGTACTGTGGACGCGGTCTGCCGACTAGAGCACCTAGAGCATTTTATTGTGTGGACATACACAATCGGCTGTATACAACCGATTTCAATAAAACCGGCTTCTATAAATTCGAACTAATTTCGTAGTGTAGACATACCCTAAGAGAGCAGATAAAGGGTTAGTTCTGGTTGGGCAAACTGTTCATTGAGAGTTTCCCCCCCTTATAGGACCGAGGGTATTTATTTCCATCTCTGTCCCCGACCTCACCCCAATCATGTATCTTACATTAATCTACAGCCATTTCTTCTCTGAACATTTTTACTTCCATGGACTATACATGGGATTAAGTCCCCTGTACATTTTTTTCTAACAACAAAAGTTCTCATTTTCAGTGGTTGTAGGAAGTGGCAGGCCAGGGTATATCATTACATTAGTACCAGATGTTCCTTTAACATGCAGTTTTTCTTTTCTTTTTTTCTTCCTGTGAATAGAGGAACATTTTCTTAGCTGTGGGGCCCTCAGATTGGTTATTGTAGTCATACTTGATAACAGATTGACCACTTCTAAAATTGTACCTTCCGTATTTTACTTTTTTAAACAGCAGAACTAGGCTTTGGAAACGGGGGCGGTGGTGGTGGTGATTTACTAATTCACTTCCTTACTACATCTTTCATACTCTAGGTACACAAATATACAAAATTTAAAAACTTTGCTTGCAATAAATACAAGGCCTTGTCTAGAATGTAGCAAATGGAACCTGAATTGTGCTTCTAGCCACCTCCTCCCTTCCTTTCCCTAAAGTCTGAAGCAAAACTGCACTGAATTATAATCCATAACAAATGTATTTGGTGCCAGTTTTCCTCTCTTGAAAGTTTGTGTTTTTGCATGTGTCATATTAGGAAGTTGCATTTATGGTGGGCATCTTCTCAGAATCCAGTTATATCCGGAACCAGAGGACACGTCATTTCCAATAAATGGCTTGTTAAATCAAGGTTTGGCCATGTGTAAATAGTGATTCGTCCATCCCTTCCTTAACTTGGTTTTGACAATCTGTATTGCTCTATTAGTGTTAGTGCAGCAGCAGTGCTCAGGCTCCTGCCAGATCAGAGTCCTATTGTGCCAGGGTGAGAGAGGGCAAAAAACAAAACAAAAAAACAACCAGAGTTGAAAACTTTTTTCCCTCCCCCTCCCCCCCCCAAACATTTTTCAGAAAATTTCAACTAGCTCGGGCCGACTCACAGTACAAGCCAGTGCCTGCCCAAAAAATTTGAATCTAAATTGAGATGAGATGGAACAAGTTGATACAAGTAACCCATGCAACTTAGTGCCACAAGATATTATTGAGAGGATTAAAAATGCATTAGAGATTTATGATATCAACTTCTGTTACACTAGTTAGAATAAACTTTTATAAGGATTATCAAGCCCCAGGCTTCAAGGCATGCCAACCACCTACTGTGTGGAACTAGGAAGAAACCTTCCACAAGGGCATGTCATTGCAAAATTGTTCATAATGGGTGACTTTACACCACCTGCTTTATCATGTGGTACTGGTTCCTGTTGAAGATAGAATACCAGGCTAGATGTTGTATTGTATATCCAGTATGATAATTTCTATGTCTGTGGAACATGCAATGGACGTTTAAAACTCTCTGGTTCCTTATTTATTTTAAAACCTGTTTTTTCCATATATTTATAGTACAAGTCTTACTGTTCTTCCCCTATATCTCTGTGTCGGACTATTTTTAATCCCGCTTCCACTATTATATCAGTGAGGCCTGTGGGATTCCAGTCCCATGCAGGGCTCTACCTTATACCAGTGTTTCCCAAAGCAAGAGGCACTCTCTCTCCTCTTCCACACCCCCAGCAAAACTGTTTTTCTTCAGCATATCAGCTTCCATTTTAAAAATAAAAAGTAAGTCTCTGTTGCAAAGGAAACCTTTAAAGTGTGACGTAACTTGTGCAGAGACAGCTGCCTGAGTTTGTAGAGAACCTGGAGCAATACTGTCTCATTCATCTCACTTGCTGCTAGCTCAAATGCCAGTAGTTATACTCTAAATTTCAATATCGTTAACCCTTTCGCAGCATATGTATGAAAAGAGAGAAAATAGAATAGAGATTTATACCGGAATTTCCCAAGGATGAGGGAAGTGGGCATGGAAGTGGTATAACCCTTTGACTATACAGAGTGGGACAGCAGGGAGTATGATAGGGTTCATTTTCCTGAAGGAAGGCGTGGTTTCAAGTTTGGGAATCGCTGCAATACACAGTCTCTCCCTCTTTGACTAGAACATCACCCCCACAGGCCAATGGTTGCTTTGTGCTAGTAAACACTCATAGCAATGACTGGGATGCTTTCCAACAGCACCAAGATTACTGTATGCACACATATATAGGATGATCATCTTCTCATTTTGTTGAAATAGCAGTGTATTGTCACTGAAGTGGTAAATATAGAGCAGTCGTTCTCAACCAGGGGTACATGTACCCGTGGGGGTACTCAGAGATCTTGCCGGGGGTATATCAACTCATCTTGATATTTGCCTAGTTTTACAACAGGCTATGTAAAAAGCACTAGCAAAGTCCGTACAAACTAAAATTTCATAGGCAATGATTTGTTTATACTGCTCTGTATAGTATACACTGAAATTTAAGTACAATATTTATATTCCAATTGATTTATTTTATAATTATATGGTAAAAATGAAAAAGTAAGCAATTTGTCAGTAATAGCATGCTGTGACACTTTTGTATTTTTATGTCTAATTTTGTAAGTTTTTAAGTGAGTGAAACTTGGGAGTAAACAAGACAAATCAGTCTCTTGAAAGGGATACAGTAGTCTGGAAAGGTTGAGAGCCAATGTCATAGAGAGTAAATATCTGTCCGTAAACTACCAGCAGAAGGGTTAAACTTGAAAACCATGACAGGGAACCAATAAGTTAAACCCTAAAACAACAAATGCATGGTAACTACTGACAGATAGCTAGCGAGTGATTTATAGTGAGGTGTTTGGGTATCTGGGATGAACACTGTAATGCTGAGCCCCTGTGTTTAACAGGAGAATTACTGTATCCAAATGGGGGGTATCATTGGTGTTTTGAATTGATCCTTTTTTGTTTAGGCCAGACTCCCTGGCACATCCTGTGTGAGTAACTGGCCAAAAATAAAGGGGTTACAGTATCTGAGTTAGAAAAACCAAAATTGGAAATAGTGTGGCTTGGGAACAGAAAAGTAAGCAGTTTTAATTATAGTGCTTTATCCCAGAACTGTGTGTTTTGACATCCCAGCAGTGGATCTGCACCTGTGAATTGGAAACATTTCAGCTGCTTTTAAAAGTGTAAATTCTTGTGAACAAAACGGATGAGGAAAGGGTATTCTAGGTTTCTGTCCACTGACTTGTACAGTTATGAATTAGCAGATTCCAACAGTGTAAGCTCCTCTTTGACTCCTTGGAAACCAATACAGTATGTTTTGGAACATACTTTTTTGACTCATACATAATGGATGAAAAATGAAATTAAAAAAAGAGAAAAATGGCTCTTTTGTTTTTTTCTTATATTTTCAATATGAGTTTCTTTTGAGTTTTGGTTTTGTTGTATTACAGAGTAGACCTTTGGAATGCCAGCAACTTGAAGTTTGGAGATGAGTTTCTAGGAGAGCTAAGACTTCCTTTAAAATGTCTCCGACAATCCAGCTCTTATGAAGCATGGTACTTGCTATTTATTTTTCTTTGTCATAAAAGAAAAGGTATTGTTTTTAGTACTGTACATATATTTTTATTATAAAACCATAACAGTAACTACTGTTGGGTAACAAAGTTTAAATGCATTTAACTTCCATCTAGTTTCCCACACAAAAAACCTAAGCCAAAATCTTCAGTTACCAAACTATCAAAACAAAGATATTGAAATATGTGAAGCATTGTTTTGATGGCATAGTTGTTGAAAAATTTGGCTTTTTTTTTTATGTGCGTGCAAATTAGGTGGGAGTTCTAATACATTTAACTTTGATGTTATGCACTGCAATTCTGCAGGAATGCCATACTTTTATTACTGTATGGGATTTTATATTATCTTAAGTACACAACACTTTATGATCAGAACTTTCCCTAGTAAAGCTGATGCAAAAGGAACTGGTGCGCAGCTTTGGAAACCTAATTCAGAACATCAGAAAGTCAATACGTTTACGAGTGTTGTGTGTGTACCTACATATTATATATGTTCATGTTTAGCTTAAGAGCTTTTTTTCTGTTTCAAGACCAACTATTTTTTTGCCTGCCAGGTATTTCCTGCAGCCCAGAGATAATGGCAACAAGTCATTGAAGCCAGATGACCTTGGTTCCTTAAGGTTAAATGTGGTTTACACTGAGGACCATGTTTTTTCCTCAGACTATTACAGCCCACTTAGAGACCTCCTGTTAAAATCTGCAGATGTTGAGGTAATTTATTTGCTGCTGCTTGTTGTTTACCTGCTACTTATCCTCAAAGCCCCCATAAATATTTGTCATTTTACAAGTGAGGTTATAGAACTGAAGTTGCCAGAGATCTCAGCTGATCCTTTTTTTTTTTTGTACTTGAGACTTTTATGAAGCTGTATATCCCTTGTGCTTGTTTTTGTCCGTGCAGAAAAGATCTGTATCTGCACGCACTGATGGTAAGTACAGACACACCCACCTACAACAGTGGTTATGAGAACCCACATGTACTCCTCAACTGTCTAATCCTACATTTGTATGCAAAATAAACTTGTTGGGTTTGATCAGTTGGCTTTCTTCTGCTGGTAAAGAAATGATTTACCTGCATTTATGTAGAAAAAATGTTTTTTGTTTTTTTGTGCATACTAATCCTAAACTGTGAAATGGGATGGACTATGTTTGAGATCAAAGCATCCAAAATGCTTTTAGTTGTTGTACTAGACCATTTGTTTCCCTAAAGAGAACTGTATTTAACTTCTTTGATAGTGGCTTAAAAAATACAGCAAAAAGTACAGGTTTTTATGTCCAGTATTTCGCAAGCAGCTGCGATATTCATTGAAACCAGATATTAACAATGGGAAAACAGACACTGCATTGTCATGGTTTTTAAATTGCTGCCCTCTTGTGATCAAAACTTATAATTGGCAGACAAAGTGGAAATTGAGACCCAGCCATCTCACAGGTGATGGGGCACAGCAAGATAGTATGTGTGGTACTGTGCGAAGAAAAAGAAACTAGTGTTAATAAGTGGTGATTACTTTAGATACACGTCTCAAAGTTTTTGCTTCTCTCTGTTGTTCAGCCTGTTTCAGCATCTGCTGCACATGTGTTGGGTGAAGTTTGCAGAGAAAAACAGGAAGCAGCCATACCTCTGGTTAGACTTTTTTTACACTATGGCAAAATTGTGCCTTTCATCAGTGCAATTGCAAATGCTGAAGTGAAGAGAACTCAGTAAGTACCAAGGAACCACTAATTTTTAAATAAAATTTCAGATGTTGCTATAACGTCATGCTCAATTTATGGAATTGCAATGGCTTTTTTAAAAAGTAATCATTATTATTATTTAGTTCCTCTACTGTGATTCCTGAAATTATTTGTATACTTTAACTCGCGGGTGCAAAAAACCCAGTGAACAACAGATTGCAAATCTGATGTATACGCTAATGGCTGTTTGCAAAATTAAGAACCAGTATGCGTGCATACACTTGTTAACTGGTCTATTTATTTATTTTTAAAGACTATTTCAGTTTCTGTGTGCATGCTTCCTTTTAGAGGGTCAGTATACCAATATTGAAAAAAACAGTTGAGCAAAAGGTCCCTGCAAGTTGTACTCCGGTTTGGGAATGGCCTTTGTGGGTTTCCTTCATACATGATTTAACTCTTGCTGGCCAACTGTATATCATCATTAAAAACAGCATATCCGTGGGTGATGAAAAGCAGGAGAGATGTGAGAAAGCCACATAGGGAGAGAGTGAGTGAGAATGTCATTCCAATAATAGATACAAATAACTCTATCTAGATTAATATTGACTAAAGAGAGCAATACTATGCCAGGCCTAGGAAGTCTGATATAATAAAGTGGCATGTTTCTCAGTAAGATTGATTTGAAAATATGTAAAACGCACATTTCTGGAGGTCATTCACAAACCTAGAGGCTGTAATCATGCGAATATAAGGTTAACAAATGCTACGGTCACTCATCTGCAGCTTTTTATGTCCCCAGTCCTGCAAAGAGAATTGTGCAGGTGGCTCCCCACTGAAGCAAGTGTGGGGCTGTGTAGGCTCAAGAGTCCACTCGCACGGTTCTGTTTGCAGGATTGGGGCCTACATAGTGCATAACATACAGTATTCCATCAAGCATGGTACTGTAGTTCAGCCACAAAAGGTCACTTAGGTCATACAATCTTATTAATCACCCCAAATATGCCTTTTGTTAGAGTAGTTAGCAGATGGAATCCAGTGCCCAATATAGTCATGAGACTGAAATGGCTGCCTCCCAAGTTCTTGCTGGGCAGTAGTGCATGAAAGCACAGACATTTTTCACGGTTTTTCCATTAGGTTGTAAGCTCCTTGCGGCAGGGTCTATGTCTCAGCATGTGTTTGTGCAGTGCTCAGTGTAGTGGAACTCCTGTGCACTACTGTAATAAAAATTATGAAGAACCCCCACAAATTCTCAAACCCTCTAACAACCTTATGTTGATGACTGTTGTTTTTCTATGATAAGCTAGAAATGCACTAAACCTTATACAATGCATTTCATGGCAGCCCTTAGGCAAGGATCAAGGGGAATATTGGTGTGTGCATTCAAAAACAGCTTTTCATCGTTCAGTTGCTGCTTTTATTTCCACATGTTAGTGATTTATTACAAAAGACTAAATTATAGAAAATTGTTCCCTTCCAGAGACCCCAACACCATTTTCAGAGGAAATTCATTAACTTCCAAGTGCATTGATGAGACCATGAAACTGGCAGGGATGCATTATCTTCAGGTTACACTAAAGCCAATTATAGATGAGGTAAGAGCAGATTCAGAACACAATTTCAATCTAACGGGCCTTTTAGGATCAGACATTGTTGATGTTTTGCCCCTTAAGATTGCTTTGCAGGACTAATGTTGAGCTTATATTTAAATGAAAACCCGTGTGGTTCTCATTACCCATTGAGTCACCAGTTCATGAACAGTGGACTTTCATTAAAGAAAAATAAAAAGTTTCCATGTGAACTGGGTCTAAAATAAGCCTCTTGTCTTTTAAAATAGGTCATTTAGGTTCTGGAAAATGGTTAAAAACAAAATAAAAGCCTAAGAAAATAAACTGTGCACAGCAGAAAACATCGGTCATAAATAACACATTTCATCCTGTCACTTTAAATGAATATGATTATTCCTAGATAACTGCATATCTGACAGCTGGCAATGTGGTGATGCTCTATTATCTCTCTAGTCCAGTATGGCTCTTCTTTTTTATTTTTTTCCCAGAACCATAATTGAGCAACAATTTCAGACCACAGATTTCCTTTAAGTGATTCAGCACTATCGTACCTAAACACTTACTATGATGTCTCATCAGGAAATACTATTTTTCCTAAAAATAGTTTTAAGTACTATCTCTTTGGAACAAGAAATGTTTTCTTAAATTATGACCTTGTTTGGGAGGACCTGGTGGAAATGTCATCCTTTTAGGTGCAGGATATTGCCAAAAAATAGAATGTAACATTTTGGAAAAATTCAAAATCTTGACGAGCTGACAAGTGATGTCTTGTTAGAAGACAAAATACTTTACCCAAGAAAGCTAGCAGCCTAAATCCTTTATATTAAGACTTCTTCCACCTGAAGATACACCAGTGTACTAATTCTTCATCATGTTCTTTCTAGATCTGCCAGCTCCACAAATCTTGTGAAATTGATCCTGTGAAGTTAAAAGATGGTGAAAACCTGGAAAATAACAGGGTAGGCAATCAGATTTGAAATTGAAAACAAAATCTCTAATTATATTGAGTATTTTGTCTCCCTTACTGAGGTCCTTGAACCTCATTTGGTGTTGTAAATTAAGCTTTCATATGTTAGTAGCCCCTGGAAGCCTTCTTAACCTCGTAGAAATGTGTGTGATTTTTTTTTTTTAACATCAGCTTCATGTTTAGTTGTATAGCATAGTACTGAAATGTGATGTTGTCTATTAAATGTAAAATAGGCAAGGAAGAATAGGATTTGTTTTCAATCGACTACATAAATATCAAGTATAATAGAAATGAGGACTCCTTAGCCAATTGTATTGTAGAAGAAATAATGCTCTTTTTGGAATGAGGTCTACATTTTTTTATTTTATCTTTTTTTTTTTTTTTTTGGTAGAAAAAGACACTGTGCTTTCAGCTTTGTGCTTAGAAATACACCTCGCCAAAGAGTAGAGTATCCATTGAATCTGGAACTGTGGCTTTTTTATATCTTATAATTTATTGCAAAAATAATCTACTGTAGATGCCATTAGAGAAAGTGTAGTAGCCTTGTTTTCCATTGAAGAGAAATGGTGCATTTAAAACCAAACGAAACAAAAATAAATTTAACATGTTGCTAAATGTTTCAGGAAAATCTCAGGCAGTATGTTGACCGCATTTTTACTGTCATTACAAAATCTGGGGTGAGCTGTCCTACAGTGATGTGCGACATTTTCTTTTCACTGAGAGAGTCAGCTGCCAAACGTTTTCAAGGTGAGTTGCTGTATGTCTTTTTAATTTCTTGTATGTTAAATCATTTTGAAGTATATAATTTTTATCATCTACGAATTTACATTATTAGAGTTAAGGTGTAGAGGTTAAAAGTATATTTCAGATTAGAAGCTATTTATGAAGTGTATATCTATACTGTGTTTACCTCAGCTCTTCCGTAAAATTTGTTCTACTCTTCTATCATGTCACTTTCAGAGTAATGGCATTGAGGGGGTTCAAATTTATATATCAATGATTTCTGATTGCTAGTCTGCAAACTCATTATCAAATCTCATTTTTTTTCGACCCATGCATTAGCCTGTAATAAAAGCCAAATTATAAATTATTGACACCTATGCAAGGCCATTGCCTTCAGTGGGTTAGCATAGCTATAACTGAGTAGAACTCAGTAAAATTTGTTGCAGATACACAAGAAGTAGTAGAATCTGTTTCACTTCTTAGCTGCATTGACTCTGCCAAAGTAAAAAGCAATTTAAAAAAGCCCCAATCAACCAACAACAATCAATTTTTTGTCACTAAAATAAGCAGATCTGACTCTTCAGACACACAAGGAGCAGATCAGTTGAGTAAGATGATGCCATTTTATAGTCACTTTGAGAATAGAAAATCTCAGAACAGAATTCCATTGATCTCCATATTGTGTTCCTTATCCATTCAATTTATAATAATTATTGTAATAATTACTATTTGTTACTTCTTTTACAGTAGTGCCCGGGGGCCCTAACGAATCAGGGCCCTTTTGTGCTAGGTGCTATAGATAAATGGTGAGAGTCAGTGTCCTTCATAATCTGTGTAAATGAATCGTATGTTCCAGTTGAATACCAAAATCTGATATACAAACTAAGCATTTCCTGCACAATGAGACTTTGTGGAGCTCCCTACACAGTTTTGTTCTGTTTTAATGGGGCTAGCTCTCACCTGGATATTTTCATTACTTTATCAATAGCTTATATTTGGCTCCAAATGACCTCCATTATCTCATTCGCCCATAACTCGTGAATATGTGAACCTCCAGCACAGGGCTGAATTAACTATCAGAAGGTATTCTGACAGTTTTATCAGTACTGAAGATGCTCTTTAAAGTATTGTTTGTTGGAATAATGAATGGAATGGTTTCTCTTGTTACAGGTGACCCAGATGTACGGTATACAGCTGTAAGCAGTTTCATTTTCCTGAGATTCTTTGCTCCTGCAATTCTTTCTCCAAATCTCTTTCAGCTTACACCACACCACCCAGTAAGTAGTGTATCGATCTATCTAGGTTCATATGTGGCCCATCACCATAGTATGAGCGCCTATCAAGTGTTGTTGTTTTTTAAATCTATCTTCTCAACACATAGGAGAAATAGCTTGATGGTTCTTGTCTGCTTTTTGTGGTAGTAGATGTGTTAGGTGACTGTGTTTGTGAAGAACTTAGACTCCCACCCCCCCTTGATAAGCTGAAGTGAATTTTACATTTCGTTTTGAAATTGAGCCTTGTGGTAATTCTCATCCCTCTCTCTCAGGGAGGAAGTTCTGTAGTCTAGGTCCTGCTCCTATGAAAGTTCTGTCTCAAACACTCACGAGACTCCCCCTACTGGTCAACAGTTTCATTGTCCAGCTGGGTAATGCATACAAGCTTGTGTTCTTTGCTAGTGCTCAGCGCTATCAAAGAGAAGATTTGCGTGTGGAATTACCTATTCATATGGGGCCCAGCATGCTGTGAAGTGTTACATAAACCAGAACTGTATCGCCTCATTCTTTTCTTGTACAAAGTTATATGCAGTAATAGGGGTTTCAGCTGCAATAACTTTGTTAAAAACGTTTTAATTGCCTTAAAAATTAAACAGATTTTGTTTACATGTTAAAATGTTCTCCCATTCCTAAATAAGTGAATTTTTTAAAAATGGTCATATCAGTGACTCCTACCTGGGATAAAAAGTGCCTTCTGGTGGTCAGAGGTGACTTTGAGGAATAAGTTGTTAAAGATTCCACTAAAAAGCGTACAGCATAATTTTTAAATGGGTTGAATATTACTGTGGCCTCTTGACCAAATTCCCTCTCTTAAGTAAACAAGTCAAAGGCACTGCAAGCTATTCTAGAGACTGTAGTAGCTGCTCCATTTTAATTGGCTTCATTACTTCAAAACCCTTTGAGACCCTTTGAATAATAAATATGTTGCCCAAAATCTAAACTCTTAAATTTTAGTATAGAAAATAGTCTTCAAGCATTCACTTACAAAATGAAGCAAGGATTCTTTCTCACTTGCTCTCCAGAAACAAGGGCAAGAAAGTAGTCATAACAAAGTCTGTCATGCTTCTTAAGGCAGCAGCTTTCTTTCTATAAAGTGTGAGTTTTTAAAATTTTACGTTGATTGTTGGTATGGGTGAAATAGAGAACAGCAAATGTGGGTAGTGCTCTGTCCCGTGTTTTAAACATCAGGAATATGTAACACCACTGTTCTCCCCCTTCATAGGATCCTCAGACCTCTAGAACATTGACACTTATCTCTAAGACCATACAAACATTGGGCAGCTTATCAAAATCTAAATCTGTAAGTGTTTTGTTTTATTTCTTATTTTGTGGGTTATGTTGGCAAAATGTTGCTCTTTATTTCCTTTTTAAAAGCAGTTTGTCACTTTATTATTGTAATTAAATGTTTGGAATGGCTATATAATACCATATACAAACCAGTCAGTGGTAAGCAATGCTAGAGTAACTGAATTTATAACCTGCATGCTAATTGATGCCAAACGTTTTCTTTGTTTGAATTACATTTTTAATAAAGTGTGACGTGGTCTCAGGGCTCTGCGGCTTTTTGTGAAATCTTTTTGAAAAAATGCAGCATTGAAAGATGCCAGCACCTGGAGAATGAAGTTCTGAGCTTATATACATGGTAGCAGCCCTGCTGTATTTTCTATGCTGCCTCAGCAAAGTATTTGAAGCCTGATCTAGATCTAGAGGAACCACCTCTAAGGGTGAGGGATAGTGCACTTCTCATGCCATTTCAGCTCTCAGCCAATTAGTGATGATAGCTGGTAGTGGCTTTTTGATGTCCACTAGAAATTTGAAATGAGAATAATTTGAGCCAGTGGGCCACCAAACAGTTATCAGATGATAACATGAGGCCACTGCTGAACTGGTCTGGATTCACAGCAGCAACCTGCGAGTGAGCCTGTATCCCATTTACAAATCTCTTGACCCCATTCAGTTCCTTGTCTCTTATTGTTTTTGTCAGATTGTTTTGGGAGCATGACTTTTAAAAAATAGCTTGAAACTTTTACAGGATGTTATAGTAAATATATTGAATTGAAGATTTGGAACTCATTCTGCTAATCCACATTTTTGTAATAGAAATTATTTTAGTCTGAGAGCTTTCTCGGTAGTACTTCTTAGTACAGCCAAACAACCTGAAAGTAGCTTTGGTTTCTTTCTCTTTTTTGCAGATAGGGAAATTGGTGGTGGTTTGAGTAGGGAAACGCTTATTTTCTGAGTCTGTTGATGTTAAGGTTTTAGGTACAAGTTGTACTGGAAGACACACAAATATTGGTTGGTTGTTTGCATTTCAGGCCAGCTTCAAGGAATCTTACATGGCAACTTTTTATGACTATTTTAATGAGCAGAAATATGCAGATGCAGTAAAAAATGTAAGTAACTAGCCAATGCATTGAATACATATTATACTTATTGAAGCTGATGTTTAGAATCATATAAGTAGTGTAATATTTACACAACACCAAACACTCTTAAGAAAAAACAGATTCAGTTGCAGTAGTACTCAAGAAATATGCAGTGAATATAGTGCACATAAAAATCCATAGAATTAGTTGGAAACTACACTTCTTAAATAATACTTATGGAACAATATACTATTCGTCCGATTTTACACATTCAATGTTATCCTGCAAGCCTGTAATGAGAACAGTCTGGTCCAAGACTAAATGAAGGAGGTTGAGTAATAAAGGAAAAGGAGCACGAAGAGGAGACAAAGAAGTGGGGATGTATAGCTTTTGGACTTAGGGGCACTGTTGCATTTAAACTTTTCTTAATTTACCATCCAGCAAACCTTCCCAAATTCCTGCTGTATTCTTTTTTCAAATATTGTTAGAGCATTGTCTTGTACTACAGTAATATGTAAATATAAATATTTTAATTTGGCTTCTGTTGTACCCATATTTTATCAGTATGCTTTGTCCATCTTAAGTTCTTAGATTTGATTTCATCCTCTGGAAGGAGAGATCACAAGAGTATAGAGCAACCCATACTGCTTAAAGAAGGGTAAGAATGTGTTCATAGTAGAATTTCTTGTATCTCTATAAGAGCAGCAAAGAGTCCTGTGGCACCTTATAGACTAACAGATGTATAGGAGCATGAGCTTTCGTGGGTGAATACCCACTCCTTCGGATGCATGTAGATTGTATCTCTATGTATTTTACTACCATTGTAAGGCAGCTATCCTTCCTCCCCACTACATTCATATGTTACGAGGGAAAATATAAATGTAGGAAAATGTTGCATTGCTGTCTTTATCCACTGTGGCTGCTAGCTTATTTTAACATCCTTTCATTTGATTTAAACATTTTAATTTCATGTGTGTTCTAGAATTTTTGTTAAAAAAAAAAAAAAAAGCCCGTAGAACTTAATTACCACAATTAGTGCACAGTTAAGTTAAATTACCCCTTTGTTAAAAGAAGGTTAAGGTTGTGACTCAAACTTACAACAGCTGCAAAATTCCATTCTGTAGACAGATACTCAATACTTGAATCATGACATTGTGGAATGGGCAAAGCCTTCTGATGGGTTTTGCCATTGCTGTTGTGCTATAAAATCTTAACTGATTTTTGCAGAAAAATGTTTAGTATGCATGTACAGTGGAACAACTTCAAATCTCAGTATCTCTGCTTCTTAAGACGCTTTCCATACAGTAGTTGTCATATGGACTAATTGCTGGCATTTTTCACTTTAAAAATGAGTCTGTAAAAGCACTTAAGTACAGTGTATAGGCAGCTAGATTGTTTCTTCTGAAAATAAAACCTTTTTGGAAATTACTCCTGAGTTTAGTAAGCTAAGTTGTAATCTAGAGTAAATTTTCACAACAGATTTTATAAATCACTAAATAACAACATATTAGATTTACATTGAAAATGCTGACAACTTTTAACTGTGATAATATGAACATCCCCTTTATTTAGCCTGTAGAGTTCGTTTCACTTCTGTGATAGAGTCCCCAGAAGTTGGCATGTCTGTTTTAATTCTGTGCATTATCATTCTTTTGCTTTTTGAAAATAAATGTATAATTTGTAACTTCCCCTCTGACTCTTAAACATGACTTTTCTGCCTCTGTCTTTCTTTTGCTCTTGTCTGATTTTTTTCTGTCTTTTCTTGCTCGGCCTGCTGGCTGCTGTTATAAGGATTCTTAAACTAACAGTAAAGAAAGTTGATGGTAATAGTTCATGCAGGTAAGATGGTAGGGACAGGTGGTGCTTTGTCGTAGCTACCTGCTGACAGTGTCTCCTTCCTTCATAGCAAGACATATCTGACTTAAATTTGGGAAGGATGTTTTCTCTGTTTAATAACATTGAAATGCCAATGTAAAACCAACAGAGAGAATTTGTCACATACATCTCAACAGTGCCTAATTTTTTTAAAAAGATGCTAAAAATAGTAAAGTACTTTTTATTTGTAGGCAGAGGCTTCAAGCCTGCTGGAGTTTATTTAATGTTTAGTGTACAAATTCCTAAAACCTCATTGCGAGTGATTAAGATGTCAGCATACATCTTCTAGGCACTGTTTCAGCAACATACAAATAAATTGTTTTCAAGGTTAAAGAGTGGGCTGCAGATGGCTAGTTCCCCCACATTATCTCGTAATTGTCATGCCTTAGCATTAAAAAAGGCAAGTTATCTCACAACCATCAATTCGATTATTTTTCCAGAGGAATTGCCTGGCTGCTGAGTGGGTTTTCTATATGCCTTTGCTCTGCTTTTTTAATTTAATTTAATTTTAATCTTTTTTCTTTCTATATAAAGAGCATCTTTAACTCACCCTGCAGAGTGTGCACTTTTGATTGACCATCTAGTTCCCGAGATGAGTGGGTTAGCCGCTGGCTTGTGCTTTGGGCTCTTTCCAAAAGGAAGAGAACTGAAAGTAATTTCTCCTTGCATACTCGTGCTCGAAGGGCATTCACACTGACGCGGCCAAGCAAAACTGAAATAGATCCTCATTTAAATCTACCACAAAGGGGAGGAATAAAAAGTCTCTTCAGCCAATTAATTCTGATAATGTTTTTCCTTCATGTGTCTTGAGCATTCGTTCAGTCCAATTCCCCAAATGTTACATGAATTTTAGAAACAAGGAAATACTTTAAACTGGTCTTGAAATACTTTCTGCCTGCCTACCCAGGTAATGAAAGCATGACGTATTGTTTTAAATTATTGTATGTAGCTTACAGGCTTCAAAGCTGCTCCTATTCTAATATCAAAGGCAGGATCTTCCTTAAAAAGAGATAAAGGCAGTGTCTGATTCAATGCGTAGTTTTTAAATAAAAGGAGGGAATGTAATTAGAAATGTGCTTTTAACGCTGGGGTACTGAGTGCACACATCTAAAATGGAGTTTATTTTTAAAACACCATGTATATGTGCAGGTCACCTTTAAAGGTGTCTGCATGGCAAAAAGAAGAACTTAATGAAGAGTTTATTCCTTAGACCGCCCAGCCCCATTTTCTTAGGCAACCACTCTCGTTTTGAGATTTTCCTAACTTCAAAACCTGAAGGGATCCATCAACTTGGTTGACATTAGGAGGCCTTGACCCATTGTCAGACATACAGCTCCATTGTCTTTCTCAAATGATCCAGGAATAAAGACTGAGAAGCGACTGTTACTATCCAAACCTTCTGGGTATGGATGGATTTTAACCACCATAATAGTTATATCATTTTGTAAGTGCCTACAGTACAGTGAATGGGGCATGCCACACATAAAACAAGCCTCTGCCCCAAGAAGTTTACAGTCTAAATGCACTGCAGGGAACAATACAGCACAATACTAAACAGAGTGCCATGAGTGCATTCAGGTTGGAAGGCTTTGGAGAAGGAGGTTTTTATTAGGTTCTCAGTCTGTCTGACACATTCTAATTGTTTGTGACTAAGAATGGTTTATTAGAAATGGGAACTATGGTGTTTGTTATTCGAAGTGTTCTGGCTCCCCTGCTGGTGAAAACACACGTTGTGAAATCCTCCCTTGCATTAAGCCACTCCCTATTACTTTTCTGTATTGTGTGTGTTCATTGTGCTGTATACTACCTTTGTGTCTGATAAATATAGCTTTGATAGCAAGTAGTTTTTAATGGTTCAGTTATATTATCTTATCCAGTACAGTATATTGTACATATGAATCCACTTGTACACTGTGTAAAATAGCTTTCCATCTCTGGCAAGCATTCTCTCTCTCTCTCTCTCTCTCTCTCTCTCTCATATTTATATATATATATATATATAAACAAATCAATAAATGAAAAACTCAGAATTACTAGTGACAGTGGCTTTTAACAGGCTAGTTTATGGTGGGATAAAAATCTGTATTTTCTAACTGCAGCATCACTTTGTTAGTTGAAAATGGAGTTCCAGAACATTCAACATTTTATATTATTTATAGAGTATGAGTGATTAAATCACATAAGACAGTTCTTGTACTAACGAGGTTTTGTACATCTCTTTTAGGTGTTGAAAATCATCTAAGCCTCTTAGACTCTGTCTTGACAGGGAAAAGTGGTAGAGTTAGGTTAAGCGTAGCAAATACATGCTAGCTAAGTTACTCTCTTTTCCTAGTATATATGCAGGGTAACACCTCTCGCTAGACTTTCAACTGGTCAAGTTGTAGCCTAGGCAGGAACCTAGTATTAGAAAGTATTCAGTGTGTTCTCTTGGTGTTTGACAACGTGCGATTGTAATTGAGTGCATTAAGGTAACAATGCTTTCCCGTTTACAATAGGTTTATGATCAAAAGAGCGCAAGGAAGAAAACGATTTGGTATGAAAAACTTCAAGAAGAGATGGTTTCGCCTGACTAACCATGAATTTACCTACCAGAAAAGCAAAGGTAACAAAGGTTTGCCTTTCTGTTTTCTAACTTTTCACTAATAAAACAATGGGTTAAGCATACAGAACTGTGTAAGAGAACAGAGGGAGCTCCTTGGTAATGTACTTCACAATAAAAACCTAATTTCTGTAAATCTGTAACTGCAGAAAATACAATACATAGAAAAAGTATCTGAGAGGAGAGAGGGATGTTTTTTAAAAGCACATGGATTTTTTTCTTTTTCTTTCTGTGTATTCTTCGTACTAATCATTTCAGAGAGTTTGGGTGGAATTTGAATGCTTTGATATGAATTAAACCATTTGCTTATTGGAATGTGTTTGTGAATGCACACACAGTGTATGTTAATTACTGATAGGGTACTGTAGAGATTTAGTCCATACTTGTTTATCATATGGGCTCAGAAGGCAGAACACAGCTATAATAACCTTAAGCTGGGGTTTGGGTTTGCATGGGACAATGCCAAATCCCACAGATTGATATCCTAGCGTTAATTTATTGTTAAGGTTTGGAATACTGTATTAAGCACTCAAAAGTGAGGCAGTTCCAGGGAGCTGAGGTTGTAACTGCACATTTTATGGTACACATTAGCAACAATAAATAACATATTAGTGCCCACATTTCAAATGAAAAACAGAGAAAACACTACATGTGGGCATCATGCCGAGTTAGTCTTGTAGAGGAAATCCAACTGCAACTTCTGGAATTGCCTCACTTTTCAGTGCTTGATATTTCACTGTGTGGTTACATCAGGTGGGTAAAATAAACTGTTTTAATGTAATTAATATCAAAATTACCACTTACATGAAACTGCTGGAGTATTGCTGATTTTTATTAATTGTCTCATTATTCTCGGGCACATACATGTCCATCTTTTATTGAATTAATTAATTCTCTTATTCTTGCATTCATTATCACTTATCAATTGGATTCCAGAAATGGACTCTCTCTTTAGTGGTTTTCATTAATTTTGTAGCATTTGCACTATTAACAGAAGCACACTGGGGTTTGAGTACATGCTTTGAACTTTCAAACATTTGTTCATAAGTAAAATCCTTAATATTAGATTAAGATTACAAAGATTATTTCAGGAGTTTCCAACTAGATTGCATTTTTTTATTCAGTAGAGAGTAACAACTTATCCTTCTATTGTGTACATTTGCTGAGGGAACGATTGCAGATTCCATTAACTATTAGATCATTTAACTCTCTCAACCATGAAGTCTGCATCATGCCCACCATCCTTAATCACCTGCACCAACAGGAAGGATTCCCTTTTTTTGTGCCTCTTGAGAGAAAATGTTCTGTCTGCAACTTTCCCAATCACTGCCTGAATAGGTGATTTTTGAAGCGGTTTGGTGGTGGCACATTTTGCAGCTAAAAACAGAAATGAATTTAAGGTAATATTGAGGTTTTGACAGCATGGGGAGGAGGGATAGCTCAGTGGTTTGAGCATTGCCTGCTAAACCCAGGGTTGTGAGTTCAATCCTTGAGGGGGCTATTTAGGGAACTGGGGTAAAAATCTGTCTGGGGATTGGTCCTGCTTTGAGCAGGGGCTTGGACTAGATGATCTCCTGAGGTCCCTTCCAACCCTAATATTCTATGATTCTGTCAGTAAAACAAGCTTTCTTGCAGTCCCACTGAACTCTTCCTTCACAGAAATCAAAGCAGCGCTTTTAATAAGAGCAGAGGGCAAAGTGACATTTGAACAGTTATGCAGCTTTAGCTTGCAATTGTTTATTGCAGGTGATCACCCACTGTGTAGCATTCCGATAGAAAACATTCTGGCAGTGGAGAAATTGGAGGAGGAGTCCTTTAAAATGAAAAATGTAAGTAGGTCATCTTCAACTGTTAGTTGGATTTGTCTTGGTCCCCACCCCCACCAAATCTCCTCTTTCCTTTTTGTAACTCGTGTTGAATTTCCATTGGAAGACTTACAGCCACAGCTGCTTGTTCTGTATCTAGTAGCATGGGTGTCCAAAAGTGAAGTCCATTGAGATTTTTAATGTGGCCTTGTCAGCGGAATCTGGATTTAGTTATCTGCAGCACACACTTAGTACTGTCCACTCACTGCTGCATCAGCTGTCTGGGCTCTAGATAGTTGGACACAGGTAAGGCAACTGAGTCTCTGCCCTTCCCATCAGCTCTAGGTCTGATCCTTGGGAATGAATTAACTCCTTACATTTACAACGGAGCACATTATCTAGCAATACTCTATCAGTTAGCATATCTTCATAGAATAATGACATAGCATGTATGTATCTGGTATAGAATATATGGGAATGAGCGGTATGGTCCCAGATACTTGCCAATATAACCTTTACACCATCTGAACTTGATAGTGTGGTATAATAGTTCTGTTGGCATGTGTGCAGGATGGCTGCATTTCTTAAGAGTCAAGTACCAGAGCATGCTTTTATGTATTTGATATATATCATCTGTTATGCAGAAACTGTTTTTAGAAATGTACGAATTTAAGTGATGTCACAATCCTTTTTCATACTCCTCTGCCTCTAACGTCAGCTACCATAGGTGATATGATTTCAACTGTACAGATCTGAGAGGTCTTATAAAATTAATTATATGTTTTTATCTGTCTCTAAACATTATTTAAAATAGGTATTTATTCATAAATTATTATGACTTCCAGCTTCTATGTCATGTGATCCTTCCACTTCCTAAATTACATGCGCTCTGAGGACCAGAATGGGTAATGTTCAGGCTTACACCAGATACCAGACCTGTGATAGTATTTTTACTGATTGGCTGAGCAAAGCGAGACCCTACGCTCAACTCAGTGGCATTTGTCTGTAATGTGATAACAGTGGCACTGCTCTGTTTGTCTGTAACATGACGCAGTAGGCTGTAACTCACTGTTTCTTAGGGTACCTCCTCATTGCACAGTTAACTTAAGTATTTGTTGAATAAAAACCAAAAGATGCAACATTTATGTAGTTTTCAGAATAGAACTATGCTTTGAAGTTAAGCATTCTTTTTTGCATGGGAAATGCAGATCTTTGAACATATTTCAAGATAAAATTTCCCCAACTCCTGGAAATGGTAGAATATGCTATTGCCCACCTCCCCAGCCAATGAGGCCTTCTGCTGGATTATTTTCAATATCAGAGAATTTCTATTTATCTTAGAATGTAGAAATAGAATACAATGATATGGGCAAAATTCTAAAACCCTGCTGCCTATGCAGCTGATGTGAATTCTCCATACTGGATGCAAAGTATGTTTAAAGATCCACATCTACTATAAATATTTTCTTGGCATCCGTGTTCATCATCTTGTCATCTTGCACCGAATCCCATTTTCATCATTCCTAATGAGTTTCATAATGTGTGGTAGATGCCAGCACCACGTAAGGGCACAGTACGCCACCCCCAGTCTGTCTCTCTTCTTTCAAGAAGACCTCAGGATCCTTGAGCAGAGAGTTGTTTTACAAGTAACTTTCTGGCCTTTTGCAGAACATTGCTTGAAGAACAAATGCTGTGTCTGGTGTTTTTTGAGCCTGAAAAGGTCTTACAACTACTTGAAATTCTTGGCTTAACTGTCGGCTTCTCAGTAACAGTTTCCATACATTAGGTCACTTATAATGGTATCCCATTACACAGCCACATATCCCTTATAAATCTGTTCCTTTGTTGTAACATACAGAGCTCCGCTACACTAAGCAGTGTGTTAAAATTCACTTTCCTACAACTCTGTGTTAAACAGGGGCTGAGCTGTATGCTCTAGACTTGCAATTCCCATCTCACCTCAAATTAGCACTTTTTCTCCTAGCAAGTTTTTAAAGGGGAATACTGCATTTTGTCCACACTTTGTCCGTGTCCAGCTGATCACACTAATAATTGCTATAGCAGTATTGTGGTGAAGTTCACACCTTTTTATTTGGTGTCTGGTATCAGTAAAAAAAAAAAAATACTGAACACGGGGAAAAAATGCCAACCGCAGCCTTCCTTTCCCTTTCGGTGAAAATCCATTTAAATCAAGAAGTTCACTTGTAAAATTGAAGGGGTATTCCTAGTTTCCAAGAATACAAACCTTAAAGTGTAATAAAGGGAGCAGAGACTGAATTGATACCACGTATTGAAATGAGCTTCCTTTAAAATACTATCCCTTATCCAGTCAGTGTACAATCTGGGACAGTGATCTCTGTTTGTAATTCAGAAAGGTGAGTTTATACAAAAAAATTGATAACCCCGAGGACACAGTCGTATGGGAAATAATACTTAGCCATATACAAACAGTAATGTACAGATTTTAATTTTGCCGGGGACTTAGTTAAACATGAAAGGGGAAAGAAAACCAGTGAATGCTAATTATTTAGAAAAGTTATATGAACGTCAAGTACTTCATTTTGCTTTTCCAGTATTTGCTGTTATCTCATTAACTTTAACCTCAGTAATCCCCAACAGATTTTCAGATATCAGTTTATCTGGAAAAGGAATTATGTTTGAAATGTTACCTTTTTCAAGAGGAAGGAAGAGCGTGGAAAAGGATTGATAGTGGTTGTGATTTCTTTGATTGCAAGCAGTTTGGGGTAGGGACTGTGTCTTCATAAATGTTCATACAGCATCTACAAAATGGAATCCCAGTGGTGATTTGGAGTGCCTAAGCATTATCTCCATCTCCATTATCTCCATCTCTGGCAATATTTAAGAGTAGGTTAGATAAATGTCTATCAGGGATGGTCTAGACAGTATTTGGTCCATCCATGAGGGCAGGGGACTGGACTCAATGACCTCTCGAGGTCCCTTCCAGTCCTAGAATCTATGAATTAACATGACATAAACATTTTAATAATTTGAGCCACTAACACACCCCTGTATATTCACAAGGAAGCCTGCACTTCTGTTACTTTATTAGTGGTATTAGTGGTTATATTTATTGTGTGCAGGTGGTTATAAAAGGGAAAGAAAATCAAAACAAAATAAGTGCGAAGAGGTTCATTTTGTGTCAGTTAAAGCAAAATAGGCACGGCGGCTGATTGCAAACTCGATTCTTCCCCCTCCCACTACAAAAGGTGTTTCCTTTCAGCCCAGCATTTGCTTTCTCTGTCAACTTTCCAAAACTTGAAGCTGCAACATTACTAAAATTGTATCTCTGACTCGGACGGATCACTGTAAGGGTGTTTTCCTCAGTAAGCAAATTCATCTCAGTTGTTTATAAATTGTCTCCTGTAGGAGCAGGATTAACATGTTGCACAAAGAGGTTTTATTTTTAAAGTTAATCTTTCAGTTTACAGATCCATTTGTGTTTAATAGGATTTCTTGCTGCTTTTAGATGCATCTTTTGGTCTAAAACCTTTTCCTGTTTCCTTTAATAATCCACTGATCAGACTGTACCTTCCAATATAGAGGTTTATGCTGTTAAGACGCCCTCCTTTACTTTGTATTCTTTTAAATTGACTCTAATATTAATTACATTGGTGGTTCAGTCTGTGGCTTATTTCCTTGTTTTCAGATGTTCCAAGTGATTCAGCCTGAGAGAGTCCTGTACATCCAGGCAAATAACTGTGTTGAGGCCAAGGACTGGATTGACATACTTACTAAAGTTAGCCAGTGCAACAAGAAACGCCTCACAGTCTACCACCCTTCCGCATACCTTAATGGACACTGGCTGTGCTGTAAGGCCACTGCAGATAATACTCCTGGCTGTACGCCCTGCACTGGGTAAGGGTTTCTTGTTTTAAATTCTGCCAGGGGCATGTTAAGTATGTGCAATGTGGCCTTCCTATAGGTAATATTTGTGAAGATGTTGCAAGCTGCCTGGGCATCTCTGGGTTCTAGACAACAAACTGTCGTCTTAGGTCAGTTGTGTTGTCATCCCAATCTTCTTCTCATACCTAGCACAACTGGCATCTTCAGACCCTGGTTAAATTGCTCTATCTTCATAGTACATGAGACATTAGTAAGTCTAGTACAGGATAAAATTCAAAACCATAGTATGTGAGAGCAAAATCTTAAGCTCCTAAAACTGCCTACAGCTCAGAAGGAGCGGCTTTCCATTCCTTGCTTGTATGTTAAACTGAAGACAACATCTAGACGAACAAAAACGAGTGGTGTTATTATTTATAGGGTCTCCAGCACCCTGTGTGAAATGAGAACAGCTGTTGTCCTCACAAAAACCAATGGCCTGGTTGTTGGTAACCTGCATTGTACGCTGCTTTGTAAATCCAGATCTGTGGGACCTGGGCCCGGGGACTCAGTATTTTGAAGCCCCTGCTTGAGTGTCCAAACTGCATTGTAAACCTGGGCTTATAACTGCTGGACCCAGCTGTCTCAATCATGCTGTTGCGTCCACGCTGCATTACGCAGAGCTTCTGACTTGGGTCTGTAGCTTGAGCTGTCTCCACGCAGCAAAATAACAGGGCTTGAACCCTGGCCTCTATAAGAGATCTAGGGCCTGGGTCCTGAGTGCTTGCTGACCTGACTGAGACTGTTTCTGTGGGTACGTCTACACTCCAATAAAAGCCATCAGCACCAAGTCTCAGAGCCTTGGTCAATTGACTTCGGCTCGCCTGGTTCAGGCTGCGGTGCTAAAAATTGCAGCATAAACGTTCGGACTCGGGCTGGAGCCCGGACTCTGAGACCCTCCCCCCTCGCAGCGTTTCAAAGCCTGGGCTCCAGCCTGAACATCTAAACTGCCATTTTTAGCCCCGCAAGCCTGAATCAGCTGACCTGGACCAGCCGTAGCCGTGCCACAGGTCTTTTGTTACAGTGTAGACGTACCCTGTGTGGACAGAATGGGGGCTTGGTTTCAAATGTGAGCCAGAGCCTGAACTTAGTGTGCAGGGTAGACATACCCTCAGAGGCCAAGAATTGAATAGCCAAAGACTTAGCTATCTTCTCACTGTATCTGTCAGCCTAGCCACATTCGTTAATCCCTAAAGTGTCTGCGTATTTGTAAAGAATCTTCTTTTCTGAGTTAGTGTGTGGGGTAGTTTGAACTGTCATCACCCTGACCTGGTCTGTGGAAAAACAGACCGCTTCAGGATCCAGGACACTGAGTCTAGCACCTTTTCTTGAATACTCACTTGTAAAGAAGAAAATGATACAAACTTCTGCACCTATTATGTTAGGTTTGTAGTGTTACTGTGTGGTATGCCACACATCTGCAGGATTAAGAAAAGTTTAGCAATACCTTGCTTTTAATGCCTGCATATAAATATGAAAATGATTCACACTCCCATATTCATTACATTAGGTCTGCAGTGTTGCTCTCGTGCTGTAAAAGAGATTTTTTGAAACCCGTCTGACTGAGAATGGTACTATCACTGCCTCCCTTTTTTATGTTTTACAGAGGCCTCCCTGCAAATATACAACTAGACATAGATGGAGATAGAGAAACTGAACGCATCTACTCCCTTTTCAACTTATATATGTCTAAATTGGAGAAAATGCAAGGTGAGCATGAAGAAGTGTCGTTTCACTGCTTCTAGAAATAAGAAAATAACTTAATTTTATGCTCCCTCTACCTCTAGACCAGTGGTTCCCAAACTTTAACAACCTGTGAACCCCTTTCACTAAAATGTCAAGTCTTGTGAACCCCCTCCTAAAAATGAATATTTCCAGGGATTTTCTCCTTCACCTGAGTATAAATTATAAAAGCAGTGATCTTGGAAATATAAAATTTGTTTTTATGACATGCTTATTACACACTACTATTAATTATTATTTATCATTACAGTATTTTTATTACATTATGAAAACGGGAACACTCTTCCAAGATCTCACTTTCGTAGCTTGTATCACTTTGAATAAGCCTGTTATAAGACAAGGCTCCTATGTTTCATCAAGGAGTATCAGATGTGAAAGAGCATGAAAGTATTTAAGGAGCCAACTCAAAGAGTTCCTCCTATGCAAGCATTCAGGTCTTGAGCAGTCCAGGCAAACAATGCACGTTACAACAAAGCTTAAACTTGTTCTTCGTAATCATTTTAAATACAATACGAGCTGCCTATTTAATTTTAGAAACAGCAAAAAATAGCCATTTCCCTTTCCATTTCTTATAAGGAGTCTTGAAGTTTAAATCTCCTCAGTGTGATACATATGTTTGCTTTGATCTGCTTAGCTCTTGGAAGTCCAGAGGCTCTGGGCTGCTGGCCCTTATGCTGCCCAGAGTCCCTAGGGACAGCTCTGTCCGCCATTAGGGAATTTTTTCCCGAGAACCCCCTGTAACATTTCATGAACCCCCAGGGGTTCACGAACCCCAGTTTGGGAACCACTACTCTAGACCAACTGTGCGGATACATATTTGCATAACACTGTGATCATAATTTAACTTTTTACTGCTGCCACGGAAGGTTATGTGACTTATTTTTGGTACACAGTGGAAGATTCATATGCAAAGAATGTTTTGTGTAACAGTTGTTTGAAATATGGTCTTAACCCCAGAACCCTAATATAGTTTAGGCATAGAGCATAGTTTGCATGCTCTGAATTGGCAAATTAGATTGTGCACTAACTAGAATTGTATTGATCTTGTGAGGAAGAAGCAGCCAAGTTGAGTTTTCAGGGGAACATGGTTTTGTGTTACCAGAAGCCGTGGGCATATTTCTGACTCGATTCCCCAGAGTATGCTGAATCCAAACAAAAAGAACAGGAGTCCTTGTGGCACCTTAGAGACTAACAAATTTATTTGAGCATAAGCTTTCGTGGGCTACAGCCCACTTCATCAGATGCATACAATGGAACATATATTGAGGAGATATATATACACATACAGAGAGCATGAACAGCTGGGAGTTGTCTTACCAACTCTGAGAGGCCAATTAAGTAAGAGAAAAAACTTTTGAAGTGATAATCGAGATAGCCCAGTACAGACAGTTTGATAAGAAGTGTGAGAATACTTACATGGGGAGATAGATTCAGTGTTTGTAATGGCTCAGCCATTCCCAGTCCTTATTCAATCCTGAATTGATTGTATCTAGTTTGCATATCAATTCCAGCTCAGCAGTCTCTCGTTGGAGTCTGTTTTTGAAGTTTTTCTGTTGCAAGATAGCCACCCTCAGGTCTGTTATTGAGTGACCAGACAGGTTAAAGTGTTCTCCTACTGGTTTTTGAATGTTATGATTCCTGATGTCAGATTTGTGTCCATTTATTCTTTTGCGTAGCGACTGTCTGGTTTGGCCAATAAATGCTCTAATAAATTTGTTAGTCTCTAAGGTGCCACAAGTACTCCTGTTCTTTTTGCAGAAACAGACTAACATGGCTGCTACTCTGAAACCTGTTATAGTTAAGCTTCTCTAGAAAATTCACACTTAGACTTCTAATTGCCTCTTGGGAACATAGATGAATGCATCTTGCTTCTTAATCAATAGTACTTAACTTCTAATGCAAGACCAACTTTAGTTTCTAATTACCAGCAAAGTAACACCGGTTGGCGTATGTGACCCCAATTAAACTATTTTTTACTGTGTGCCTGTCCTACTTTTTTTTAAAATCTGTTTTCATAGAGGCCTGTGGCAGCAAATCTGTATATGATGGGCCAGAACAAGAAGAGTATTCAACATTTATCATTGATGACCCAAAGGAGACTTATAAAACACTAAAGCAGATCATAGAAGGTGTTGGAACTTTGGAACAGGAACATGCTCAGTATAAGAGGGATAAATTCAAGAAGACAAAATATGGAAGCCAGTAAGTATAGTTTGTTCAATAGCTCTGTAAAACAGAATTTGATTTGGTTACGTTCTGGTTTTCAAAACAATAGAGTAGGAAAAATCTTGCAGCTGGTATAAAATGTTAACGTAGGCTTAGTCTGATTGTACTTTGAACGGTTTATAATAATTTGTAGAATGCTTTCTTTTGACAAGGTAGAGACAGTGGTAAAAAGTATTTGAAGACAAAAATGTATGAAAAGCGAAAACTCTGTAGCAAGATTATTAGGGGAAAAAAGGAATACATGCCCATAAAATATCAGCTAAATATCAGAAGATGCCTCTATTTAGCCCTGAATATTGTACAGAGCTAGTTGAAAATATTAGTTCAGTCTGCTACATCCATTTATTTAGATTTATACTGAGTATCAAAAAAAGGGCCCATTCAAAGCTTCTGGGTATACTTGATATTAAAAAACAAACACTGAAACAGACCCAGGAATTCCCCCAGTTCAACTCAAATACACAGCTACAACATGAATATAACTGAAATTAACTGACCTCACTTCTAATAAATATTTGCTTTTATGGTTTTCTGTTACAGTATAACTATTGTCAGAACATTTTATTCCAACAAGCAATACAATATAAATATAACAGTTCCACCAACTTTTTTCCCCCTTTTATAGGGAACATCCTATTGGGGACAAGAGTTTCCAGAGTTACATCAGGCAGCAATCTGAAATCTCAGCACATTCCATTTAAAGTGTGAAGGAGATCACAGGATGGTGCTGAAGGGTCAAATCGATGAAGCGACAAGCTTGCAAACTAAAATAAAAGGGAAGCCACATGTAGCAAAATGTAGATAAGTGTCAAGCTTACAAACTTTGGGACTTGCTAAGTGTGTTGTTCTCTCTCCAAGAACTGTTACGATAGTTGCTATGCACTTTATTCATCTGGTTATCAACAGATGACTGAACTCTGCCTTCTAGGCAGCTGCTGTTGTGTGTGAGTGTCTGTGTGAGTGTGTGTGTGCGAGTGTATGTGTGTGTGTATATGTTTTTATATTTGCTTCGGTTTCTTGGAATCTAGTGATCAGTTCAATGATCAAGGTGTGTGGACTTCATCTTGACACTCTGGCAATTCCTTACATTGCTGAAACCAAGCAAGCTGTTGAAAGGCAGCATTTTCTAGAATTGTTTGTTACTGTTTTGGGGGGGTTTTTGTTCCTTGTTACTGTATGATATGTCACACATCCGCATGGTATATTAGGAAAAGCTTAGCAACACTTTGCTTTTAATGCCTACATTAAAAAAGGAAGCAGCAAAAAATCCCCTCTTTTTTAGTGTCGTCTCCCACATTGTAGCTTGCATTATCAAGAGCTGGTCGAGGAGCAGGCCTTTTGTTTTTACAGTAGCATAATTTCTGTTAAAGATGCACAGTTTTTAATTGAAATCCAGATCTGAATGGTACTCTTGATATTTTTGAGATACGACGTTGTTTCTACAAAACCTTCAGTGGACATTTTTGTTTTCAATATGAAATCTTGGTTCTCTAATGAAATTAACTAAAACGAATTAGAGGAGGTGAAAGAAAATGTCTAGCATGGACATTAGTTTGCTATACAGTCTAGTCACAGTAAGATTTGAATGGCTATTTTAAGGAGATTAGATAGACAAGGTGGGGATGGTGATATATTTTATTGGACCAAATTCTGTTGGTGAGAGAGACAAGCTTTTCAAGCTTACATCCCCCACACCTGAAGAAGCGCTCTGTGTAAGCTCAGCTCTCTCACCAACAGAAGTTGGTCCAATAAGAAAGAATCCCTCCCAGACCTTGTCTCTCTAATATCCTGGGACCAACATGGCTACAACAACAATTGATATTTTAAGGAGAGGCTAAACAACTTGTTCTGATTTTGAAAAATGGCACTGCTTTTCCCCTGCAGCAGGGAGAGTACTTGGCCCTGTGCCTGACAGCTGAAATACACCAAGTCCCCAAGCATAAGTCTTCGGAGATGGTTTGCTACCGAATAATGCTTAAAAACTGAGATCCATGCTATCCTGGCACCACTTGTTTTTTTTTTTTTGGAATATAGATTTATACTTTTCCAGGGAAGTTTTTTTAAATCTTTTAAAAAATATCTAAATAAAAGTTTGCTAAAAGTAATTTAAGCTTTTGTACATTAGATAGTCGGTGTATTAATGTGTTGTGAGTGTAGGGGAAGTGGAATGAACTAGGTATCTCAGTAATATCAACAAACATTGAGGAGAGGAATTAAAAATCTGCTAAATATAAAATATAGATGTATGTGTGCTGGTTAGTTGTATGCCATAACTCTCCTCCGTAAGCGTCTGATTCAATAAGCATTTAGCTGAGATTGCACAGAAGCCCATGCAATGTCATGGAAGATATGGGTCGTAAGCTTCTGTGCAGCCGAACTGGGTATTGTTTTTCAGTTGAATTGGATCAGAAAATATTAAACTTTCAGCTTTTTAATGTGAAGATAATCGTATCTTTTCCTAAAGTGTTATCAAATAAAATCTTCAACAGTGTCCTCATTGCATTTGGAGCACACAAGATGGCTCACTTAGTTTGAAAGTCTCTGTTTATTAGTGGTGATGTTAGGAATGGGATTGCTTTGTTCTCTGTGAACATGCTGTAGAGCAGAATCCCAATAGAGGATCGTCATGTATTCATTGTCACCAGGAAGAGTGGGGGATGGGAAATAGAAAAGTGTTGCAGAACATGAATTTTGGACTCCAAGCTGTTAGCTGCCATTTAATTGCAAATTTAACCTGTATTTGTAACTTAATATTCTGTTTATAAAATACTAATAATCTGTAATGTGTGTTCTACTTGCCAATTAAAAGAAGTGTTTTATTTCTGAAAAGTGTGTCCTTTTAATCTAAGTTTAGTCCAAATTTAATGAAAAGACTAGATAACAGTTGTAACCTGTCACGTCAGCTAGTATAGGGCTGAGCGGCGCATTTAGTGAATAATACATATTCTGTGCCAATTACTGTGTGAATGTTAAAAAAAAAAAAATGTAACAACTCAGTCTGTTAAGTAATTGTTTTTTCGAATGTTCAATTTCTCCAAGTGGCAGTTAGTTCACCCGCTCAAGGGCTTCTATGAATTAAGCATAAACTGCAAGATTTTCTGTGCTGAGCTGAATTCACCACAGTTCTACTGGTGGGTCTTTGTAGGAACATTAGGAGATGGTAAATATCACTTTTGTAGAAGATAATCTGCCATAATGCTTGGAAGTCCAGCTAATGATCAAGAAACCACTCCTCACTGCAACGGATCTGAGCCGCTGTCATGGGGATCCGAGCCCTGTTTCTGGCAGAAGAGCAATTTTAAACAACCGCTCCCTAGCTGTGTGGTGGAGTTGTGGTTTAACAGGTACACTGCAATCTGTGTTGCTGAAGCAGGAAGGAGGATCATTGTGGTGGAGGGAGAAGTTTGCTAGCGATTTTTACCACAATAACCAAAGCTGATTTCAGTGTGGAATTGCTATAGCTTCAGAGATCCTCTTGAATTAACAAACGAAACATTTACAGCAAGAATGCAGAACTCTAACCCGGAACTATAACCCTTAGAATTCTAACAAGCACAGGCTTTATGGTTGTACACTGAGGAACAAGTGTAGAGTTAACTCCCAGCTCGGTCTGCCTTCCTTCTACTCAAACTCCGTCTCTGGACACTGGTAGCCCTTGATGCTGTTCTGAGAGGCCTTCCCACCCCCAATAGTTTCCTGTTCTCTGTTGGCTTTCCTGGCCTGCTGCCGTTGCTTTATTCCATGCCAGGATGCCTACACCTCGCTGTCCCTGCCACTGTGCACACCCTGCACTGCCTCTGGCCCACCCTGACACTGCTAGTACAAAGATGCAGAGTAGAAGGGTTGGTCAGGGAGCAGAAGGGCAGGGTGCAACTCATTCTGCCTGCAAAAGCTAACCCAAACCCTCCTCTTAGTCCTTCTCTTTCCCTCCACCATGCCCTCATGTTCCAGGAAAACGGCCAGTCCTGAAACATTAAAACCAGCAAGGGCTACTAGTGGCCTGAGATCAAGTAGCTGTAAAACAGTTTGAAATAAGATTGAAGAGTTGTTGATACAGCTTCACATTTAACGTATTCTAAAATCTCCTTACCTTGAAAGACACCAGGTTTTGTACAGGTAGAACATACTCTCCCGGAGGCCTTTATCCTGACCCACAGAAATCCAGTTCTAATCTACATTTTAGTTAAGGATCAGCTCTTGCTTTCCTAGAGCTAACTTAGAATACAATTTAAACCTTTGTTCCAGTTCCCAAGTTTGAATTTTCTCACATCCCTTTCCAACTCACAAATTCTTAGACTGGACAGTGTCTAGAGTCCTTGAATTCTAGAACACTCTGTTAGGTCAAACAATGGATGCGTTCTAACCAAATGCAAATGAGACAATGTCAGCCAGTGATTTTGACATTGGTTCTTTCTAGTCCTTTAAAATGCATTTCTCCTGTGGTCCCCCACTTCAAATACTGCTCTCCATATTTCACTGTATACTTGTTGGACACACCTGGAAACAAAACTCAAGTTATTCTAGATTCTCACTACCACGTAAGTGTTGAACTAATATTAACCTTCAAAGCTGCATTTTCCCTGCAAAACAACTATGCAAGAGCACTGGTTATGAGGAGAGATGCACATTAAAACCAAGCTTCCAAAACCTTCACAGAAATTCTGTGACACTAGCAACTAGCTTCTGACTGCTCCTTGTAGTGATTTTAGTATAGGCCTGTAGTAGTTCCGGGGTGGGGCTCGTCCCTTCCTGGGGCGCCTGGGAGCCAGGCCGCCCCGCTACAAAGCGAATAACGGTTCAGGGCTCAGGCCCTTAGGCAGGGGCTGAGCACACAATTAACAGCCCTGGCCCTGGATCAGGGCGGGGCAGCAAACCAATAGTCAATCAGCGGCCCAGGCCTTGTAGCAGAGGCTGGGTCAGTTTGGGTTAGCCCAGGCCCTAGGTCAGGGCGGGGCAGCAAACAAATAGTCTGTCAGAGGCCCAGGCCCCTTGGACAAGGAGGAGGAGAGACTGCCACCCGGCGCGGGGTGGCAGAGGGGAAACACAGGCCCACCCACTCCACTGTGTTCCAGCCCGGGGCCCTATCCGCAGCAGTCCGTCTATCGCGCAGTCAGTGGGGATCCTGACCGCAACACACTGACATGGGTTCGGGGTCTGCTATCCCCGGGCCACTTCCCATCTCCTCCTCCATGGGTACCTGTCCATCCTGAGTCTCATCTGCCGTGTCCCAGATCATGGGCTCCTCCGGGCCCCGAGCACCGGGTAGGTTTGTTGCTCCCTCTGGGCCCTCGGCGGGGGGAAGCTCAGACCGCTCCTCAGGATACCAGGCCCTCGGCAGGCTCGGCCAGTCCTCCTCTGGATACCGGGCTCTCGGCAGGCTCGGCCAGTCCTCCTCAGGATACCGGGCTCTCGGCAGGCTCAGGCCCGCGGGAGCTCGGGCACCAGCGTCTGTCCTCTCCCGCTGCCAGCCAGCTACTGAGCGCTGTGGCTTGGCCTTTATACTTCCTGTCCCGCCCCTTGACTTCCGGGGGGCGGGGACAGGCGGTGGTGGCTCCGCCCACTCTGGCGGCTGTTCTGGCTCGTCCCTTCCAGGGGCGCCTGGGAGCCAGGCCGCCCCGCTACCAGGACCCAGATACTCACTTGACTAACCTGATTGTCAGACAGAAAAGCATCATGAATGGGAAAAGTCTGTGGGTACATTTCATTCCTAATTGCCCGGGATTAAAAATAAACTTTAGAACAGTATGTGGATGTGGGTGATCTTGTCCTCTTTCCTCTCCCGGGTCCAATATTCCTGCTCCAAGATGCAAATAATTTTAAGTAAAAAACAAAGTAATAATATTCACAATCCAGGCTATTAACTCCTTGGATTACAGGTCTGTCTCATTTTATGCGGGGATTCCGTTCCGCGGTTAGCGCGTAAAGCGAAAACCGCATATAGCCAAAATTCCATTGAGTTCAATGGCGGGTGAAATCGCCCGCACTACAGGTATAGTATAAAAATTGTTGTTTTTCTCTCTTGTTTTTGCCGACCGCATAAAGTTGAAATCGCGCCTGTTAAATGCGCGTAAGATGCGACAGACCTGTCTTGGAGACAAGAACATTGCAACCCATTTCTAGGGGCAATGTTCAGTGCACTAGAAAAATCTGTTTTCGTAAAGGAATTTAAAAGGCCCCCTACTGGATCCCTTCCAGGCCAAATGGGCAGGAGGGAACACATTGCTGCACATTCCAAAAAGGAAAGTTTGAAATGGATTTATCTGGCACATTTGTCTGTAAAACTTCACACCAGAGAAACAGGACTTCTTATGGGACTTTCCAGGTTTGCCAATAGGGTTTTAGCTGATGTTTAATGACATTCTGATGGTGCTTATGATGTCACAAAGATATCTAACATCAGGAGTACTAAATGTCACACACACACCAAGATTTTTCACTCAGTAAGTACATCAAGTGAGAATCAGGAAACCAAGGCTCTTGCCTGGTAACTTTTAAGGTCTTGTGACTCTCCTCCACATAAAATCCCAAAATGGAAAAGGATGTAAGCTCATCACACAAGAGATACATGCAGGGGGTCCAACTATCAAAAATAGCACCTGGTGTCCATAGAGTCCTCACAGAAACATCTGATCTTTACAGAAGTAAAAGTGTCAGTGGCCTCCCATTGAAGTCAGAGCTCACCAGCCTGATTGAGAAAACCCTGCAAGAAGTTGGTAAGAAATCGTGTCCATCTGAAAAACAGAGCTCTTTGCTTAGAGACTTATTTGGGGAAGGGAGGGCTGCTTGCAAGGCATAGCTACCTGACGTCCTTTGCTGTGATTACTTGCTCCCTATCCTTGTCTGCAGTATTCTCTTAATGTCTCTAGGAAGTTGTTTCAATTTGCTAACACAGCAGGTGCAGTTACGGAGGGATCCATCAGAAGCGTGTGAACATGTGAAGAATATAAAAACCATGTCAGTCACCATAAGAAATGTGATGGAGTGAGGAAATAAGTAAAATTGTAGGCTACGGCCTGTGCCTGCTTGTATCCATGGCTCCTAAAGTCTTGGGAGAATAGTAATGTTATGGGATGACTTTGGAACATTTAGAACTGAATTCTCTACATGAGGCACCTTCTGACTTCATTACAACTGAAGATAGACTGAAAGATTTTGGTTAACAAATATATTTCTTGTCCTGAGCTAGCAAATAATTACATTGTATATGAATTATTTAAAATAATGTAAAATGGGCATTAAGCTTGACTGGGATATTCCCAAACTGCTCGATTCTGCAGTTGTGCCATGCAAACGGTGACTGGAAGAGACCAGTGGCTGAATGAATAATAATTGTACACTCTTATCAATGGCATAGGTGCAGCACGGTCTAGTAGCATAATCACAGGACAGAAAGCCAAGCACTCATATATTCTCATCTCAGCTCTGACATACAGTTGATGTGTGTCTGGGCAAATTGCGTATTCTCCTTTCACACCGTTTTAGTGAGTTCATGCACTCACCAGAGTAAATCAGGAGTAACTCCAGTGAAGTCAATGGAGCTATTCCTTGAGTGCAAGAACTGAATTGTCAGCTTCTCTCTCTATTCATTAAATGAGGATAATACTTACCCATCTTATACGATTTATCAAATATTTGTACAGAGCTCCAAAGATTTGCAATGTTAAATATTATCATTATGTATCGATTATTATGCCCAAAGTTGTCTGCCCTTAACAGAATTACCAACAGAGTTAACATAAATAGGTCAGTTAACCAAATAAATATGAGATACAATTTAAAGATCCACCAACAGCCTAGACTCAATGTAACGCATATATGAACTATAAAGAAATAACCTCACAACAAATTCAAGCAGTTTTGAGTCTCATCTAGAAGGATGAGTAACACGCACACACCTGTGGTGAATGTTATGGACAGCAGCATTCCAGGGATGCAGGAGCAATTTGTATAGTGGGGGTGTGAAGAGCCATTGAACCAAACTGTAAACTGTGGATATGAGGGAAATCACTTCAAGCCCGAGGGTGCTGCTGCAACCCCAGCACCCCTAGTTCCAGCACCTATGCAGCATTCCAGAGAGATGGACCCTGGATGGAGATAGTCTCCCCACCTTTCTTACAACACTCAGCATCTTAAAATTCAGTCACCATTGCCACTGTTTTACACTCTCCCAAGTAGAGCTGGGTCAAATTTTTCAAATAGTTTACTTGCTGAAAAAAAGCAGGTTTGGGTCGACTGAAACTATTTGTGAATTCAGTGCATACAAAAAAAGTAAAAATATTTCGTTTTGCAAAACAAAAAAGGGTGTAAACGGACAAAACCCAACCCCCTCACCTGAGAATTAAGCAATTAAAAAAATGGGCGGGAGGGGGGAGAAACTTCATCAAACCCCAAATCAAATTTTATCAGTTTTTTATTTTGGCCACTGAAAGCTCAATCATTCACTCAGCTCTTCTCCTGACCTCAGGCAGATGATAGAAAATAGATTTTGTATTAATTTGCCTGAGGTTATGAACATGCTTAAGTTTTTAAAAAGTATGATATGTGTGATAAAATATTTTTGAATTATTCCTGTGTTTAGCCAAAAGCTTTTTCACAGCTCTACTTACCCAATTAACAGTAAGCCTTTGGAAAACCCTGGTGACGTTGGCCTGGAAATGTGCATATTTGGCCCCCATTTCTCATTATAATAAAAATGTAGCTCTTTGCACTGGTGACACCAGAGTCTTAGATGCACAGTGTTACAAACAAGCATTAATTGATCTTAGGCATTTGAATTTCTGTTAACAAGGCAGTATTGATGTAACTGTATTGGTCCCAGGATACTGACCTGAAGAAAAGCTCTGTGTAGCTTGAAAGCTGCTCTCTTGTCCCACCAGTAGCTGGTCCAATAGAAGATATTACCTCACCCACCTTGTCTCTCTCTTACTGGCACACTGATTTTGAAGTATATAGAGCGTTCCTCTGCAGGTGGAAGGATTTCCACAATGCTAAAATTGTGATAATTTTATACCTGCAGAGAATTTTGCTGAAGAGAGTAAAGGAGGAAAAGAATTCTATGAATGATGGTGTAAGGAAATGTAACAGACAGTTACATTTGTTTACAAAATTGTGCACAAAAAAACCACAATGAAAGAATTTGTATCTACTTTTAACAAGGTTTTCTGTGTTCTTATTCATCATCAACATCATCATCAAGGCAAATCCCAAAACGACAAAGCTTCCTTGCAAATTGAAGGACTTGATTGTGTTTTGTTTTGTTTGTTGCAACCCAGTGACTATTCCTCCTTTCAGTCCTGCCCAAAAGTCATATTCCTGTAGCCATGACATCAGGCTATTGTCATGGAAACGACTTGAGATTTCCCTGATTAGAAGAGAGAGGATATGAGAAACAAGCCCTTTAAACACAATGGACTGGAATCATCCCAGCTATAAGGAAATGCAACTCTATTGACTTCAGCTGAGTTGTACCTTGCTTACAGCAGGTCTGACTATGATTCGTTTTGCCCTGACCAAATACTGAGATTCACTTGATGTCAGCAGCTTCTAACCTCATGCTAGTTAAATGCTGCTAGTGTCAGCAGCTGCCTTGTTCAGGGCAAAGACCTCTTATTATACACATACTGCTCTGTAGGGTGACCTTATTGAAACCCATAATTCTAAAAATAAATTTCAACCTCTACAGCTACGTATCCACTCATTATTTATCTATATCTAGCAATATACTAGTCACATTGGTGGCCTCATCACTATAGTTTCATCATTCTTACCCAATTACCATATATACCTCTACCCCGATATAACGCTGTCCTCGGGAGCCAAAAAATCTTACTGCGTTATAGGTGAAACCGCGTTATATGGAACTTGCTTTGATCCGCCGGAGTGCGCGCCCCCCCCCCCCCCCCCACACACACACACGGAGCGCTGCTTTACTATGTTATATCCGAATTCATGTTATATCGGGTCGTGTTATATCGGGGTAGAGGTGTACTTGCCACATTCAGCACAGCTCGTCTAGCTGACAAAAGCATCTGCAATTCTCCTGTCACGTGAAATCACCCAAATTAAAGAGAAATTAGCCTCGAAATCTGGATGTTCTCACTAGCCAAGCACTAGGGAAATCGGGGATATTCCCCAGGAAGCATAGCCTGCTCTTAATGAATAACCCAGTTTTTGTACCAGCCAGGCCTTCTAAAGTTGATATTTACTGGAAAATCTCTGTCTGTTCCTATCAAATATTGTACTTGCAAGGAGGCCTCTTGAGACAACCATGCCATGAAGCCACTGGTGAGCAACTTCAGATGAACCCTGCTAATTGTAAATGGATGCATGTAAACCTCTCAGAAGAGACCAGCCTCAATGCCACTGTGTGCAATATTTTTGTCTGTTAGGGAACATGGCATTATTCAGGCAGCCTAGCTACTGTATGGCCTCTCAGCCACTGTACTTCTTCTCAGAGTGTTCTTACCTTTAAAACAAAAAATAAGTAACTCCCGCAAATAGCTCCCTCAAAGCTCTTTGTCAGGGGGATGGAATATAGCAAAGTCCTACAACTTCATAAGCCTGGCTCCTCACCTGGGGGCACAACTTGTCCTCAAAAAATTTGCAGGCACCCTTCTGTGTCTGCAGTTATTTGCAAGAGCACAAAATGTGTCCTTAAACAAACAAACAAGAAAGAAAGAAAAAACTGCCTCAAACCTGCAGGGACCGAGAGAAGCTTGGAGTGTGGCTTTGCCCAGGGTACAGCCATTCTGGAATTCAGTATCTGAAGAGCTTTGTTGTCTTTATTTTTTTCATATCAAGAGGGGTTCCTGACATTCATGCTTTTAGTCTTCTGCAGAAGTAATGAGAACTTCCTCATCTTGAATCTATGCCCTTTCCACACACCCGTGGTTAACTGGTCCAATTGAAATGGATAAAATGTAATGCAGGGTCAGAGGAGACACTGCTCTCTATTCTTTCCAGAATAACTATAATTGGCACCTTACCCTTCTTTAACACTTATTTTTTCTCCCAGAGAAGTGCAGTAGGAACAAAGTAAGGAATTTGCTAACCTTAACTTTATGTACTGTGGCTTTGTTCTGGTTTTACTTTTCTTTCTCTTCATAACATTTTCTTTGTCTTCCTGTCTTTTAAATACCTGCACCTACTTTCTATTTGCTTACTTGCTGCCCCATTCCATGACTTTTCAGATGGCAGCAGCCTCTGCTGCTGTTCATGTTTTCAGGTGATGTCTTCACACTACTGCTGTTTTAGCTTAGGTAGGGGTTTGGATACCTGAGCACAGGTTTTCCCCAGTGTCATTGTCATCCTGCTGGTTACTTCACAGGAGAGGCCTGAAATGAAACAAGTTCATCTGGCACCAGCCTTCCACAGGTTGCACTTTGGGACCTCCCCATCTCTGATGCTAGGTGTAAGCCAGCAGGAGTGCAGAGGTTGGCCCAAAAGGCTTAGAGCAAGGGGCAGTGTTGTGTGAGTCAACAGGGCTGGTCTGACATCGCTATCCTTACCAGCTCCATCCAAGGACAGAGCAGAGCTGAAATGCTGTGACACTGAGGAAAACTTGTGCTCAGGTATCCAAACCCCGACCCAAGCTAGAGCAGCAGTGTGAAGACACATCCAAAGGCACGAACAACAAGAGGCTACTGCCATCCTGAAAATTCATGGAATGGGGCAGCAAGTAAGGAACTAGGAGGGCAGTGAATGTATTTAAAGGTGGGGGGGGAACATGCAGCAATTCTCACTAGAACAGCAAAAGGTGGGAAATCAAAAATGTCCTTAGAGGAAAATTAGACATGGTTAAGATGTTATTTTGGTGTCTGAAGGAAACTGCTAAAGAGCTCTTTCCTTTTTAGAAGCTGGGAATTCAGAAGAGAGGACAAAAAGTGAAGTAGAGGACTGGTAAGCAACCACTAAACATCAAAATAAGATGAAAGTAGGTTTGCCACTCCTGGGTGCTAGTAGAACCCGGGCTTTGTAGGTATGAATTAGAAACAGGCACTTGGCTTTAAAACCATGGACAGCCTGCTCTGCTCTAAGGATGAAAAATCTCATAGCCCAGGTAAAGCAAGACCACACAGACATTGTACGGGGGCCAGTGTGGTGGATGGAACTCTGTCCCCAAGTTGGAGTCAGGCTGTGGGGCACCTATCTGGCCAGCTCACAGCCCGTGGGAAATTACTTGAAAGTCACATTGCACAGTTCATTTAAAAATGTGTAACACCATTGAAATCAATGGGAGCTGCATGTGCTCAGCATTTCTGGAAATCAGGTCATTGTGCTCGATAGCAAAACTATAGGAAATGTTGGTGAGTTGAATATTTTAGTCAAACTCCAGTGGGTTGTTAATGTGTACATATGTCTTTATGTGCAGCCAGGTGGAGCTGAAAAAGAAAGGGGATGATGACAAAGAGGAAAATAAGGATGGAAACTGTGGTCAAGAAGAATATGGCACTAGAATAGGCACGGCTGAGCAATTGGTCAGGAAACATGAATTTAAAAAGCACAAAACAGTCTTTCTAATTGTTCTACTTTCACTTACAAACTGTCCCATCTCCTGTCCCATAGGAAGCACAGACAGAAGATTTAAAAGTGGAAGAAGTTCTCCTGGAGGTACAGGCAAGTAACTGTAATTCAACTAACTGCTTGTCATTCAAACGAGCAAATGTGGAGGTGACTGTAAGATGAAGACTCCAGTGAGAAGAAGGTGGGGGGAAGCTAGAAAGGGTTTTCTTGCAGGAATGAAGTTACTTTCAGAGGAATATGTGTGACCCATTTTATGGAGTATTCAGTTTCAATCTGATGATCATTAGCTGTTGTTTTCGTTAAACTCTAGTGCAGAACTTTGGATTAGTGCCAGACCCTTTCCCATTGCTCTACTCAAAGGAGAGCTCAGTTGTGCATCTACCCTGAGGGCCAGAGATAGGACTCAGTCCTACTGTAGTCTATAAATGGAGCCTCTTTGCCTGAGTAAGGGCTGCAGCAGCATGCCCTCTTCTCTCTCCATGATGGCCTTAAAGCAACAGCAGATTCGACAGGAGCATCTTCTGCTATGTTATAAAGTCTGTTTTCCCACATGGCTGTAGAGAGTTAGTATATCTTCAGGATGGCCCAAATCAGGTGACTCGAGAACATGTTTGTGACCTGTGAAAGACTCTCTCCCTGGCAAGACCTGAGTTCAAGGTTCTCTATTGCAAAAGTAATGGCTGAAGACACAACAGTTATGTACAATGGGATAAGGAGTTGCCTTTTCTGAATGCTCCCTGTGTGGCTTATTAGGTATTAGTAATGTCACCAACTCCAACAGGGAAGCAGCGATTTCTGAACTCAAGTCTAGGCAGGTATGTAAAGAAGAAATTAAACATAATTAAAAATATATTTACAGTTAAATCTTCACTGAGAATCACCTCCAGAAGGTGGGCCCTGACTGTAGAAACCATGTTAAAGTATTCAGAAGGCTCCCAATACAATACTGTTGAATCTTAATTTAGATGTTCAGATACCACAGTGATGAGCATGGTATAAATAACTATGAAACCTCTGCTAGACACCCAATTTTGGCCAGTGCCTTTGGTAATCACTTACTAGGTTTTACCATATGTTAATTCTTGTTTTCTTTCTTTGTTTCCTCATTTTCATTTTTTTTTTAAAGATTTTCAATTCATTTAATGCTTCACTGTCTTCTACTCACTCCTCTCTCCTAGAAAGACCTGTCTACTTTTGTGGAAATTGACCTAAGAGATGAAGTTGAGGAGGTAAGAAAATAAAACCACCAGGCCTGGACACACAGGATTTTATCTTATTTAAAGCATCATTTCCCCAGAAGGGGCAGGTGTGAGAGTGAAAAGCAGCATGGAATATACAGTTCTCCTTCTGTTTCCAGATCAGCTATAAGCTGCCTGCTACCTCTCTGTGTTTCAATTTCCTCATAAGTGTGATGGCCTGAATACGTCCTTACCTCAGACAGGTGGTGTATGGTTTAATACTGAGGTTTTTAAAGTGCACTGAAATTCTTTGAATGGCAGGCCTTATAAAAATGTAAGGTGTTTACTGTTATTAACAAGATAAAGAGTGTGTATTATCCAAAGAGGCCACGTGCAGTTCCTCCTTTCATTACAGAAATACAATAAGGTGATTCAGAGAATGATAGACCTGTAAGTCTTACATCTGTACCTGGCAAATTGGTTGAATCGATAATTAAAAGAGAATAACAAAATATATGGAAGATTGTGATCTGATAGGGTTTAACCAGCACAAACGCAGCAAAGGAAAATCACGTCTCACTAATCTCTTAGAATTCTTTGAACACATCAGTAAAGTAGTGGATAAAGGTGTGACGCTTTGGGGTTCAGCCTGGGTCAGTAAGGGATGGTGTCACCACCTGCCCTGTAACCATGGGTGTTTCTGTGCAGTGCAGCCTTAGCTCAGAGCCCTGCCACCAATAGCTGGCTCACAGTATAGTGGCTTCACCCTGGCTTCCGCCTAGTTACTCCTTGCAGGGTGTCCCCCAACAGCCCTTCCAGACCCGAGTCTCCCCAAAACCATCTGCCCTGCAGTGTCCAGTCCCTTTCCCTAGAACACTCACAAAACCCTTTCAAGTTTGCTGCTCCTTTAAAGAGACAGTACACAGCACCAGCCTGTTAGTTTGGCATAGGATTTCACTCTTCCATTTGAAATGCTGAACTGAGATGGTTGTGTAACAAAACAAGAGCAAGTGGTGGTGTTGCCGTGTCAGCCCCAGGATATTAGAGAGACAAGGTGGGTGAGGTAATATCTTTTATTGGACCAACATCTGTTGGTGAGAGAGACACGCTTCTAGAGCTCTTCTTCAGGTCTGGGAAAGGTACTCAGAGTGTCACAGCTAAATACAAGGTGGAACAGATAGTTTAGTCTAAGTAGCTAGCACATTTTCTAAGGGACCATTCAAGGTGAAGGGGCCTGTTAACACTCCAGTAGTCACAAAAAAACAAGGTGGGTTAGTGGGTTGCAGATTGTTGTAATAAACCATACATCCAGCATCTTTATTCAGACCATGATTTTTAGCATCTAGCAAAGTTATGAATTTAGGATCCTAGACTCGTCTTTTCACAGAGTGATCACTCTGTATCTGACCTATCAGTCCTCATCCCCAAAGGAAACCCGCACAACATTTTCACAAGATAAGCCTGGGAGCTTTGCTAGACACTAAAAATCCTCCACTCTGGTTTGCCTGATGGCTTTGTTCTGCCTTTCATGTAAACGTAATTTCATTGTCTCTCCTTGCTCAACTTACATTGGAGACACATTCAAGCAGGCAGAACTACATTCCTTGTCTAGAAAGAGGTGACCTCAGCCTTGCCTGCCAAACACCTTTTAAGAATATATTTCCAGCACACCTTTATAATTTTTCATATAACACATACATACATACACCACCTACATAGGCGGCAGGTATCATAGGCTGTGCCTCCCCGTGGCCCTGCCCCCAGGCCAGCATGCTTCCAGCAGGGACTTGGGGCAGCTGGAATTGCGCCGCGCTGCCCGCCTGGCACTCCAGGGCTGGCTGCCCGAGCACCGGGACTGGGGGCCGCCCAAAGCACTAGGGCTGGGGACTCGGCGACCGTGCTGCCCAGCCACCTGAGCACCAGGGCTGAGGGCATGGCGACCACGTTGCCCGGCCACCCAAGCACTTGAACTAGGGGCCACCCGGGGCTGGGGCTGTGGCAACTGCGCTGACCAGACACCCAGAGCCCCGGGGCTGGGAGGGCGGTGACCGCGCTGCCTGGCCACCTGTAGCGCCAGGGCTGTGACCATGCAGCCCAGGGGCTGTGGGCACTGAGGCTGTGGCGCACCGGGGCTGTGGCCTTCCTCCCCCCACACCCCCCGGCTGTCCAGCGCTGGGACTGGGGGCCAGGGTGGGGGAGCTTTGGGCTCCTGCAGGGGAGGGGCGGGGCCTCGACCACAAGGGGAGGGGCTGCGAGTTAGGTTCCCTGGGTGGCCGGATCACCAGCCGCCCATGACCACCTAATAATATTGATGACCAGTGTGTTGCCACTTAACATATGATACAGTAGAACCACAGAGTTACAAACACCTCGGGAATGAAGTTTGTTCATAACTCTGAAATGTGTGTAACTCTGAACAAAACGCTATGGTTCTTCATTTAAAAGTTTACAACTGAACATTGATTAGCTTTGAAACTTTACTATGCAAAAGAAAAATGCTACCTTACCTTTCCTTACCTTGTCAAATCTTTTTTTTAAAACTTCCCCTTTGTTTTTTTAGTAGTTTGTTTAACACAGTACTGTACTGTATTTGCTTTTTTGATTTTATTTTTTGTCTCTGCTGCTTCCTGATTGTGCACTTCTGGTTCCAAATGAGGGGTGTGGTTGACTGGTCAGTTCGTAACTCTGAGATTCTAATGTACCTTACATGACACCTTTTACACATATATTATACCTACCCTGAGCTGGTCAGGTCAGCTGAGGCTCGTTGCTCCATGTCGGGCAATCCCTTGCCCTCTGGCATTGATGTGTTATTAGGGCCACAAAAGGAGAACCAGTTGACAATTTATTTAGATTTCAAAAAGACCTTCAACAGGGTCCCGCACAAGTGGCTCCTAATGAAGCTAAGGAGTCATGGGGAGAGAGGCAAAGTACTGTCATGGATCAATGACTGGCGAGGAGGCAGAAAGCCAAGAGTAAGATTAAATAATGGGCAATTTTCATCCTTGTAACAGATTACCAGCAGGGAGCCTCAACGGTCTGTACTAGCTCCTGTGGTGTTCAATATATTTATTACTGATTGGAAAGCAGGATGAGTAGCAACATAGCAAAATTTGCAGATAACGCAAAGTTATCTAGGTTAGTCATGACCAGAGAGAACTGTGAGGCACTTCAGAGAGCTCTAAACATGCTAGGTGAATGGGCAACACACCAGCAAATGAAATTCAATATCATTATATCCAAAGTAATGCATGCTGGAAGGAAAAATTTAAGCTACTTGTACACCTTATGGAGGTCTTAATTATTAGTTCAGGAAAGGAACCTGGGGATCATTGTAGATATCCCAATGAAAACCTCTGCTCAGTGCACAGCTGTGGTCAAAAAAGCTAACAAGCTGTTAGGTTGCATAAAGAATGCAATGGAGATTAATACCGAAAACATTATAATGCTTTTCCCTAAATCAATGGTACAGCCTCACCTAGAATACTGCGTGCAGTACCAGTTACCCCATCCCGAAAGGATATTCAGAACTGGAGGGCGTTCCACAGGAATTATTCACGGCTTAAAGTTACACATGCTTAAGTGCTTTTGTGGACTGGAGCCTCATCAGGAAAGGAAGTAGAAGTAACACAGGGAGCAGACTTGTTAACTGAAAGATGCCATTTTCATAGTATCTGGAGTAGAGCCGCTCTTTTAAGATTTGCTGCATGTTGTTGTTAGATGGAAGTATTTAGTCAAGAAATTCCTGTTTGTAAATATTTTTTGTGGTTCAGATAACTGAACACTTCTTGACAGAGAAGAAACAACCAGAAGAAGAGGAAGAACCAGCTGAACTCGAGTATGGAAAACATTTTAACTTTCATGCAAAACATTAGAGGGAAAGGCTAATGTAAAATGATGATGAGGTGTGTTCTTGTTGGGCTTGTTTTATCATGAATATATTATAGGACAAATCACAAGCTGGTGGAGATGCAAAGGGACATAAGTCATGACGACAGTTAAAACAAAAAGTCCAGTATCACAGGCATTTTTTATTCCCCAAATAATCCCTCCCCCACCCCCACCCTCCTCTTTTAGTGCCAATAACTATAAATGTGTTTTCACACAGGAGCACAGTTCTGGAACCTTAGAAGCCAGCCCAGCCCTCACTGATCTTAAACCTGGCTTGTAACTCTTCCATATGTTATCATTTCCCCCCAACTCTCTCAACTTCGTATGAGGTAGAAACCCACAGTGTTTACTCTGGAAGGTGCAATGGAATGTCTAGCTCCCTGCCCGGGCCCTTCCTGGGAGCCAGGGTTACAGGCATGGAATGCATCTTTTGGTTGGGATTGTCGACTAGCAGAGAGAGACTGGGGCTAGGCTAGAAGCTGCCTGGGGTAGAGGTGAATTGCCCTGGCTCATAGGCTATGGGCTGAATAGAGGGATCTAAGGGTGGAAAGATCCAGTCATCCAGATACATACAGTAGGAGTCTCAGCCTGCAAGTCTGATAAGAGTTGTTTTTATATTGCATGTAGTTAGCCATTGCTGCCTGGGGTGTTATTTCTTTGGCATATTTTTGAATTTTGAAAGATTGGTTCATTCTTTAACTATTTTATTTTCCCTGTACTTATTTAACCATTTTTTAAGACTAATAAATAAGTGTATTCGAGTGGGAGCAACAGCAGATACTAAAGTTGCATAAGACAAGGAGTTCCCATTCTAGCCTTGTTTTCGGTCTCACATAACTTCTGGATACTTTCACCTTCGAGGCCGACATTTTTCAGGCTTGGTCTTTACCTGAAGGTGAATTTATGTGTGGTTCTGGGGGAGGGAAGAGGGAGTTTGAACAAGCACGAGTCAGTTATTTTTGAGTAGGGGGGTCAGGGGAATACTCTTCCCCACTATGAAGTGTTGTGATCGCTTTTCGAACTGTTCTTTAGCCAGAGACAACCCATATCTGCCAATGGTGGGGGGAGGCGGTGCAGAGTGAGGACAGTGGCTTCAGCAGATGTTACTGAGCATGCTCAGTCTGTGTGAGCATGCTCAGTACAAGCCAAGCAGCAACTCTGAGGGGTCACGTGACCTCATGTGCCCTCTTCTCCCCCACATGTCTCTTCTGTCTTTAGACAAAGTAACTGTGAGCAGAAAGTTAGAATTTTATATGGCATTAGCCTTCATTGAAACTCTGGTGGAAACTGTTTTTGATTTGACCTATACATCTTTTTCGTATGCTGTGCACGCACAGTACATCCCATGGCTTTCAGCTAAAGAAGGCTGCGCTGCACATGCAGATATGGCTGATATAGCTGTATAATGACCAGTGTACTGCAGGTATAGAGGGAGGGATACACACGTTGTAATGTTTGCAGGAGAAGCCCCCCTCTGATGCACCTTAGGAGCAGTGAAGCTCACAACATTAACTGGGGTGGGGGTAGGTGGGTCTCTTGCAGACCAAGTAAAGTGGGATGGCCAGTATTTTGGTGATGTCAAGCCAAAGAGTTCCATATTTACATGCTCTATTGCTAATTTGTTGCAAATCAATAGAGCTTCAATACCCCAGAGAGTGAGGCTTCCATTTTCTATGTTTTTATCTCCATCTTTTTCCATTATTTAAAAAAAATCTACATTGGAATTAGAGTTACACGGTTAAGAACTGAAAGGTTGGAAAATAACTTGCTTACAGTATGCAGTGTTGTAGCTGTGGTGGTCCCAGGATATTAGCGGGACAAGGTGGATGAGGTAGTATCTTTTATTGGACTAACTTCTGTTGTGAGAAAGACAAGCTTTCGACCTTACACAGAGATACTCTTCACGTCTGTTGCACTGAGAGCCACTTTATTCAGTCTGTCATTCTGCAGCTGTTATTTTCCTACAAGTCCTGCTTCTCCGTTGTATCTCCTTCCCTTTATACTCGAGTTAGCCACTAGGTGGGGCTCTTAGTACGTGCTGGCCTTGTCCTCTGAGCACTTGCAGGTCCTCTGCAATATTTTTTTGTGATACAACTCATGGGCCCCATTTCTAATGGTAGCAAGACAAACCTCTTGCTGTTTACACGATGTTAAATGGAATGAAATTTGGAGAATGTTAATTTTCAAGTGGCATCACTTGTGCTATGAAAATACAAGTGACCTAAAATCTACTGTTCACTTTTCAGGGCCTAGTAAGTATTTAAATCTATGCACCAATTACAGTGTGAGGCAAATATTTCAGAAGTTTGATCTGCACCTCACACTGTGTCTTGTTCTAAACATTGGTTCTGTGCTTCCTTTTGCGGGGGGGGAGGGAGAGAGAGAGGTGAAGGCAGCCTGTTAAACAGTGTTCCGAGCTCTCACAAATTTATTTCAAGCATCGTGATTGTGGGCCTTCTTTGCGAAGCACTCATGAAAATAGGACAAGCTCCTGTCTTCATACAATTTTGGAAAAGATAGAGTGGGACTCCCCACACAATGCCCTGTAGTCTGAAAAAATAAGTTCTAGTCCCGTATGTTCCACTGAAATTATTAATATTTTGTGGCCTTCTCCAACTTTATTATTAACCAGGGCCTCACACTGCTACCTTAGGGGAGATAACTATCATTCACCCATTGATAGATAACTGAGGGCTTGTCCTTGTCCCGTCCACACACAAAATCCCTTAGCATGAGTGTGCTGGAGCTTTTAATGGGAGTTGGCTGACCTGAGAAGCTGCTAACATGATCCCTCTGCGGAGTGGATGCAGGCTAGCGCCACTTGAGTGCTGCTAGTCCTACAATTCCCCCTTTGTTCCCAGAAAGGACAGGCAAGTTTTCCCACAATTCATTGGGAAAAAAATTCAAAAAGCAGCTCAGCTTGCTGTGGTGCTGAGAACCCTGGGATATGCCCCTGGAAGCCTTAATGCCACACCGGAGTGAGTTCAGTACCAGTGTGGTTACAGCAACTCGAGCGTCGTTGTGCAGCGTGGCCACTCTCGCTTGAGCTAGGCTAACCTGGGAGGAGTGTCTTGAATGGAGATGACTTGTGTTAACTCCACCGTGAAGATACAGCCTGAGAGCTTGCGCAGGATCACTTCAGGCAGAGCTGGGAATAGAACCCAGGTCTCTAATAAAACAGAGCCAAGTCGCAGCCACTTTGTCATGCTGTTATACAGGGTTAGCAACATTGTAACTGTCACACACCTATTGGGGCTGGTCAGGGGAGTTCAAACTTCAGAGGACAGACCCCAAAAGCATGATTTAATCTTGTTTAAAAATTCTCATGATTTTGGGGTCAATCTTGTGATTTGGGGGTGTAACTTACGATATTTGAACTTTTGGGGTTGAGAATCCTAGTAAAATGGGAATAACCCTTCTTTACCTCCCTCAGATGATGTGAGGCGTACATTAATAACTAGCTGCTGCATTTTGAACTCGTCAGAAGCAGTGCAATGGAACTGAAAAGCATTCACCTGTGACAAAGCGCACACATTGTATTGGCAGCAGCCAAACTAGACTGTCAGTAATGTGAAGTTCTTCATGTAGATCTGCTTCTAAACTGACAGCGTCTTTCTCTCATGTCTCTGGTTTGCAGGCCCCAAAGCAACTGGCTGTGCTGCTTTCCAACCTGGACAAAGCAGAAGAAGAAAAAGATAAAAATAGGATAGCCATGAAAAGGTAAATTCAGGGCCTAGGAGGCATCGGAAATTCTGGTCAGGGGAATGATGCAGGCCCCAAGCTGATGGGGGTGAGGCACGTGTGAGGATTAAGAGAATATGAGAAACTTCTCCACCTCTATTCTTTCATGCTCTCTCTGTCTGGCTCCTGGTCTTCTTTCCTATTTCCCTTTCCCCAAGAAACTGACCATTCAAGGCTACCTTATGCTGTCAAGATCCTGCCTGCAACGCTGGGTTTGATGTCACTAGGGATTCTCCTTTGATAAGCACTCTGCTCTTCGTACAGTACAGGCAGAGCAGCCAGCCCTGTGGCAGGGGCCTGAGAGCACAAGGAACCTCCTAAAGAGGTATTTTATGGCCTGATCCTGAGAAGTGCCGGAGCTCACTCTGATGTGGCTGGGAGTTGGGGATACACAGCATCCCTCAAGAGCAGGCCCTAAAAAAACCAAATGAATCATGGTGACTTTGCTGCTGTTCTCTGCAGATCGGTGGGTTTTGTTTTTGTTTCTCGCTGGGAGCCATGTGATGGGGAATCTGTAGAAATCCCTTCTGGAGAACTCATTGCCAAATGTTTGGAGCACAATAGGATGCTGTTTGGCACCAGAAATGAAAATGAGAGCGGCTCCTTGCTAGTTCTTATTTTGGAACCTTAATAAACTACAACATGAAAGCCATCCGCTAAACAAGCCGTGCTTGGGAGGGACTTCAGAACAGTGAAGGGGATGGCAGGTTGGGCTGAGGGGCATCAGAAGGGATTGTACATATGTGGCAGATCTTTTTCAGAATGAAATCACCTATTGTGGTATATGTACATACTAGTTATGCTACATGTCTATATCCTTACACAGGAATCTCCAGCCTTTGTGTACAAGGGCCAACATAAACCAATCTGGAAGGGCCAGTAGAGGAACAAGCACTAATTAAACTCAGAAAAAATGCAGAATTAGACTGGTTTGTTCCTACGCTTGTGACACCTCAGTAAGAAGCCTGCTACTGCATTTATTACACAATGGTAGGTGCAGAGTGAAAAGGGACAGGAGGACCCAGGGCAGAGGAGCACTAGTGACAATCTCTGCAATGATTTATTTAGGATGTTTAATGTGGGGAAGTAAAGTTCCAAAAGAATGCATTTCGGCTGCACTCCTAACCCTGAGACTCAGATGCCCAGCTGGGTAATTAAGTGGATTTTAACATTTTCAACAAGGAAAGATCCTGTCCCTGCTTAACTCTCCCTCTTCAGTTCTGGTTCCCAAAAAAGAGGCTTTTAGAATAGCAGGCAGACCCCAAATAGCCCACAGGTGAGCTAAGCCGTCCTCGTACTCTTCACCCTGATTAGGTCTAATGGGATCCCTTCTAAAATGGGCTTCAGCTCCTTCTCACTCCCTCAGGCTTACTGGTGGCTGTTCTGCCCCAGCACAGTTGCTCAGACCACGTGTTCTGGTCGGTGTGTCACTAAAGAAGCAGGTAAGATTAAACAACATTGTGCATAAACTCAGCAATGAGAAGGGATCCTGGTTGGAAACCAGGCTGAAAAAATCTCTGTCCCTGCTGTTCCTCTAGCCTCCGTTTATTCGCTTCTTGTGTGTACCATTTTTGTGTGGGAGAGGGGGCTAGGCCCAGTGAAGAAGACACTTCAGCTTATGATAGAGAAGTGGATCCGTGATCAGACAGGTGTGTGTGTGTGTGTGTGTGTGTGTGTGTGTGTGTGTGTGTGTGTGTGTGTGTGTGTGTGTGTGTGTGTGTGTGGATGCACTCTCTTATCCCCTAGGGTCACCTGTGGAGGAGTAAAGCTGGGACAGGGAGAAGGGGTTAATGACTCAGTATATTTTTTTTCAACTCATCTACAATGGACCAAATTAAAATGCCACTCTAGCACTTCCAGTCTTGGTTTGGTGCTCAATAGTTGTGTGTATGTGCTTTCCAGGTTTCAAAGTGAAAAGACTCTAAAATCTGGAATAAAGATATTTCAGGGCACAAAACGACATGAAATATTGAACATTTTGGGGGGGGAAACAAATCATAAATTTCAGCTCTACTAAAGTCAACTAAGCAAATCGGCTTTGGAGAATAAAAGTAAGCAGCCTGGCCTCAAGGTGTGGCCCTCTAAGCCTGCAAGTGCATATTCAGCACAACTAGCAGTGGTGCCTACTTAGTGGCTTAAAAATAGTCAGTGTATTTGCATATGAAAGTAATTGCGATTTATTTAAAGAGACACAATCTGGCCAAAAATGTAGACTAAAATAAATAAAAACTTTTTTTTAAAACCACCTCTGGATTTTATTTCCAGCAAATAAATCTTTCCACATCAAAATTTAAACATTCTCTTGTATCATTCAGAATGCAGATATCTTACTATTTCTGCTAGTGCATGAAAATTGAGAGTTATATGGTCTATAAACACAACAGTCTAGTTGCACTTGTAAATAATCAGTAAAATGTAATCAATGAACACAATGTTTTTATTCAGCTATTCGTAGAGATCCTCAGGTTTCAATTAACTCTGTCCAAATAAATACCTAAGAGCTGCTTGATAACTGAGATGCGCCAAAGCAGTCTTGCAGGCTTTCTTCATACATATTGAAAAAGAGAAGCCAATTTTACCGTGTTAATATGATTCAGGCAAAGGGCTTACACTTTAACACTCTCCAATAGACGCTGGTTCAATAAAAGATATTACCTCACCCAGCTTGTCTCTCTGGTACAATGTTCTCAACTGTGGGTTGGGACCCCAAAGTGGGTCACAACCCCATTTTAATGGGGTTGCCAGGGCTGGCGTTAGACCTGCTGGGGCCCAAGGCTGAAGCCCAAGCCCGAGCCCCACTGCCCGGCGCTGAAGCTGAAGCCTGAGTGCTTCAGCCCTGGGCGGTGGGATTCAGGTTACAGGCTCTTGAGCTTTGGCTCCCCCACCCGGGGCAGTGTGGCTTGGGCAGGCTCAGGCTTTGGTCCCCCCTCCTGGGGTCATGTAGTAATTTTTGTTGTCAGAAGGGGGTTGTGATGCAAAGAAGTTTGAGAACCCCTGTACTAGACTAACAAAGCAGCTGCTTCCGGGGCCTGCTACTCACTTGAGATAGGGTACTTCGAGCGAGGTATAGGGGTCCTATGGTTAGGGCTCCTCGCCCTAGAGTTAGGGGTCCTATGGGCAGGGTATTGTGTGACGCTGTATGGATTATGGTGACCATTTATGTTATTGGTACCAATATTACAAAATTGCAGTGACTCTTACAAGATATGCCACGTTAAGGTATCAGTGGAAAAGTTATGATTTGCTAAGTATGGTCATCTTGTTTATATGTATTTATCATCTTTGTATCGGGAGTTATAAATATGTATGGTATATTGGTATCTCAAACTTGTGCTGTGTTTCTGGGTGACTTCCCCAGACAGATTGGCACCAGCACTATCTAGCCTGTTGGATGGCCCATGAACCCATTGAGAGAAGCCAATGTGGCTGGCCCTTTGGGGTTCAGAAGAACATTTTGTATAGTGAGTAGAGTTTTTGAAATAACTTCTCACTGTGCTGGACCTAGGTGTTGATTGGGAGCCAGAGAACTGGAATGCAATGAAGGGGGCTGTGTGATTTCTTTCTTTTTTTGGCCTCTTGATAACCAGTGTGGGGTATCAGGAGCACAGTTTATGGCTGGTTGGTGAATCTAACTTCAGTGTTAACCACCAGTTTTGGCAGAATCTGCTCTCCTTTTAGCAGCCTGCCCTGACCGTGGCATTTTCAGTGCGGGCTACTCTTGGCACCTCGGGTTAGGGTTTCTATGGCTAGGGTACCTGGAGCTATGGTTAGGGTTCCTATGAGTAGGCTACTTGGGTCTAGGGTTAGGGATCCTATATGTAGGGCTCCCTGCCTAAGTTCCCTCTAAGCTGTGCGGCTGCCTATTAAGCCCTGTGCAGGGGCTCAGGGCTGCAGCGGGGAGAGATGCCTCTCCCCAGCATGGACCTGCAGCGGTGGGGAGAGGCGCCCCTCCCTGCCGGCCCCAGCACGGACCTGTGTCACACATCACCTCCATGTTGGTGCACATAACAAAATTCCTTCCGCATATGGACATAAAAAAATTAGAAGAAACACTGCGGGGTCCCTGCCCTAGGGCTAGAGTTCCAATTGTTAGGGTACTTGGAGCTCGGGTTAGCGTTCCTATGGGTAGGGCTCCCCGACACAGGAAGAGTTACAGGAGCAGATCACTAGAGAGTGGCCCTGAGAGATGTCCTTGAAATGTGGAGGGTCTGAAAGCTGAAAGTCAGTCAGATCCCCCCAAGAGTCCCACCCACCCAGGCTTTATCCTCAAGTGTTTGTTCCCAGGAGTTTGATAAAGAGGTTCTAAAAAAACAAAACTCAAACCAAATCACCTTAGGGCTTTTAATCAATGGCAAACAAAATGATTCTGCTTTGGCAAGGAAGAGAACAAATCCCTCTTAGCCTTGCATAGAGGCAGCTGTGTAGCCTTAAAAACCCAGGGTAGCGCATTCCCTTGTAACCTCACTTCTTTTCCCTTCCCTCTCCCAGGGATCCCCATCTTTTAAGGCTCAGCAGTATAAATCCTTAGCTTCTGAGTGCTCTGCCAGAAGCCCTGCCTCATTACCCTGATCCTTCTCACCTGGGTGCATATGGGCTAGAGGAGAAGTGACTGGGGAGTTTATTAACTGTCTGCTGGATCTCTGGAACCTGCCACACGGCATCATGAAGGACTTTCTTAATGAACAGGTCAGTGGACACTACGCTGCTTGAATGTGAGACGAGTCTAGTTTATTTGTAAGCACTGTGTATTTTTAGCTTTTTTGGAGCAGTCAGTTCATTATGTTTAGGGCATCTAGCATGATGGGGCCTGATCCTTGACCGGGGCTTCCAGGTGCTACCGCAGAGTGCATAATACATGTTTGTAAACAGTTTAATCATTAAAATGCCCTTGTTAATGTTAATAGAAACAAGAATGTAAACAGCACATTCCACAGCTTTACTCCTTTAGGAGCAATTTCATTACAATTGTTAATATCACATTTGATCTCTCAGTTCTACAGTATATCCGAAATGCTGAAGGGGGATTAGATTTGCACATCCAAAATACAGAATATACTGGGGAACTGCATTAGGTAACTCACTCAGACCAAGGGCAGTCTTCATTTTACAGGCAATGACAACATCACATGAAATTGTTGCAACATTTAAGAAGAGAATTTTTCCATTTTCATGGAGACTTAAAGGGAGTGAGGAAGAGATGCAGGCTGAGATCCTCGTGCCCACTGCAGCCCCTTTATGTTGCGTAAAAGGACCCCTATGTCCATCTGGGGGAGGATTTCCCTGGTGCATGAACTATGGAAGACGGTCATAAGGCTGCTTTCCAATGACTCCACGCAAGCCCTACTGTACAGGATGTGCCAGGGTTGAGCTGGGCAGAAGGGGTGTATTGGGGGCAGGACCACGGTGTGCAGGCTGTGAAGAGTTTACACTGCACTGCCATACATAGGGAAGCCTGGTGAGGCTGCTGTGCGTTAGGCCCCTCAAGACTCTCTCAATCCAACTCCTGAAGCAGCCCATGGTTGCAATGGCTTAAAGCCACCTTAGCCACCCCTCCACCTGGGCTGCGAATTCTGTGCTGTGCCTTCTACAGGCATGGACTCTCACCTGGAATGATTTGTGCATGAGCACCCTTATGAAAGCTGGGATGTTTGTCAGAAATAAAAAACAGAGCTTTCATGCAAGTTTACGTGTCACTGTGCGTAAAACTTGCTGCTAAAAATCTAAAGTTCTCTGTATTTCGCATGACCCTAAAACGGCAAGATTTCTTTCTGTCATTGATTTGGCTTCATCATTGGTAATGCAGGAGAATTTCTTCATTGTAATCTGGTTTAGTGATCCAAAGGACTTCACAAAATCAAAATATTTTGACCTCTTGCTGTGTTCTTCAGAAGATTTCCGCCATCTGATGGACCCTCTACTAGTCGGCTGGATGGGCCATTGGTCTGACCCGGTGTGGCCGTTCCTATGTTCTTAAAAGAACCTACACCCGTGCTAATAAGCTTACCAGAGATCACCCCAACTCTGACCTGGCCACTGGCAGGTGATCAGTCCTTCGGTCCCCACCAAGGGGTTTTTCTGTAGTATCAAATTCATAACAGCTGTTAGAACAAGCACTCCTGTGAATCTGGGAGTCACTCCTATATACAGTTTGGGCGTTTAATCTTGGGACCCTGAGAAGAAGTAATCAGCAGTCACCCCCTCGTCAGAGCATAGCTTCAAAGAGGTAGGGGAGGAAACTTGCATTCACCTCCCACTCGATACTTCCCAGAAAATCCACATCACACACATTGTCTCACAAAAGAAAAGAAAAGAAAATGAGGAGTCCTGGTGGCACCTTAGAGACTAACAAATGTATTTGGGCCTAAGCTTTCGTGGGCTAGAACCCACTTCGTCAGATGCATGGAGTGGAAAATACAGTAGAGAGGTATAAATACACAGTATATGAAAAGATGGGAGTTGCCTTACCAACTGGGGGGTCAGTGCTAATGAGCCAATTCAGTTAAGGTGGAAGTGGGCTATTCCCAACAGTTGATAAGAAGGGGTGGAAATCACTTTTGTAGTGCTAATGAGGCCAATGTAATCAAGGTGGCCTATTTCAAATAGTTAACAAGTGAGTGTCAGCAGGGGAATAAAGTTGTATAAAATTGTCTCAAAGTTCATCCTTGTCTGCTACATTGTTCAATATAGTCCATTGATCTTCTAGGCCCACAATAATACATAGTCTTTGCATTTAGTACTATAGACTCCCAAGATACTTAAACTTAATTCAATAATATCTCCCAAAGATATTGCAAGAAATTGCCATAACTCAGAGTTACCATCTAAGATGGTTACTCAGTGCCTTGTGTGAAATGAGCTGTTTAGCAGAACTCCATGTAGTAGCATGTGGTCAAGCATTCACATCACAAAACCACCAACCTACCTGGCTCTAACTGCTATGTTCGCTGGCAGCTTCAGCAAAGATGGCATGGAATGAATAGACAGTTGATATTCACCAGGTGGCCTGGAAGGTGAAGCCTAATTAAATCGAATGGGCTCAATGTTTGCTGAGATTGTCAATGCTTCCCTCTTGAAGAAGGCAAAGGTCTGTGTTTCCTAACATTAGCAATTGTTAGGCTCTTGCTTAAGAAACCACGTCTTGATGCTGCAGTCTTTTTTATTACTCTTATAAAATAATACTATTGTGTTTTTACAGTAACAATCCAAAGCGCACAGAAACCTCTGTCTTGCAATCTGTAGTATTTGTGAAGCATTATTGCAGAAATCAGTTACATTTTTATAAAGGTATCATCTAGCCTCTCACTTCATGTTTTTGGGGAAGGTTTTGTTGCCATCTGGAGTTTTCCGACCTTTTCCAGTATGGCTTTAACCCAAGATGTGGTGCAAAGAATTTGCTATTTTAATTTATCTGGGTAATAATTTCCTATTCACATACAAAGGTCAAGTGTCCATGATAGTTCATTTAGAGCCATCAAAAATCTTTCATGCCATTGACAGCAAGGTTGAGTTCACCTGCATGTAGATCCTGGCAGGGGGAGGTAGAATTGTATTTGTTACACTGTTCTTTCCCCTTGGCGGATGTCCCACAGGCTGAGTTTTGGGCAATTGTTCCTCTACCCACAAGTACCTTTCCTGTTAGGTTTCAAGGGCTCTTTTCTGTCAATCCTCCTGTTTTATATGCATGTGAAGCTACTAGGGAGAAAAGGTGGGGCAATTTGGGCTGGTGTTAGTGATAACAGCAATTTGCATTTCTGCAGCATCTGAGGATCTCTGAAGTACTTTGGATCTGTAAAAAGCAACAGAGAGTCCTGTGGCACCATTAATTACAGGAGCTTAGCTTTCACTAGCAGAGAGAGATCATGTGTAGGGGTAGCTTCACCACCCACTTTGAAATGCAACTGCCGTGGAGATAAGATGAATCCTCCTTTTAACAGCATTCAGCAGCATTGAACAAAGGTGGGGAACAGGCTCAGCGGTCAGGAAAGGTTATTCCAGTTTGTCAGATGCTACAAACAACAGAGGTAATTTATCTTTGTAGTTCTTCCTTTTTGACAGATTCCTTTGAGCGTAGCATGAATGGGCTTATTTTTAGATGTTTGAGGCTTTTCCTCTCCCCCCTTCTTTTTGGCACTTCTGAGGAGCATTTTCTGATTTACAGGAACAATATATACAATGCCCTAATGGTGTTTACTTCCTGAGAGTCAAACACATGGATTCCAAGAAATCGGCTTGTAAAGTTTCAGAAACCTCTTGATTGTGTCAAAACCGAAACTGTATATTTGAACGTATTAAAGGGTAACAAAGTAATATGTTCAAAGTACTTATCTGACATAATTTGCTTACCTAAAATATTCAAAAGTACAATTTTAAAATAATATCCTGGGACCAACATGGCTACAACATCATTGCATACGGCTTTAAAACAGTGAGTTTAAATTGTTAGACTTAAGCCCTTGAGGCTGTCTCAGTATTTCTGGGCTAGGAAATTATAGCTGGGCTAATTTTCAGTATATTAAGAAGGTTATTTAATATTAGTTTGACTTTTTTGTGGCAGTGACTATTAGAAATGTATCAGTTTTTAGTTGCTCTTTTGCATCTTTAAAATTCTGACAATGTCAGCTTAAAAATATATTTTCAATATTTAGATCACAATCTGATCAAATTGCTTGGAGGCATTTCAAAAATAAATTGTTAAATGCTCAAGCTATTACGCCTTTGAAAAGTGGCTATTATCCAAAGGCTTTCATTTTTTTCTCCTGGTTTGCTTTAATGCACGTGTGCAGATTGTGACAATGAAGAGAACAAGGAATGAAATTAAGTGTAGAAGTGAAGCTAAAACAACAGGAAACTTTAGCATTTGTGAAAGGAACACTGCTCTGTTTTGTAACAGAGGTGGATCCCCTGAGACCTTGTAACTGAAAAGGTGGGTGTATTGATTGCTTGAGACCAGTTTCCCTAAATTACTGTATATTGTGCCCAGTAATTTGGTCCTTGGAACATAAATAAGCAGCACTTATGACACTTCCAAAATTATGTTTCTGGAAAGAATTAGAACTAGTACAGAAGAACTGGAATCCAATTAGCTGAAGTTGAATCTACCCTTTACAACACCTTCCGTCCAGAAACTCCAATCCCCAAGAAATTTCACATTCCACATCTCATTTGTGGGAAGTTTGCAATATCAGATTTTTGAAGTTGCAGTATTAAAAATGTTGTTGACATTTTGAAATTGTTCCCAGCTCTTTTTAATTCATCATCTTTCTAAAATGGCTTGACCTAGAAAGGTTTCAGAGTAGCAGCCGTGTTAGTCTGTATCCGCAAAAAGAACAGGAGTACTTGTGGCACCTTAGAGACTAACAAATTTATTAGAGCATAAGCTTTCGTGGACTACAGCCCACTTCTTCGGATGATCTCTAAGGTGCCACAAGTACTCCTATTCTTTTTGACCTAGAAACTACAGATTAGACATCTTTAGTTAGCCTTTCTGAAAAGTGATTTCTGGGGGGAGTTAGTTATTTAATAACTCCAAACAGAATTGGTCACTAAGTTACAAACCCAACTCCTCCCCCCCCCTAAATAAAAAAAAATCTCTCACTTTCTGTACCATCTATGCATTACACGATAAGAAAATGTATAGTGCTTGGGTACTCTGGAAGTAGTCCTTTAGTCAGAGACAGTGAGTGAGAATGCCCTGACCACCAGTCTATAGAATCACTTACCTAGGAGGCAGGAGAACTAAGTTTAAATCTCTGCTCTTGTGACCATTTATTTATAGAGAGACAAGATGGGGGAGGTAATACCTTTGATTGGACCAACTTCTGTTGGTGAGAGACACCAGCTTTCATGCTTTCAAAGGTCCCAAAGAAGAGCTCTGTATGGCTTGAAAACTTGTCTCTCTCACCAACAGATGCTGGTCCAAATAAAAGATATTATCTCACCCCCTTGTCTCTCTGGTATAATGGGACCAACATGGCTGTAACAACACTGTATATTTATTTATATATAGTGACATTTCTTCAACAGGAGACACTTCTGGAGCCCTTCCCCAGACTTTCCTGTAGCTCAGTGGTTAGGACACTCTCTTGCAATGTAAGAGACTCAACTTCAAATCCCTGCTCCACATGAGGCAAAAGGGGGAACTGAAGCCAGGTCTGCCACATCCCAGGGGAGGGTGCTCGTCACTGGGCTAAGTTGTAAGGTGGGCGCCTGCTGCTGCCATTTTGTGCCACCTATGTCTTGGAGGGGAGGGAAAAAGTTTGGAAATTATATCCCAAATTTGCAGATAACTTCAGAGTGACCAAAACAGCATTTTTTGGTGAATAAACTATTTGTCAAAATTTTTTGCCTAGCTCCCATCCCCGCTTCCATTTGTCCATTTCAAACTGATATAAACCAAGCCTGTGAGCTCTTTGGAGCAGCGACTACCTGTTCAGTACATATTTGTACAGTACGTGGCACAATGAGTCCTGGATACTGCAGTGAAGCCTCCAGGCACTAAAAATATTTTTAATACTAAATAACTTGCCATTGCACCAGAGCCCTATAAGCCCCAATTCAGCAAAGGACTTGAGCACATGCCTAAGTTTAAACATTGAAATCCAGGTTCTGTTTATGGTTCTTCAGACCATCCTCAGTTCGTATAAAAACTTTCATGCAGAAGCTGATTTCAGATAAATTTTAGATTAGGTTTTCATGAGACATTATATGTCAGGAATCAGGGCCTGCAGCAGAGCCAGTCCCTGGGGAACCTAACAGTGCATCTGGCCTGTAGCAGGCTGCCTGATGGGCTACACTGCCTGACTGGCAGAAGAGTCAACAGACCAGAGCTTAAGACCAGCAGCAACAGTAGTTCAGTGGCTGCTCAAAGCTTTTGCCCATGGTTACAACAGTGCTTGTGCCCGTACAGGCAACCTAGACCTGGCCCTCAGCTCCAATTCCTGACTTCTGACCTCAGTCTGACCTTTGACTCAAATTCCTGACTACTGACTCCTGCTCTAGCCACTGGGCATGACTGCCCATGTTCCAGTCACTGACACTATATCATATTAATTACTCCAATCAAAAAATATTGCTATGACCCTAAAAGCATCCCAGTGCCAGAAGGCAAGAGGCTCACGGTATCAGGTAGAGAGTTTCAGCAGGCCTTCACTTGTGTCATGTAAGGTATCATTGGAAAACCAGTAACACACTGATGATTAATATTTTTGCATATGTATGTACGGTAAATGCCTAAAGGACTGTATAAATGTAAAGGATATATGGGACTAAAATGTGTTTGAACCAGATACGTCTGGGGAGTGGGTTAACCAGTTTTTCCAGGCAAAGGAAAGGCCATCACCTCCATCTAGGTGCAATCACAGTCAAGAAGCCATTCATTGGCATATCAGAGGCTGCAGGGACAGATCAATTTGCATTGTAAAAAGCATCCGCCGGGAAGAAACCAGAAAGGAACCTTCTCTGTCAGACTCCGTGGCACCTTTCCTCACCGCAGGAGCACTGGACTTTGAGAAGGTACATGTCAAAAGTTCATTGGACTATAAAAGAGATGGGCAAAGAACCCCACATCATCTTTCACCTAAGATGACAAAGGAACTCCTCCCATCCTTTGGACTTTTGGGGAGATCCTGACCAAGGGATGGTCAGTAGGGATGCCAATCCTCCAGGATTGTCCTGGAGTCTTCAGGAATTAAAGATCAATCTTTAATTAAAGATTGTGTCATATGATGAAACCTCCAGCAATATATCCAACCAAAACTGGCAACCCGAGTCATCAGCCATCTTGCTGGAAGGAGGTGTAGTAAGAGTCTTACCTTGAACCAAGGCTGTAGTTTTGTTATGTCTTAGTCACTAGAAAGCATTTTTCATTTTTATTGGTTTGTAACCATTTGGGACTTTACCCCTCATACCTGAACTCACTTAAACCCGCTCTCTTTTTAAGCAAATAAACTTTTTACTTTTATTCTAAATCAACCCAGTACCGTGTTTGACTTGAAGTAATTATTAACTCCAGTTAAAGTCACAAGTTGCTGTACTTTTGTGTTTTTAAAGGAGCAACAGACCTTGTTACTCCTCTGAATGTTTTGGGAGCGAGCTGGACCTCCCTCACCCCCAGACTGGTTGTCAAAAATGCATGTGAAGAATTACATAATTGATGAGCAGTTACCATACTAGACATGCAAGTTGGATATCTGGATGTGCAAATGGTCAATTAAGTGTCTAACTTGCTATTGGCATGTGCAAACGCAAATGGTTGCAAGAAATTAGGTGCACAATTGCCTATTTTTTTAAAAAGGGGGCCCTTCATATAAATGTACAAGTTAAATAGGTATTAATAGCAAGGATATTCTTTACAACATCAATTTTTTTGGCATTTTTATCTACAGTAAAAATATAACCAATGTAAGGGCACAATACTGATATAATTAAAGAAATAATCTTATCTTTGTGAACTGGAAATCACATTCCTTAAGAAAATACCAGATCACATATATGCCAGCAACCTGTAAAGGAAAAGAAAATACTCTTAAATGCTTTGCTTAGTTTGTCTGAGTGTTGTAAGATGCCCTGAATTCTCTTAAATTATATTCCTTGTTCCTTTACATGGTAAATTCTATTGTTCTGTTATACGAACACCTGCTGATGTGAGTGTTTAGTTTCCCAGACATCCACAAACATAACACTGCATTGTTTGGATACACAAGATTCAAGGGTCCCAACATTCAGTGCATGTGCTTCAATGGCTTGTAATAATGGATTGCCAAGTCCCACTCTTCCCACCCTCTTTTTCCCTGGCAGCTTTAATAACAGTGAAACTTCCTAATCAAGTTGTTGCTGATCAATCAACTGTGTAGAACAGTATCTCTATCACTGAGATCCTAACTCAGGAAAATTCCCTTTATAACCTCCTGTTTGCTTTCCTGAATTTGCCTTAATCCCCAACAAAGAATTAATAACTAATATTTTCACCAGAAAACCTGCAGTGCTTGAGGCATGTTGTTGCCGGCTTAATATCTTGTGGTAAATTCTACTCTTTTATTTACACTATCAACATTTTATTTCCATGACATTGTTTTATAGACATTTATGCAGTTCATGGCTGGTGTTCAGAGTTCATTTATAGGAATCCAAAACCAAGTCAAATTTCATATTCTAAATTTACAAGCTGAAAGACCATGAATGTAACAGTAAGGATTGAAAATTGTTAGAGAAAGGTAATAAAAAGACAATGAGACCTGCATATTGATGAGAGACTGATAAGGCTAGGGTTGTTTAGCCAGCAAAATTGAAAACGTTGAGGGGTTTTTGTCAGAGTTATTTCAAGATCATGAAGGCTATAAGGAAAACATCTGCTCCTTTTTATCTAATCCCACAGAACAACAGAAGAACGCATTTGTATTTTTAAATTTGGTCAACAGTGCCAAGAACCTTGGCAATTTTTTAACATATTACTACACCACTACCTCGATATAATGCGACCTGATATAACACAAATTCGGATATAACGCGGTAAAGCAGTGCTCCGGGGGGGGGGGGGGAGGGGGGCTGCACACTCCAGTGGATCAAAGCAAGTTCAATATAACGCGGTTTCACCTATAATGCGGTAAGATTTTTTGGCTCCTGAGGACAGCATTATATCGAGGAAGAGGTGTATAAACTCATATTAAAATTAGAGTATTATAGCTAGAACCAATAAAATGCACTACTACTTATGGAATATATAGGTAGCCTCTGCAGTGTATTGCTGCCGGTGGTCAAGTCAAACACAGTAGCTGGATTTTATTTTGAAAAGGGCTGCATAGTTTTATTATCATAAACTTCTATTTTATTAATTTGGCTTTGTAAAACTGTGCCTGTCCAGTGCTCTGGGCATACTTGTAGACACTGACGGTATAACAGTTCTATGGGAATAGTAAAGCCCTGGCTGAACTCTCCCTTGAGGTCAGATACCAGCCTACTGTATTGCATCCAACCCTAGGGTTTCATGTGCATTTCAATCTACTGAGGCCTTCTCTACACTACAGGGAAAAGTCGATCTAAGCTATGCAATTTGAGTTACGTGTATAGCATAACTCAAGTCAACGTAGCTTATATCTACTTACCGTGGGGTCCACATTACGTGATGTCGACGGGCACACTCTCCAATCAACTCCCCTTACTCTTCTCGATTCAGTGAAGTACAGGAGTCGATGGGAGAGCGATCTGCAGTTGATTTGGTGGGTCTTCACTAGACCCGCTAAATCGACCGCCGATGCATCGATCGCAGCGCGTCGATCCCCTGATAAGTGTAGACAAGCCCTGAGTCTGAGCAGCTTCCAGACGCTATCTCATAGTCCTACCTCTAACACACTCTAGGGAGTAGACCCTCCCTTCTTGAGCTGTGGGATCCCACTGTCCAGCTGCCTTAGACCCCAAGACCAGTGGTGATACTTCATCTCTCTAATAGTTTAAGCACACCCTACCCCAGAGCTGCATCCTCATGGGTTTCCCCAGTTCACTGTTTTAACCTTTGGGGACCTCATGACAGTTAAAATATGTGAACACACAGACTTTGCAAAGGAACTTGTGAACCAGACATACTTCACTTGTAGACAAAGCACAAGAGTTACAGATCTAGGCAAAAATAATGAGCATCTGCTTCCATTCTACATGCTACCACAGCTATATCATAGCAATGTGAATTTGCTGCAGCTTTCAAGCCCCTTCTCCCAGTGTCCTCACCACTCCAAGAGTCTTCAGGCTTGGGGTTACTGTTCTTTCATAGTCTCAGGACCTTCCTGCACCCCACCCCTCCTGCTCAGTCTTCCTATTCGTGGTGATGGGTGGCTAAAGAGAGCCTTCCAAGTTCAAGAAGATCTGACCTTTAGAGTTCTAGACTCCTCTATCAGGTGATCACTAAGCAGCTTCAAACCTCCCCTCAGGTGATCAGCTACTTACCTGTAGCCCCTTCTGGGGGTCCCAGCTGGGAAATTTGATTCCCCTGGACTGCAATCAGCCTATAGTTCTAGGGTGGACCCATTTGAATAGAAGACCACCAACGCTGATGACTCTTGATAGCTTTCCCATTGTTAGCGCCTCTGCCAGGTCTGAGGATTTTTCTTACACCTTCTGAGTATCCCAGCTCAGGACGGAGGCTCAGTGCAAAAGTGAGGAGTAGAAGACAGTTTATAATCAAAATGGCATTCACAAAACCGAATGGAGTTTGCAGATTGATAGAGATGTATACAGACCTACACTAAACTGTCACAGAAAATTAAACCTCATGCTTTAAAGTGTGACGCTGCAGTGCCTGTGTGAAGGATTTCTTCCTTATGTACTATACAAGATTGTACAATTGGTTAAATTTTTTATATGTCTGTCACCTTCCTCTGAAGCAGCAGCTAATATTAACCTTGGTAGGATACTAGACTTGATGGGCTAATCAGTAGAGCCTGTATTTGTATCTACAGAGAGGATGAAATATTAGATAAGAATGTTGCCTGTTGTTTAGCCTGCATAGGTTTGCATTGATGATTATCCCAAACGGTCATACTCCACAGCCAGAAATTACATAATAGTACAGTGTACTGCAGCAGTGACACAGAGAGAGAGAGAGACTCGTCTTCATAGTACATTAATATGGGTTTAATGGGTAAGCAGCCTCATCCAGTGGTTACTGCACCGTACTGGGAGACCTGGGTCTATTCTGAGCTCTGTGTGATCCTCCCACATGTTTTACTTCTCGATGCCTCTGTTTCCTCTCTGAGCTTTAGGCTATGTCTATACTACAAACTTTTGCTGGTAGAGTGATGTTGGTCATGAGGGGTGATTTGTGACTGACAGAGCTGTGCTGGCAAAAGCCCCTAGTGTAGATGCAGCGATACCAGCAAAACTGTGTTTTTGCCAGTGTAGCTTAGTTTGCTGGAGGGGATGGGGGTTGCTGGGCTGGAATAAGCTATGCCGGCAAAAGCAGTTTTCTCAGGATCAGATTCATTCACAATAGGAGCCCATAATATCCTGGTATAGCTATTCTGACAAAGCATTCCTAGTGGGCCTGGCTTTAGACTGTCATGTCTATTTAGATTTTAAGCCCTTTGAGGTAGGGACTGTCCCTCACTAGAAAATTATGTAGCGCAATGGGCCCCAATCTTGGCTAGTTACTACAGTAACCTGCTGGTGTGTGTGTGTTACAGGTCCCCCCACCCTTCTGCCTGATCCACAGAGGATCTGAGTGTGTTACAGCCCCAGCTAGAGCACTTTACCTCAAGCTGTAGCAGCTCATGCTTTTAGCTCTGGAGGTCCCTGATTCAATCTTCAGTATGTTGGCCAAGATGGCAGCCCTCAAATTACTGTAATACAAATAATCATTAAAATCAAGAGGGCATGTCTGGCAGCACAGGATGTACCTTGTCTGGCACATTTGTCAGCAATCAGCTTGTTAAAGTTAATCTTCAACATTTCTGAACACAACAAGCTGCAAGTTGTTATAGGGGCAACACCTTTTACCAGTTACAGTACCAGCTGCAACAAGTAGCAAAAATTCTCTCACTACCTGTGAGTTGGCCACTCCTGTGGATCATGTTCTCTGCCATTCACATGACTCTCGGGTTATCTGGCACACGTCTGGCGTAAACCCATTTAAAACAGCGATGCCACACAGCTGACTTCCCCAGGATATAATAAGAGTTGTTTAAAATCAGTCCTCGCTGTTCAAACTTGCGGTGCTGCAATCAGTTTGCTTCTCCTATTTGGTTTCATTTATGCTTACTTAGGACAGCTTCTTTCATCAAGTTCAGCAGAAATGGGACGCAATCCAACCCTTACTAAAATTGTTTATATAAAAGCAACCGTATTAACTAAACAGCATTTCCCCTGCACTTGACATAGGTAGCTAACCTGAAGTACAACCACCACTTATCAGCTAAGGCCCTAGATGGGACGTATCCCTTGGAAGCAGTGTTTCATTGTGCCAGGGCTGAGCGCCTCTTGGCAGTTCCTAGTCCTGGCACCTCTGCTGCATCAGTTATGAATGTAAAAAAAATTGCTTGAGCCCTGTCACCTCTTTCATTACAAAGTAAGCACGGCTTGGAAGGCCTGTGAGGCACTGTGTGTGACATATATGGCTACTGTGTGTGACATATATGGCACCAAGGTGTGATATCCTTGACAGTCAGTGGAATGAGAGAAGATGAGATCAGAGCTGTGGCACAAAGCAAGGCTAGAAAATTCTCAACTGCTTAGCAGCAGCACCTGGGTGTAAAAATTAATCAGATTTCACTGAAATTTATATACCATAGAAAAAAGAAGCTTTTATGATTAACTCGTTTCCCACCTTGTATTAAAGTTAAATAGGTTTTTGGCCTGAACCAAAAAACATACACCCAAAAAATCAACCACCTGTAAAAATCCAAACTATCAACCTCCATGTATCCTCTCCTCTCTGGGTAATAATCTACCTCCTTGGCCCCGATGGTATGATGCCTATAGGTTCTGTTATGACAAGGATATGGCAGCCACCTTCGTCAAGAAAAAATATTTTTGCGAAAGGCCTTTCTGTTTGTGGGACTGTTGCCAAATTAGCTTTGAGGATTTTTACATGCTCCATGTGTTGAAATACAGACAAAGGCTGTCCTCATTGTGACCCGGAAGACACTGGTTATTATTGCACTGTAAGAAAACAAAGTCTGTGTTGTACTTTAAACTGTGCATATAACTGTCACTCTCTTCCTTCATCTTGTTCTGCTCTTGCTCTGTTTTTCAAGTTCACTCGCATTCTGTAGACTGTTTGTATTTTCCTTTTCCCCCTCTTGCGAAAGAAACCAGGTTTGTGGCCTACACTGTTTATAACTGAGAGCTGTGGCTTTTGAATACGAATACTGGTATTAAACTGAGAAACAATGCTAATACTTCTGAGAAATCCTGCCTCTACTGAAGTCAATGGCAAAGCTCCCATTGGCTTCAGTAGGGCCAGCACTTCACCCCCGAAGCCTGTCAGGGACTAACTTTGCAGTCTCTTATAACTGCCTGGCGTAGATGCAGAAAAAAAGAAGGGAAGTTAGGGTACCTGTACTCAGCAATTAAATGCCCACAGTTGGCCTGTGTCAACTGACTCAGGCTCAGGCTGCAAGGCTATAAAATTGCTGTGTAGATGTTTGGGCTCAGGCTGGAGCCCGGGTTCTGGGACTCTTCCCACCTCGCAGGATCCCAAAGCTCAGGCTCCAGCCCGAGCCTGGACATCTACACCACAATTTCACTGCCCTGGAGCCCAGGCCCGAGTCAGCTGACCCAGGCCAGCCACGGGTGTTTAACTGCTGTGTCAACATCCCCTCAGTGGCCTGAAGAATAGTCTGTCAACTCCTGTCGTGTGCCTCGACGGATGCCTCAGAGGGGGAAATAAAGAGTCCTGGCAACCAATAAGCAGAGAGAAACCTCACTGAATCATACCTTCATTTATTACTTTTGTTTGTCTTTGTCCCAAAACTAATTGTTGTAATTGTGGTTTGAATGAAGTATGATTTACTCTAATTAAATTGGGAGGGTTGCGTTAGCTCTCTGTACACTGGCGTAAATCAGGCACGACTCCTCCAAAGTCAGTTGATTTCTTAGTGTAGAATTGGTCTAAGCAGGATCAGAACCAGGCCAGGGAAGTTATCTACTTATGTTTTCATTCTCCCTTAATGAGCAAAGATTCAAGGGTTTTCTTGAAACCTCAGTAAGTTGTGTGGTTAGAGTAGTAAAATGCAGCCAGTCAACACAATAGACCTGACTCTGACTAATTTGTGGGACAGCCTCCAGCATCCTTCCAGCTCATGGCCTGCTAAAGCCAGGAATGCATAGCATAGTACAAATCATTATGCTGCCCATCAGAGTGCTGCAGCCTCTATAAACTTTGTTTAAATTAGTTTAAAAGGGTTTGAGGCAATGCTCAGGCTTTTTCAAGCAAAACCAAAGCTCTTTAAAGCTTTGAAAAGCAGCTGCAGGGATCTGCTACCTAAATAGCTCTTGTAGCACTGCATTGTCTTTATGTACCTTGGCATGTCAAATCCTTTCCTCCTTCTTGGGCTACGAGACTTGTTAAATTTGGAAATAACGTGTAACATAAATGGCAAATGATTCCATGGCTCCTTCCACATCTGTTGAGTGCCAGGCTTTGGGATACATTACACCCTAAACATGTACCGAGGGGATGCTTTGAAACCGCCAGGAAAGGGGGAAGTAGCACTGTTATTTTATTAACAAACAAATGCTAGGGAGTTCGCAAGGTTGCAGTCTGTGAAAGGTTACTATTTGGCTTGAACTGCTGAGCAAGTTTTTATTTTATTTTTTTTATTGGTACCTAACATTCATATAGTGCTTTCTATGTTCAAAGCACTATACAGGCATTGACTAATTAATCCTCAACTGTGCTTGAAGCAGGTGGTGAAAATACTGTTACCCCAATCTTACATATGGGGCAATGGAGTCAGAAAGGTGAACTGACTTGCCAAACCACCCAATCAGTGGCACAGCTGGAACTAGAATGCATTCGACCAGAATAGGGTGACCAGATGTCCCGATTTTATAGAGACAGTCCCGATTTTTGGATCTTTTTCTTATATAGGGTCCTATTACCCCCGCCCACTGTCCCTATTTTTCACACTTGCTGTCTGGTCACCCTAGACCAGAAGCGACCCATGCCTGCCGATAGTGCAGGGGAGGGGGGAGACTGAGTGAGGGCCGCCGGCTTCAGCAGTGTTACTGAGCATGCTCAGTCCATGTGAACATGCTCAATACAATCCAAGTAGCAACCCTGCCTGCCTCCCACCCCCTCTGCATTAGACCTCCCGACTCCCAGTTCCATGTTCATCCCCCAAGATCACACTGTCTGTCTTTTGTGGGGCAGAGAGTCACACTAAGAATGGTCAGCATGAAGGACAGAAGGATTACAGGTAATGTTTGGAGTTTTTTAAAATGAAGCATATCTGTTTTTTCCTCTTTTATCATTTTCCAGTTTTCTTCTTCTCACAGAATTGAACCAACTTCTAAAAGCAGAACTATTTATCTTGGTATAGGTGGGGAAAAAAACAAAAATAATTTCAAGCCATTGTGTGACTTCCTTCCTCTTTCAACTTGGAATATTAGACAAATGTGTCTTCAAGGTAACTTTTTCCATCCTCTGAGTTTCAGATGTGTCAACCTGTCTGAACATGAGGATGGTTTGGATAAATTATTGTCCAAAAATGCCTCTCATCTTGGCTGGCTTGGTATTTTTGGTGAGACCTCTGCTGTGCACCAGGTCTTAATGGTGAACAGTTTGGACCTCCTCAGTGAGAGGTTCACTTAACACACAGCAAATCACTATTCATGGGCCCACCCAGCAGGGTATTATCCATAGGTTCATTTTGCATGACAAATGGGAGACCACTAAAGAGCTTGCAGTACATCCATTGCCTTCCCAGGAATGCCACAAATTAGATTGCAAAATTACTTTCAATTTTTTTTTTTAAACTTGTGTTTCTTTCTGTTTAGCACTGACTTTTTTTCCTGGCAGCATGAGACACAAAAATACTTCTCCCTGCTACATTTTCTTTAGTCAGGGTTTTTTTTACAAAGCACTCTAATAGAAATGAGCCATACTAAGGTGTGTGTTATTGAGATGTTTGGGCAACTCTATTGGTAACTGAAGGAATGAAGACACATAACATAACCCATTGGCCAAAGACACTTAACAATGTCCTGTGGGACTGATCCCGTTCTCACTGATGTCAATCAGAGATGTGAATTATTATTGAAATTTATAGTGTTGTGCTGTGATTGCATTTATTGCATCTATAAAGCTACCTGGTTTGCAGTGGTACATAAACTCATTCTGTTTTTGAATATTATTGGATTAAGAGACCTCTAAATTACAAGATGAATTCCTGGATCTATTGGGAGTTTTGCCATTGGATTTATTTCACCCTTACTCTTTAATACTGATAAGTAGAAGTGTTGATCACAAAATACAGTAGAGGTTGTTTGTGAAGACCATGTCAGCCAGGCCCATTTCTGTTAAAGTAAGATGTACAAGAGAAATAAATAAAGATGTGCACAACCAGTTAATAAATGTCTTTTTTTTTTTTTTTTTTTTGCATTGCTCAATCTCCTAACACAACAGCCAGAGAACCTAGTAACTCTGGCACATGTCAGTAAAGCATTGAATGTAACTAATTATTCTGCAAGTCCCAATGTGCCTCTGCCATTCTTACTCATTTAATTTTCATTAGGAGTTGAGATTAAACTTCATTAGGAGCTGAGATTAAATTTCCTTTAGGGCATTCTTGAAGAGAATAGGGAGGGCGTTATTCAGTTTACTGCGTGTCATTCAGAAAAACAAGGGGTTTAGAAAACAAGTATCCCTGCACACAAAGACAAACACATTTTGAGTATTGTGCTAACAGTATATAGCCCCCGGCAGGAGGAACCACAAGAAGAAGAATGGAATCTTGCACTCCAGAATGGAATTGGCACTGACATTTGTGTCATTTTGCCAAGGAAAGATGGTCCTTCTGAGAGATGACAGCATATTGTGAGAAACATGGTGTTGGGTGTGAAAGTACGGACAGATTGGAAGGTTATTCCAGAAATGCCAGGCAGTCTTCCTTGCCTTAGCATTATTGAAACGCTCTGTAGTTGCATGTCTCATTAGCTCAGAGTGAGAGTGTCTGCTTGGATCACCTCACGGCTGCACAAGGTGCTCAGTCACTTATAATTTGGGGCTAACTACCCCAAACATCCATGGGCTGTTAAACTCAGCTGCCGGGTTTGCCAGGAGCCTCTCAAATTTTTCCTTAATTGGGGAAAATGTGCCTTAGTTTTATGCCCTCAAAGTGTATTGAATGATAAGTGCAAGATAAAAATAGCATCTGTAAGAGCTTTATGGATGCCAGTGAGTCACAGAGCAGGACATCTGATGCAGTTTGCATACATGGGTAGGTACTAGCAGAAAGTTTTATACACTGTGAATATTATGTGCAGATGGTGGGGTGAGGGGAGGTTCTGGAAAAGGCTTTTAGCAGCTGTACTTTTTCAGTTGTGAAACTGAAATGACTTTGGAGGTTGTCATATTTGGGACTGCATGTATAGAAGTTACATGGAAAACTAGGAGGAATGCTTGCTGATCTCTTGCACTGATACTGGGAAGTTACTTCATTCATACTTCATTAGCCTCTTATGTCCAAGGGTCTGATCCAAAGCCCACTGAAGTCTCTGGAAAGGCTCACGGTGATGTAACTGGGGTTTGGATGTTGCTCTTTTCAGGGAACATATAGCCCCACAGGAAAGAGCTGCCTGCTTTGGTCAGCACAAGAGAACAGTAGGTTTTCTTACATTAGTCATCTACTGTACAGTGTGTCTGGCCTGTGGATGTTTAATTTTTCTTTGATTTGCTCATGTTTTGGCATTACTGTACAAACTTTCCTTGCTTTTAAAATGCAAAGGTATGTAAAGTATAAATAACAACTCAGTAATCTCATCTGAGACTCGTCATAAGCCAGGCTTGGCTGGTGATATTTAAATGATGGTGATATTTAAATGAATTTATTTTAACGCTTGTGTCATTGCACATCAAAGTCCAGACAAATGTATTCAAACAGATGAAGGTGCAGCCTTCAGCAACCTAGCACTCAATGTTAACTTTGAATGTCAAGGAAACTGGCCTTGAAAGGGCAGGTGCCAGCAGCATAGGGTCTCAGAAGCACATATGTGCTTTCCTTGTATTTCATATCACTTGCAACTCTGAAAAGCTATCAAGAGAAAGCTAATTCTTGAAGGGATTTATTTATCAAATCCATACTTAGGAGGAAAGGCACACAGGAGTCAGAAAGCTGTGAATTGTAGTAAATAAGATGTCGTGATACATTTAGCAAGTGATAATGCAAACCATAGAAAAATATGCACAGTTGGAAAATACTGGGAAGTTATCACATTTTTAGAGCAGAGTGTAGGGAGGGCATTGGTCTTTTTTCCCTTGCGAAGTAGTCACTGTTGCCTCTACTTTGTTTTTCAATTTTTACCAGCATCATCATTACCAAGGTGCAGTACCTTATAGTGAAGCCTTGGCAGCATGATGGAGTTTGAAGCGTTCCAGAACTAGTGAGACTTTGATTATTCTCATTTCATCCAAACTTGGACAGCCCTATTTCTGCTGCTGCAACAGTGCCAACTCCACTTGTGCGGCTTTGATGCTCTGGCTCTCAGAGAGTTTGCCTTGGCTGCTAGCCTATAAACAAAAACATACACTGAAGATGTGCCACTAGCTGAATACCCATTACCACTGAGCAGTGGCAAATTTCATGGGAGAGACAGATTACTCAAGTGATTTCATTGTTTCATCGTTTCAGAATAAGCAATAGCTAAACTTTATATGTGGGCAAGTTATTTCTCTTCCAAAGCCTTTAAACACACATGCCTGATCCTGAGAGGCCTGGGCACCAGGTTTGTATAATTTTTGGTGGTGCCCAGAATGGGTCAAAGTCCTGCTCCCCACTCCTGCCTTGTAAGCCGATATATATATCAATTTTTAAATGTTACATTCTGCTTATTGGGTCAGATCCTCAGCTGATGTAAATCAATGGAGCTCCATCAAAGTCAATGATGCTATGCCAATTTACACCTGTTTAGGATCTGGCTCATTATTCCTATCCGTTTATTGATTAATTTAGCTGAACTCTTTGAATGTCTGAATTAACGTATCTACAGGTTTATGTGTATATGGTACGGCAGATTAAGCTGCTTCTTGGTTTTGTTACTTCATTACTCCAATGTTTCCATTCTCTAACCTGCCCTGAAGAATTTCTCCCCCAAGGAACATCCATTTCTTAAATCTCCCCTAGACCACAGGGAAGAGTTCTTATCTGCCTAATATACAGGAAAGGTGGTGGTTTTAATAAACGTTTCCATTTTATTGTTTGCATGCTCTTGCTGTTACATTCAACACGCCGTTCATTCCTGTACAGCTGTCCTGTTTAGCAGCACTTTCTGGTTTCCAATGTGCAGTTGGAAATCTGTTAAATGTCATTCATTAGGTTTTAAAACACAGTTTAAATCACAGTTTTGGCCCAGTCCCTCTCCCTTTGAGCACAATGGGAAAACTCCCACGTCTCCCACTAACTACAATGGGAGCAGGGTCAGGCTCCTCAGCAAGATCTATGTTTGCAGATTCCTATTTGTTCTGTGTCTACCTCTCAGCTTCTCTCATTTTAATCCCCAAATCCCTCACGTTCCACACAAGTTTGGTGTCCACGGGTGCGGGGCCAGCAGCGGAGCCCCAGGCAGCAGATGGGACCCCAGGTGGGGGGCTGGCAGCAGAGCCCCGGGCGGCAGCCAAGACCCCGGGCACAGGGCCGGCAGTGAAGCCCCAAACATTGGTGGAGCCAGGCCCACGTTCTTGAATATTGGTGAAGCACGGGCACTATGGGCCCATATAACTCGCTGCCTATGCTGAGAGGTGCTGAGCATTGAAGTTAGTGGGTGTTGTGAGAACACAATAAGGAATCAGGCTGTAATTTTATTTCAGTACAAATCATTGCTACAGCTAGCAGTAAATATTTGCAGGTTACCTGGCTGTTCCCTCACAGGGCAGCTATCCCAGATTTTCAGGCACAGCACGACTGGAGCTGAAACAGAGACCTGGGCAGAGGCAGACAGTTTCTGATGAAATAAGAGGCTAAGTTGAATAAGTGCATTCAGAATTGTAAATGCAGAGTGGCTAAGAAGCAAATACCCTGAAACTGCTGGTGTGTTTGTGCTGGTGTGACTGTCTCAGGGTGAGTTTCATGTTGAGGTTTTGAGTTCCTTCAGAAGAGGAAACTAACAGATATGAACCCATGAAAAACAAAACTGGAAAAACACATTCATGCATGAAGCTCTGAAACGAAGGTGTCTAGTTTCACCTAGCCCTTGTGTATTGCTCACAAGGCAATGCACAGATCCAGGACATCCGCTATATGATATAACCCAGATGCTGAGTCAACTGAAGTCTCAACAAATTTTCTTGACAATGTTAAACTCCTAATTTTGTCACCCAAACAGACAAGGGTTCAGTTGTGGCAAGTGAGTAAAGCATGACTCTGGAGCCTGTGTGCTCCAGCTCCCATCAGCTGAGCACCTACCACTTGGTGCAGATCAGCCCTGGACTATGTGGCGTTGCCTTAATTGACTCCGCACTGGAGTTGGCCAGTCTAGAGACGCAATGATCAAGTGGGGTTACATCATTGGTATGCCAGATGCTTGAGTATGGATGGTCTTCCAGTGACCTGGCAGAGTGCAATGACTTGGCAATCGCACGTGCATGGAGGTGGCGAGAAGCAGTCTGAGGACATGACAAGAAGACAACCCTCAAGTCCCATCTCTGTATGATCCATAAAATCATCTTCTGATTCTTTCATTCCATTCAAAACTGAGCACAACTTGATTACAAACACTCATAAAGTTTATAAATTTTTCTGTTACCTGTAACTTATGACTGAACACTGCAGAGTTTCTAAACTAAAAGCTATGAACTTCTGTGGAAGAAAAGCCTCTAGACCAAAATGCATTCAGGTATATTATGCTTTCAAAAGTCCTCCACAACTACTGTGCCATAAATATCAACCTCCAGGGACAAGATGAGCCAAACTGCAGAACTGGGAGCCAGATTTCTATGTGCCTCCCATCCAAGCTCAGTAGCATTCAATGTAGGATTTTGAATCTGGCCCATCTTTAGTTATTAACCTTTAAAAATAAAACAGTTGAAAGAGGTTCAAGAGAGCTTTTGTGATTTACATCCAATAAAAGCATGTAATTTTAGAGTTAAGGAAAATGCTTCAGACTTACTTTGCCCTGTAACATTAAAATCCACAAAATGACGTGCTACTTGCATTGCATTCTACATGATTGTTCTGGACTCTGTCTGGAGGCAAATCCAGGATTCCAAGACTGTGGAATATGGGGTCGAATATTTCATTTGTTCAGCATTTGCTTTGATGCCAAGTTTAACAGAGAAGGGAACCATCTGAGGCTGCATAAGAAATGCATCTATCTCACCTTCCACTTCTGTTCCTTAAAATTTTATTTTCAGCTTTGGCTCTAAGAATTTGTGCAGGCCCTTTGAAACTCACGTACTATAACTGAAGCATTAAAATCCACCATGGCCTTGATGACTGCCATGAATAGCCTAGGAACAACCACTGCCCTAACATTCAGCTTCCACACCAATCTAACCTAGGATCATATGAAATGTAACTATATGGCTCACTTCCATTTTCCAAGTTAACAAACACAGGGACATCCACCTTTCTATCTGCGACTTGGGTTCTGGTGAAGGAGCCCTAGCAACTGTCTGCCTTTGCAGAGAAACTAGATAGAGGGACAGAGGGGTGAAAGGAAATGTGGATAAAAGATTAAGAGAAAAGAGTAAGTACCTCTTTTCCCTTCCCCCCCCCAACTCCCCTGTCTTCTTTTCATACAAGACCTGATCCAGCACCCATTTGAAGTAATGGTGTCTTTCCACTGACTTAAATGAGCATTGGATCAGGCCTTTAGTTCCCCGTTAACTTTTTATTTCTCAGCTCCCCTTCCTTCTTGTGACTTAAACAGGATTTTTATTCCTTTCCTTATTCCCTTTTTTCTTCCCTCGTCAATATTTTTCTAATTTAACTCCTGCCCACTTGCTTCTTTTCAGCTACGGTCTGTCCCTTAACACAAATAAAGTCTTGTTTTGCATTTCACATTAAATATTCAACCAAGCTTCATAAGAATCCTGAAAAGTCATTAAGGATTATTCCTATTTTACAATGGAAAAATGAGGGACAGACAAGGTAGGTGGCTCAGAAACATAGATTCATAGATTCTAAGGCCAGAGGGGACCATTATGATCATCTAGTTTGACCTCCTATATATCACAGCCACAGAACTTCCCCAAAATGATTCTTTTAGAAAAACATCTAATCTGAATTTTAAAAACTGTCTGCTAGATTGAAGAGCCCATTAGCAAATATTTGTTCCTGATGTAGCTACTTATAGATTATGACGTCTCCTCTTAACCTTCTCTTTGTTAAGCTAAATAGATTGAGCTCTTTGAATTTATCACTATATATCATATTTTCTAGTCCTTTAATAATTTTTGTGGCTCTTTTCTGAACCCTCTTCAATTTATCAACATCTTTCTTGAATTGTGGGCACCAGAGCTGGACACAGTATTCCAGCAATGATTACACCAGTGCCAAATACAGAGGTAAAATAACTTCTCTACTCCTACTTGAGAGTTCCCTGTTTATGCATCTGTTATTTTCTGGGGTGCAATGCAGAGCTGTGAGGGGTTGTCACCACTTACGCTGCACTCCTGGGTGCCATAAAATGCTTTACTGCTGTAACTTCCTGCCTGGGACTGTCAGTCAGCAACAAGCAAGCAGGTCACACACTGATTGTGCATAACTGCAACCCTGGTCCAGCAACTCTGACCCTGCATCCTACCAGAAACACACCAGTCACACTACCAGGTCTCTACTAGCCTTGGTTACTACTTGCAGGGTGACGGCAACACATTTCCCGCCCTGAATTTTCCCAAAAACGTGTGCTCTGTAATGTCCAGCACTCTCCTAGACAGTTCAGAAAAAAAATCAGAGGGGTAGCCGTGTTAGTCTAAATCTGTAAAAAGCAACAGAGGGTCCTGTGGCACCTTTCAGACTAACAGACTGTTAGTCTGAAAGGTGCCACAGGACCCTCTGTTGCTTTTTACAGAAAAATAATGTTAGATGGTTCCTCTAAGGACATAAAAGCACATCACAATTTATTAGCTTAATTGGGTAAGCACACCCTTCCATTTAAACAGAGCACTAAGTTGGTTAATAGTAATAATAGAACAAATTTATTAACAATAAGACATAAGTTAAGTGATGCCATGTAAAAGGAATAAAGTTAGAAAGGGGTACAAGCAAATAAAAGTGAAAACACACATCTAAACATCTAAAACGTAATCTAGCAAGGTACAGGCTTTGTTCAAGATGGTTTCTCTCACCAGTCATTCTTCTTCCCAGCCATGGCTGACTTTCCCTCAGTCAGGACCTTCCACAGCAGTACAAAATGCTAGTTCCCCTTGTCGTCTTAGGTGAAAGATCTTTACCTAAGCAGGTTTCTCACCTGTATTAAGTTTCTAGAGACTTCAAATTCCCCATCACTACCCCTTGGTTGAAAGATCAGCTTGCAAGAGTTTGGTTCCCTTGTGTCTGTCTAGTGATAGATGGCAAAGATGAGGTCTTTTCTGAAAGATAACGACACACTGGTGATTAATATCATTGTGAAATTATGTATTATTGCTATATGGGGAAACATGGATACTTAATGATACTTCATGATATTATGCTTTAAAATCTGTGACCCAACTGGGAAGAAACAGACAGAGGCAACCCCCAAAGACTAGTTCTTTCATTTACTGGACATCTTTCATTAATGTCATACATATGTGAAAGATTAATTTCTATCCAGAATCCATTTTAAAATTTGTGTAAAAACAAGTATGGATTTTAAAATCATTTAACTTTTATGGCTATTAGTATAAATTAGTGCTTGGCTCATAAAAATGTGTAAACGTTAAAATAAAAATTTATATAAATAAATGTATGACTTTTTTTAAGGCAAACAAAATGAATCCCTTTGTTAGTACCTAGAGTTAATCAAAAAGTGACAAGGTATGGTTTTGTTTTTACAAAACAAACCCAAAACTGAAATTCAGAATTTTGACTAGCTCTATTAAGAGCATTCAGTACAATTTCTTTAACTACTGCAATATTAGAGGAACAGGGTTTTTTGCAGGGGGAGGGGAAATGAGAGAAACATACAGGCCTATTGGTGGTTTAATACTGTGGCAGCAGCTCTTGTCAGCTCTGACATACTCACTATACAACACACTATTTCATAATCTATATCTAAAAGATGTCCTGTAAGATGTTGGAAAACTAATAATTCACTGATCATTAATATTCTTGCATTATGTACATATGAGTTGTGTTCAAAATTATGAAGGTGTGCTAAAATTACGTTCTTAAAATGTGTGTGGCAAACCATGCACAAGTCCTGTCTGCCTTAGACAAAGGAATGTGTATTCGTTTGTCTGACCAGCCTGGGCATCAGGCAGAGAAAATGAAGGTTCATTTATGTAAAAGATAAACAAAGCCATCAACCTAGCCAGTGGTGAAGACAGCCTCTTGTGGGATCTGAACCTCTAGTGACAAGCAATTGAATCAACTGATTGTATATAATATTACTGTATTATAAAAAAGTGTCTCAACTAGGGTCTTTTGTGAAAGCTATTAACGTACTGGCGATTGATATCATTGTGAAATGTGTGTATTAACACTACTTGAGGAATTAGGTATATTTATTGATATTCTGCTTTAAAGTCTAACTAAACACAGGAAGAAACTGGTTTTTCCCCCAGACAGGAGGGAAGGTAGCCATCTATCTGTCTTCAGTGAAATTAAGCAAAGTATGACCAAAAACAATGGAAGCCCTATTTACATACAAATCAGCAGGAGAATGGGAAGCCCACAGAAAGTGAAGAACAACATGATGTCATGCTGAGCCTGGGGACAAAACAGTGGGTTTCAGAAGATAAAAGGAAGGAGAAGAAGCCATCTTGGCATCCATCACTGGACAGATAAGTGGCCACAGCTCTTGCAAGCTGAGAAAGATGGGCCGTTTAACCCAGGGGTTTGAAGTCTCTGGGAGCTGACTATGAGTGAAAAACCTGCCTAGGCAAAAAGACTTCATCTAGGAAGACAAGAGAAACCAAAACCTTTACTTCTGTGGAAGGTCATGACTGAGAGAAAGTCAGCCATGGCTGGAAAGAACAGGGGTGGCTCCAGGCACCAGTGCACCAAGCACGTGCCTGGGGCGGCAAGCCGCGGGGGGCGGCCTGCCGGTTACCATGAGGGTGGCGGTCAGGCAGCCTTCGGCGGCATGCCTGTGGGAGATCCGCCAGTCCCGTGGCTTCGGCAGCAATTCGGCAGCGGGTACTCCTAAGGCGCAGGACCGGCGGACCTCCCGCAGGCATGCCGCCGAATCTGTGTTACCAGCAGACCGCCTGCAGGCATGCCGCCAAAGGCTGCCTCACTGCCGTGCTTGGGGCGGCAAAATACATAGAGCCGCCCCTGGGAAAGAAAAGGATTAGTAAGAAATCTACCTTGAACCAAGGCAGTAGCTTGTTGTGTCTTGCCACTAGAAAGCATATTTTACTTTTATCTGCTTGTAACCATTTGTCTTTATCCCTTGTACTTGAACTTACTTAAAAGCTCTCTCTTCTTGTTAATTAACTTGTTTTACTTTTAATCTTTGGATCAGACCCTTGGACATAAGAGGCTAATGAAGTATGAATGAAGTAACTTCCCAGTATCAGTGCAAGAGATCAGCAAGCATTCCTCCTAGTTTTCCATGTAACTTCAATACATGCAGTCCCAAATATGACAACCTCCAAAGTCATTTCAGTTTCACAACTGAAAAAGTACAGCTGCTAAAAGCCTTTTCCAGAACCTCCCCTCACCCCACCATCTGCACACGATATTCACAGTGCTGTGGCTACGTCCTCACTATGGGAGGGGGGGATTTAAGATACGCAAATTCAGCTACACGACTAACATAGCTGAATTCGATGTATCCGAGCCGACTTACTCCGCTGTGAGGACGGCGGCAAATCGACCCCCATGGCTCCCCCGTCGACGGCGCTTACTCCTACCTGCGCTGGTGGAGTACAAGCGTCAATTCGGGGATCGATTGTCGCGTCCCGACAAGACACGATAATTCGATCCCCGAGAGATCGATTTCTACCCGCCGATTCAGGTGGGTAGTGAAGATGTAGCCTGTGTTTCAACAGAAGTGCTTCTTAACTCCAGTTAAAGTAGTAAACAGTGCTTTTGTCTATTTAAAGTAGCAACTAACTTGATTATTTCTCTGAGTGTTCCAGGAGAGGGTTGGCCACCTCAGAGCAGAAGGTTTGGGGAAATTCAGGACTAGGAGTGCATCAGGGTCACCCAGCAAGTAGTAACCAAGGCTGGTGGAGACCAGGGTGAGGCTATTGTGTTGTAGGCAGGCTGCTGGGGTCAGAGCACTGAACCAGGGCTGCACAACACACAGACACTTAAGGAACTGCATGCTTGTCTATTGGCTACTGGTGTCTGGGCTGTAAGCCATATCAGCAGAGCATACAAGGCGGCAAGGGCTACAGGAAAGGCGATGACAACTTCTCACTGGTCTGGGTTGAACCTGTAGAATGTGACAGTGTGCAATGCTGAATTGCCACAAGAGTACTGTGGATAAAATACATACCCATGTGCCACCATTGGGGCACCTCATTGTGGCTGTGATTGAGGATTAGCACCATTCAGGACTGATACCTTATGAAGGGACACACCCTCATCCTGGTATGAAGGAGGCTGATGAGCTCCTCTGGGTCTGTTCCTGGTTAATAAGGCACACCTGTAAGGCTTGCTCAGCCTGGAGGGAGAGGAGCTTAAAAGGGGGAAACTTACCCAAGGAAGGGGTGTTGAACAGGAAGAAGGTTGCTATGCTCGGGGCTGCTGGGAACAGAGTGAGTCCAGCTGAGGAGGAGACAGCTGGGGGCCACACCATACCCAATGCACCCTGACCGATGGTAGAACAACACGCCCCAGAAAGAGGGGTAGAAGGTAAACACCATAAAAGGGCAATAGACTCTGTTAGTCTGAATCCTTAGAGCTAACTCTCAAGGGGCTGCCTGAGAGACTGATCCTTCCCTCTCTTGCAAAGAGGAAGGAGGAACAAGAGCCAAACCCTGTCCTGTGGGTGGTAGTCCATACAGAGATCCCCCACAAAGACTGCTAACTGGTGAAGAAGGGTTTGGTGGGGGGGCAAATGAAGAACAGTGGGAACAGCAGAGGTGTCCAGGGAGCCTGTCCTCCCCACATGTCCCACTTCTGACAGTTGGTCACACTGCATTCCCTCCTCGCTCTCCAGGATTTGTGGTGCTCCATTTTGGCAACTTAGCCTGATAGCCAGGTCACTGTATAGTCCTCCCCTTCCAGGTAGGAGAATCCCACTGGATCAGCTGTCCACATGACATTCCAGACTGTCTTCCACTCCAATGCCATGTCCTGCACCAATTTCCTAGCAACTGGTAGAAAAACTCAGGCCAGCCCACTACTTGGAGTATGTCCTCATTTGCTTCCCAGAGCCTGTTGTTATTTCCCTGGAAATCTTTCCTACACCCTTCTCTATCTTCTGTCCCCTTCCAACCACCCTCAGTTTGCCAGCCCAAACTGCCTCTTCCCAGGGAGTAATTGTAGACTACCTCCCCTCTTTGACTTCTTGCCAGACTGTAGACCCATACAAACCTCACTTCTCCCAGGGAGTGACTATACCTCCAGAGAAGTACCATCCCCTGGGGTGGTTTGCATATATTGCTTCAAACAGGTACCAGCAACTGAAGGAGACAAAGAAAGGGCTTTGGGCATAAAAGGCTTAGTTTAAACTTCAGAGTTTGGCACAGCAAATGGCCATGACTTTTAGTTCCAACCCTGCTGCCATGGTCCTCATAGGACTGATGGGGAACTAGTCATAAAGCACTGAGATACTTCTTTTTTGTTCCTTCTCTGTAGTCTTATCCTAAAATAAATGTCCTCTGCTTTGAAAGAGCTGTTTGGGCTACTGGCAAATTGCTGTCTTTGTCCTTGGAGAGAAAATAAAGAGCAGGAGCTGATCAGACCTGCTTGGGATAATCACAGTGAAGTGCAAGAGGACTGCAGTCTAGAACCCGGGTCTGGAGAGAGAGAAGGGACAGATCCTTGCCAAGACAGAGGTGATTGCTACAGACCTGATACCTTAACAGGGCATTCTGGAGCAGATCACAGAGATAGTTAAAGATGCAGTTACCCGGAAACTATTGTTGGAATTCCCTCGGACACCTTTTCTACTTGGCTTATCCACAATATCTTGTCCAGTTCTGGGAGAGCACTTCATCCAGTTCTCTGGGATCCACAAAACTCAGTTTGACTCCAGATTTCGTCACTCGGGTTTCTTTATTTGGCATGCAGCAAAGCTATGCTGAGTTGATCAGACTCAAGCATAGGAAGTGGGTATAGGGAATACCACACATGAAAAGTTATACAGAAAACCTCTTCCTTCATATACATTACATTGCATCACCTGTTTTTCGGATTGGCTTGGTTACTTTGCAGGATCCAATTCCCGTGCAGCATGCTCTGTCCATGAATTGTCCATGCTCAACTGAGTCTTTGCCTTATCTCTACATTCCTAACTTATCTTGTCCATTGTCAATAAGTGGTTCCCTGGGTCTTCTCCCTCTTATGTTAGCGGGCCCAGACATTCTGTCTTTTTAGCCTACTGACCTATTTCTTTATTTTAGTTAGCACAAACATAATGTTCTCAGCCTAATGATCTCTTTACCTCCCTTCTTCTATCCTCCAAGAAATGAGGCTTCCTTCCAGGTGCTATGTACTCATGCCAGCATTCTGAATGGATAGGGGCATGCCTTTATCAAGGCCAGAGAAAAGGACACTTCAATAATTGAGGCATAAGATGATAATGAGCTTGGACAAGTGTTAATTACTCATGTCAACTACATTCCTTGCTTCTGTCTTTATTTTAATATTAGCATTTGTTTCTTCTGCATCATATTCCTGTCCTTCTGTGCTCTCTTTCTCGAGTTTTATTACCCAGCAACACGTGCTTAAGAGCATAGTTGTAATTATTGGACCCACCATTCATATTAGGCTTAAAGTATAAACCAGAGAGAGCAAACTCACTTCCTCTGGTACAGCCCACCAGTGTGTAATTCCACATTATAAACTTGCTCTGCCTTTAAAGCCTCCTTCAACAACTTTAACTTTGCTTTTATTTTAATTACAATATAAAAATATTTCTATTTATCATCACAGGAAATTTGAGTGTGAAACAGAACATAGACCAATTAAAACAATGTTCCTTGGGTACTTACAAGAAGCGGCCCTCTTCAACCACCACACAACACTTGTCATCACCAGCATAGGCAGTTTTTATTTTACCAGTGTCCGAGCATCTCGACTGTACTTTGCAATTTGGAGACTGATCCCCCAGAGTGAACCCACATGCCGGCGACTCTGCCTGTAAGTGAACCCCAGGTACAAACAACAATACAGGTCTGGGGCTTTCCAGACCTTGCATTGTCTTGCAACAGTATTTGAGGAGGGAAAACAAACTTCTTTCATGCCATTTGAGTACTTTTCATGTTTCACTTCATGACACTGGACCCTTGTTAACTTTCTTACACTATTCTCTTAGTATTATTTTCCTTGTACCAATTTTTTAACTTTTTTCCTGTGGTGATAAGAGGCAACTTTCTTTGTTCTGTGTCAAGTAAAGCCTCTTACTTTATATAGCATATATTTCCGTATAGCGCACGTCATTGTTTTTTGCCTTTTACCTTTCATGATTGGAAATTAACGTTATCTTGTACATTTAAAAAAAAACACTTACAACATCATACATATAAAATAGTTAACCTCTTTATCAATAAATTCTTGACTTTGTTGACTTTCAAAATACAATTCTCTAGATGCTAATTCAGGCTGAAACACGTGCTAATGTCATGGATGCAGAATTTCTAGTGATAGCTTCTGTTGAGACACTTGGTCATGTTCCCACAGCGTCTGTCGGCTTGGATTCAGAGTGACATACCACTCCCAAACAGCCCAGCTCCTGTGTCAAGCTCCCTGCTGTTTTGTTCCTGCCCCACCTTGGCAGACTTATATATTTTAAAAGTTTACTTTTTTTGTCCATAAAGTCCTTTCAGTACTTCAACCATTTTTGACGAAATCCCAGTCACTGCAGACTGGTGAAATTCAATAACACTTGGCACAATAAACTAAACATTATTAAACAATATTTCCTTAATAGATTTAATCCTAAATCATTAGTTGGGTTTGTCTCCCATCTAGGGCATTTCAATCTTTTATAGAATTCTTTTTTCCATTTACAAAAGCCTACAATATAGGTTTTTACTTCCTAATAACCTTTAATTTACACTACAGAACTTTTGGATAAGCATGTTAGTGGTTAAGCTCCATTTCTTATACAGTATTCACTGATTTTTCTTGGTGTTGGGCTGGGTTTCTGCTTCCAAAGCACACAGCCATCTGAAAAAGAAAACACAACCTATTGAGACTTCTCTTTGGAGTCTCTCTAGGATTTTGATTAAATACATATTACCCCGGTTATGATCTACACTACATGTTCCAAGGGAATGAACCTTATTTCCACAGTGCCACCCTTCTCCTCTATTTGCAATACAATGCAATAGCCATATTAACTTTCAAAGGATGTGTAACTGTTTTTGTGCTTAAAGCGTTTCCATGTACCCCTATCGAAGTGATTGTCTGATCACTCAGAGCCACCTTATGCCTTGGAGTTTTTAACATTGCTACTCTAGTGACCACCACCTCCCCTTGCTATTATTCCAGACGAGGGTTGCTAACCCTCCACGATTGGCCTGGAATCTCCAGGAATTAAAGATTAATCTTTAATTAAAGATTATGTCATGCGAAGGAATATGTCCTCCAGGAATATGTCCAAACAAAATTGGCAACCTTATTGTAGACGTGCACTGTCTCTCTACCTTTTTATTTCTTAAAAAAACAACAAGGAGTCTGGTGGCACCTTAAAGACTCACAGATTTATTTGGGCATCAGCTTTCGTGGGTAAAAACCTCACTTCTTCAGATGCATAGAGTGAAAGTTACAGATGCAGGCATTATATACTGACACATGGAGAGCAGGGAGTTACTTCGCAAGTGGAGAACCAGTGTTGATTCTTGTTTATTTCTTGTCCTGCAGCTCTTTCATGACTACAAAAGGATCCAGAGTCTCTTCCAACTATACTGATTCTGGCCATCTCTGCCACAGCCATGCCCTCTAGTCCTTATTTAAAAAGATGTTGAACTTCATGAACTCACTGAAGGTAACAAAGGCAGATAACACCAGCTACTTGTGTTCGGCTTGAGAGGGGGAAAGAAATAAGAAATATAGCGAAGACTATCAGGAAACATTGGCAGCTGCTCAAAAAGTGACTCAGTTTTTGCAAATTTTAATGAAAGATTCAAATGGATTTTTAGTGGAATCTTTTAAAAGCCAATTCATTTTAGACCTACAAAATGGAGTTTTATAAGCCAGGAGCATTTGTTTAGGTCCTTAAAACCTTGCATAATTAAATGTATTTGCATTTATTTTAAACAGCTTGCTCAACACCACTTGTGTTGCTCGAATTATTATTTTTTTTTTAACCCAGATTGCATTCCCTACATGTACATTCGGAGGCAGCCAAGTTCAGATGGAAACCCCTTATTTTCTTTTACTGATTTTAACTAAATTGTCCACAGTCAAATGATTGTCCTGCAGTTCTTGGGCTGATCCTGCTTGAGCAGGGGGTTGGAGTAGATGACCTCCTGAGGTCTCTTCCAACCCTAATCTTCTATGATTCAAATCAGATTTCTCTCTGCCTACAGCAGTCATTTACAATTGATTTAGAGACCATTCCTTTGGGAAAATGGCCCGTTTTCCTTCAGAATAGCTGTAAAGATTTCTGGGGACAAAAGCATAATGGTGATACTCAGGAGCCGCACCATGTCCTTAAAAGGGGGAGAGGGCCACTGGCGCCTGACCCTCACACCACGGGCTCCCTCGCTGCCTCTTCTCCCCCGACCCCGCTTCCCACTTGCTCCTTTCCACCCTGTAGCGGGGCTGTCACCCTGCTCCAGCCCTGAAGGGGTTAAAAACAGCCCTGAGAAAGGGCTGCCTTGGGGAGCCAATAGGAAAAGGCTGGGAGGCAGCCAATCAGGACCAGGCTGTGCCCTATAAAAGAGCTGCAGGGCCAGGAGCCAGAGGAGTTTCACTCTAGCCCTGGAGTGGGAAGGGCTAGCTGCCTGGGAACAAGGTAACTGAGGTGGAGCAGTGCTGGGAAGGGCAAAGGGAGCTGGGGAGCACCTGCCTGGTAAAACCCCAGGCTGCAGGCCTTGTTGAAGGCCTATGAAGGTTCTGGGGCTACAGAGGTGCAGCCTGGGAACAGGCAGAGGCAGCTGGTCCTACCCCCTTGCCAATGATGAATGGCCATTACAGACTGCAGTCTGCCCGAGTGAGCGGGGGCTAGATGATGACTGGCAGTAGCCACTGAGGCAAGGTGGGTTTAGAGGGTTGTGGGTTCCCGTGGAAGCAGAAACCCAGAGTATGAGGGTACTGCAGTGGGCAGAGCCCTGAGGAAAAGGGCACCAGGGTCCAGGAGGGACACCGGGGCCCTAAAGCAGGTGAGACACTGGCCTGCAGAGGGTGCTCTGGAGCTGGGGTTGAGCTAATTCTCAGGACGACCAGTAGGAGGCACCGCGCTGGTGAGTCTCAGTTCACTACACGCCCCCTCCCCCATCCACTCACCCTTAGGGCCAGAAAAGGGTGTTCCAGGGTCCCTGGTGGTACTTGTCACCACTTGACTTCCCCTTGCATAATTTGTTTGACTATCAGGGTTCCACTGGACTGCACTGAGTTGTACTGACATAACTAGGTTTTATTATCAAACCAACCACTTCCCCCCCCCCTTCTTATTCGATGTGACATTGAACACTTTTACTACACCAGCCTGCTTAAACATTAACATCTGCATAAATGCTCCTTTTAACTCCTCACTCTGTTTCCTTAAATCACTTATCTCCCAAAGTGACATATTTCTCAGCTGATTTTCCCCCTCCATGTCTGAGCTTATCTTTGTACTCATTCTTTAGTTACAATTACTGTTCTCTCCATGATCACCCATGGGTCTTATTCTTTAAAGTTTCAGTGGCATTCAACAGACCTTTCCTGTGCTCTGCCCAGGGCTGGCTCTGGCTTTTTGGCTGCCCCAAGCAAAAATAAAAAAAAAAACCTGTGGCCGGAGCGCGGGTGCAGGGGGACCGGCTGGGAGGGGAGGGGGCGGGAGAGGGCGGCCAGGGCTACAGCAGGGCACTGCCACGCAGCCCCTCCCGCTGCGCCGCCGCCTGCCGCGAGGGCTCCGCTCCGGTCGGCGGGGAGGGAAGGAAGAGGACTGCCCTGCAGGGCGCTCTGGTTCTCCACGCTGCCACCCCCTACAGGGCGGCCGGAGCGGAACAAGAACAACAACAACAACAAAAAGCGGCCGTGCCGCCCTAGGATTGGGCAGAATGCCGCCTCCAACAATCTGCCGCCCCAAGCACCAGCTTGCTCAGCTGGTGCCTGGAGCTGGCCCTGGCTCTGCCAAGCATCCTTTTACATAGGTATCCAATGTACTTCCCTGTAGTCCCCCTGCTACTGACCTTCTGTTTAGGAGAGACTTCTAGGGTATAATTTAATAACATGGTTTTCTGTTTCTTCTTCTTGCATTTCTTGTCTAACACTATTTACTGGATTTCCTTTTCAAACTGGTTCCAGTCTTCCCCCATCACTTACCAGGGGAGTACATAGGAATCTTCTTTAGATCTAACCCAATCCTCCACCACCCTGGAAACCTCCTCAAATTTAAGCCCTTCCAACGCCATAGCTAAAATGCTGGGTTGCAATCCTTAGCGGTAAAGCTATATGCATAATAAACTTTGTTACCTGTTCCAGGTGAATGGATCTGGGTCAAGTCACAGCACCACTAATGTTGAGATTCCCTCAGAGACCTTTTCCACTTGGCTTATCCAGAACACCTTGTCCAGTTCTGGGAGAGCACTTCAGCCAGTTTCCTGGAATCCAAAAAACTTCGTTTCACTCTAGATTTCGTCACTCAGGTTCCTTTATTTGGCATACAGCAAAGCTACACTGAGTTGATCAGATGCAAGCTTGTGGGTGGGTATAGGGCAGCATATCATCTGAAGTTATACAGAAAACTTCTTCCTTCATACACACTTACATTGCATCACCTGTTTTTGGATTGGATGGGTTACTTTGCAGGAACCAATTCCTATGCAGTATGCTCTGTCCATTGCTCAGGACAGAGTCTTTACCTTCTCTCTACATTCCTAATTTAACTTGTCCATTGTCAATAAGTGGTTCCCTGGGTGTTCTCTCTCTCTCTCTCTCTCTCTCTCTCTCTCTGAGCCAGCTAAGATAATTCTGTCTTTTTAGCCTACTGACCTATTTACTTATCTTAATTAGCACAAACTTTCTGTTCTTAGCCTAATGATTTGTTTACCTCCCTAATTCTGTCCTCCAAGATATGAGGCCTCCCTCCAGGTATTAATTACTCATGTCAGGGCAGGACTCAGCTACAACTGTGACAGGAGGATATGCTGAAGGTGCAATTAAAGAGATAGGAGAAGAACCAGGAGAGGACAGTGTCATGGAAGCTAAGGGAGGACAGTATTTCAAGAAGAGCATGGTCAAATGTGTCAAAGGTGGCTGACGGGTCAAGAAGGATGAGGATGGGGTACTAGCTTTGGCTAATTTGGCTTTGGCTAAGAAGAGATTATTAGAAACTTTGGCAGCGATAGTTTTTGTTGAGTGCAAGGGATGAAAGTGGATTGGAGGGGGTCTAGGATGGAGTTGGAAGAGAGGAGCTCCAGGCAATGATTGTCAATAGTGCATTCAATGAGCTTACAGATGAAAGGGAGAAGAGAAAGGAATATGAAAGTGCCCAATTGACCTAGGTCAAGAAGTCTTGCCAGAAAGATTTGAGTGCCTTCTTCACGATAAATGAAAACACTGATAAAGCTTTATAAGGCTGGTATGCTGTGCTATGGGAAAATAGTTGATACTTGGCAAAGCGAGGGCCTGGAAGCAATTTCCAAAGGGATTGCTGAAAGAGGTGAAGCAGTCTGGAGTAGGTATTTGTCAGGCTGAGTGGTCCGAGTCTGAATTCCAGAGCTAAGGTTTGAGTCAGGAGTCTGAACCAAAGGTTGGAACCGGATTACCAGAAGTCAGGAGCAGGGTTGGAACAGGATGGGAACAAGGCTGGGCGCAGGGCAGGTTGGAGTGGTGGAGGAGCAGGGCTTGGAGAGACTAACACAGATAGGCAGAGAGTCTGTGGGCATGTGTGTTGAGCAGCCAGTGAGATGCTGCTGCTAGGGTTAAGAACCAACTTGTTGAATTCCTCAGTCAATCTGGCAGGACAATCCATCAGGCAGCCTAACAGGCTCCTTAGGACATTAGAAGTATTGAGCAGGTGCAGCTGAAGGTCTTACTCCTGACAGTATCAAATACAGTTGTGTTCTCAAATGCTATGCTAAAGCTAAGTTTTCTACACCAAAAAAGCGATGCTAGAAGCCATTCCCATATGGTTCATAATTGCAGTTGAGCTCAAAAGCCTGAGAACCAGATTTCACTTATTCTCTGTGATCATGAAATATCAGTGAAAAACAAAGAGCCATGTCCTGACTTTTGATATTTTTGCAGATCTCACATTGACATCACTGGGCGTTTTATTTCAGATCAATGACAAAGATAGAGCTCCAGGGTCTGTGTTCCAAGAGGAGCCAAAAGGCTGATGGTCTTATTTCAGTCTAATGTGACATGGCATATTCCTATAACAACGAACTGAATTTTTAAACACATTGTCACAATATTTTCTGCATCCTGATAAAGTAATGCTCAAACCTGAGCTACATTTGTCGTGGCATTGCTAGCCTCTGTTGGCCAGAAGCTGGGAATGGGCGACAGGGGATAGATCACTGGATGATTTCCTGTTCCCTCTGAAGCACCTGGCATTAGCCACTATCGGAAAACAGGATACTGGACTAGATGGACCTTTGGTCTGACCCAGTACGGCTGTCCTTATGCTATGTTATAACATTCTTGAAATTACCTGCATATTCTTTTCATTCTGGTTTTGTAGGTACATTATAAAACTGATCCAGAATTGTTACAAAAGCATATTCTTCGACTGGGACCTGATCCTCCTCCACTGAACTCAATGGGAGCTTAGCCATTGATTTTGATTTTGTGCACGATCAAGTTCAAGATCAAGAGGTACTTGGCTCTCTGTCAACCCATTGTATATATTCCCTTAAGCATTTGTAGTTTATATATTACTGGATGTAATGGAATTCTAAATGGATGGCTAAATGAGTTCATCAAAGTGCTCTCTGCTGACCAAAGTTTCCCAGAAACTAGCTGCTTATTCTACCATTGCTTATTATTAGTCCAAAAAAGTGAAGGCTTAATTTCTCTTTAAACTTTCTCTCTCTTGCAGTTGTAAGTAACATTTCAAAATATCTGGAAGAGTGCTAATAGTTTTTCTTCCCAGAATCTCCAAGAGGAGTTGCGGATAACCACAAAAGTATCCTCCACATTCCATCATGGTAGTACATGGGGATATGATTTATTCAAAATCAGAGTACTTTAAACACATGCCAGGTCTAAGTGTGCATATTTCCAAAATGTTCCCCTTGAGATTCCACCTAGACTGCTTACAAATCTGGATCTGAAAAGCAACATTTGTGCAGTCCAAGATTAACAGAGTATATGACAGTGCTGTAAAATACCTACAATGTTAACGTGCAAAAGAAACCATCTGGGGATGTTTAACTGTTCTGACTGTGTGATACCATAACTTGGCCCAGAGAACTGGAGCCTCTTGAACAAAATCAGACATGACCAAATCTGCTAAACTCAGTCATACATAATAATAATTCTGTTACAATGAAGTAGAAATTATCCATTATAGAATCTGTGACAACCGTTTGAAATGTTGTATGAGGTCTGCTGACCAGCAATGATTTTTGAATATTGAGCATATTAGGTTGTGTTACTGAAGACAGGCCTTCTGAGGAAAAATAGCCTCCATGGGCCCCATTGCATTTAAAGCTAATGGACAGCAATAGGGTCATCAACTTTCTAACATCTGAAAACTGGACCCATCCTGCCCCACCTCTTTCCCCCCCAGGCCCTACCTTTGTCTTGCCTCTTCCCGCAAGGCCCAGAGAGTGCAGTCACAAGAGAGCTGCGGCCAGGCAGCCCTGCTGGCAAGCTAGGATGCTGCCCTCCTGCCCAACAACCCCCTGCCTCCCTTTGCACTGCGAGCCCGGCAACCCCCTTCCCTGCCTACTCAAGCCCTCCCTGTCCCGGAGCTGCTTGAGTGCATGGCCTGGGGAAGCGCTGGCTGCTAGGGATGCGCATGTTCCTTCCCTCCTGGGGCATGTTCCATGCCCGCTGGGAGCCTCTTGCCCAGCTCCCACACTCTATCCTCCACCACAGCCCTGCAAACCAGGATCCTCAAAGGGTTCGCCCGCTGCCCGAGCTGGTGCATGCATGCTGCCGCGGGGGCTGCCATGTAAGGGCCAGGTGACAGGCTGCCACTCACCCCTCCACCCCGCATGGGATAACCAGACTTTGTGTCCGGCCAGTAGATCTGACCGGATGTTGCCAGGTTCCAATTTTGACTGGACTTTCCAATTGAAAACTGGACACCTGGCAATCCTAATCAAGAACTGCATTCACTCATGTTTGCAGATGGGATCATATATTGATAGTAACAATGTTCTTGATATACAGAATTTGATACTGAATGAGCAATCAGCAACTGTGTTCTTGGGGCTTGATCCTGCATATATTGAAGTCCATGGTAAAACTGTCATCAAGGTCAATGGTATTAGATAGGGCCTTTAGCCTCCAGGGCCCTCCTGCTTGTCTTTACATATAGGCAGCCCCAAACAAGTCTAATCTTTCCAGTGCTCATGCTACTGCAGAAGAAGCTGGCAAAAATTAGAATTTGCCCTGTGAAACAAAACTCACATGCACTCGAGCTAGGTATGAGTTGCTGGGGCTAGCATAAAGGATCCATCATATGCAATATCTCTAAGAATGAACTTTCCTACACTACAGCTATGTCCAACTTATTAACTGAGCAACATAGGCAGGTGTCTCACATAATTGTTTCTACATTAATTTCTTTTGTAATCCATTCTTAATAAATGGTATAGTTTAAGGTTTCCCCCCCTTCGTACACTCTTAAATATAATCTTAAGACATTACTTGGAAACAGGTTACCAAAAAAAAGGTACTTTTCACATTAGGTGCAAATCTTGGCTCTCTTTGGGGAAGTTCAAATCTAGGGCCTGATTCTCCACTGCCCTGTACCTTATGGAGTCACTTATACCTGTTCACAGTGGTATAATGATAATATTCTGATTTGGGAGCATTTTGCATCCGCTGTACATGGGTGTCCATGACCACAGAAGGTGCAAGTTAATGAAGAATCAAGCTCTTTAATTTTGCATCAGGCCTGTAATGGAACAAACCAAACCTCCAGATCCAAATATGCCTAAACTTTGAGAAAGTTCAAATCTTGATACAAACTTTGTGGCTTGGGACCATCTCCAGTCCCAAAAAGAGGAAACAGTGAGAAAACAAGCCAGTGACTATAATACATGTACAGTTCAGGCAGCATAACATGGGAACTGACCCTATATTAGAAGACTTACGGGAAAGGTAGACGACATGCTTCTGTGATTGTGTATCTTCAGAGTTATGATCAACCAAAATCATTTACTTTTACATTTCTAAAACAGAAATAGATTTTAATCTAGTTTGTTCCTTCAAATCCATTAGACGAGCTGTTTGAAATTTTAGCAGTGCTAGAAGAGAATTGCTATTTTTGCTTGTTAGCGTAGCTATATCTACACATTATTGTTAACTTCTAGCTGATTCTGGGTTACCTCTGACTGTTTAATTGGAGTTGTAGATGGGGTTTTTTGTTTTTGTTCTTTTGCTTAATAAGTTTTGTTGTACTTCATATGAACATAAGCATGTTTTGGGACAGTTAGAGAGCGCTTCTGCCAAAGAGGTCTGTATACTGAATCATTTTAAATCCTTTGTAATATCAACTAACAAAATAAATAATACTCTAGGGCTCAACTGTTGAATTTAGGCAAGACCTGGACTGCTGTAGGGAAAACTCAAGGAAGAACTTCTCCCCAAGGCTCTCTGGTACATGGATACTGCTGAAATGGCAGATGGCAAGGGGGCCAAATTAAATTAACCATCTAAATTAATATAAACCAATGGAATCATGACCAGGATGAATCTGGTCCAATCTGAGCTAGACAATGATGTTCAGTGAGGTGCCAGAATTTATAGAAAATCTTTATTAATGAGCTGGAAGAATGTATAAACATTACATTACATTACTTAAAAAGAGGACGCTACAATATGGAGGTGTTGGGAACACAAATGAGGACACACAACAAATAGATGGGCACAGAGGATATAGATCCAGCCTCCATTGAAATCGGTAAAAGCAGGATTAGACTATTAGATGGAGAAACAGTGCCTGGATTCATACCAAAAAAATGAAAGTAAACACCAAAGAGGAACAAATAATTACAAATGCAGATAACAAGAACAGCTGGAAAGCAGTAATTCCAAAACACCCGGAACATAAGGGAAAGCAAATTAGAGATGAGCTTGTAATACAATGTGGTAGCAAAAAATATCCAGGAACAGTGATGCCCTCTGGGAACTCTCGGACATTAGTGAGATAGCTGTCCCTCTCTATATGGCACTGAGACCATACATACAATAGCATGCCCAGTTCAGAGCTTCCCACCACTCTCACTGCCAAGGCTACACACTTTTAGCATGCTAACTCAATCAGGGCTAGCACAGGTATGTCTCCTCAAGATGGAAATTACACCTTCTGCTCAAAGTGCAGACATACCCTAAGTTTGTCTATGCTATGGTATTGAGGACCATCTAAGCACTTGGATGGATAGAAAGATAAATGATGCACTAATTAGCACATCCCTACAGTGGGTAAGTCGGCTGCGATACGTCGAATTCAGCTACGCTATTCGTGTAGCTGAATTTGCGTATCTTAAATCGACCCCCCCCCCCCACGTAGTGTAGATGTAGCCTCAGCCAACCTGGACATGCTCCCTCCCCCCGACAGGAATGTCCACTCTGAGGGCATAAGCCACTATTAGAGCGAGAGGTTGTAGCTACTTTCTGCTACCACACATTCCTCTTCTAGTAGGCTACCCATCAACAGAGCTTTCTGCAGGGCTTAAGTTAACTTCTGCTGGCTTAAATATTGTGAATCTACATCTATATTTGATCTCAGAGGAAAAAGCGAGAATGAATGTCCCTATTTGGCTACAAGGACTTCTGTTCCTATTCCCGGACCTTGTACAATCAAGAGTGGAATCAGTCACCAGACCTTGAGATGCCAGCATTACACACAGAGAATATGGGAAAGCAATGCATCCAGGAAGCAAGCAACATGGAGAAATAATGTATCGTATGTTTCCAACACAAAATGTGTTACCCAAAAGTTGTGTGACCTTCAACTATGCATTGACCTAAAGTATAAGGTTCAACATGGCTGTTACTCTAACTATCCTCAATGCACAGTAAAAGAGCTCACGATTCTTTTTAAAACTTCAGGCCAAGATTTTCAAAAGTAACAAATGATTTTGGGTGCCCAAGTTGAAACACCATAAGAGCTCTTTATTTTAAGACAGTGTGGGCTCAGCACTTTCTGAAAATCTAGGCTTTTAATGTCTCAAATTGGGCACTCTAAAAACACACTAGTCACTTTTGGAAAATCTTGGGTCTTAGTGCTTTTAGAACCTTTAGAAGTGCCAGGAACTTTACTCCCTGAACAGAGATTCAGCCACCTAACATTTGATCCCAAAATCAGAGATCTGACCACATCTGTCATTCATAAGAGTGCCTCAGTTCAAACCATGTAGTTTGGACTGTGTTCTGCATCTAGTGATTTCCAGAAAATCCTGTTCTTCATTCCAGTGAAATGTTTTGGGTGGTAATTGCCCAACTTCACTTTTTAATGTTCGGGAAGTTTATCCTCTGGGAACATTCATGGCTGAACAGGGTAAAATGTTTCGCAATCCTGTTTCTAGTTTGGGCCTTGGGGGGGGGACGACAGAAATTTAATGGAATATAATTTAAGGCTGTACTCTCCCTTTCTCTTCATATCCAGATGAAGCAACTTATTCAGACTCTGGTACGCTATCATTTGCAATCCAATGATTGACTGACCTACTTTTTCAGGCATGCTGTACTTCAAAGGTCTTCTACAGTAGAACCCTGCTTTGATGAACAATGATCTGACGAATGACCGGTTATATGAACCATTGCTGTCCCTTGATCAATGAGGTTCCCATCTGTGGATGTGAGCAGAGGTCACATATACTCAGAATGGGGGTACTGACCTTCCCACATTCTGATGAAAGCACCTCAGTATCAGATAAGGTATGCCTCAGAGAGGTTGCCACTGTTCTTTTTCACAATGGCAGAGAAATGTAAGACAACTGTGTTAATATTTTTTTAAAAAGTAAGATTATTGAAAGGCTGGACAGAGGTGTAACAACAACTGACTTGGTACAGGAGTCAGGTGTAGAGAAATCAATTTCAGAACCAAAGAAAAACTCTTAAATTTAGTTTCATCAAGGGATGGTGAATGATTAATAAATAATTTTATGCACCATACTTACTGTAATTTAGAGATGTTCAATTTTATGAACTCCTCAATCCCCTGTTAGTTCATAAAATAGGCATTTGACTCTAGAAGATAAAATATTGTGATGAACTCTCCTCCTCTACTGGACAGGGATTTCTCTTGCTTGTCATCTGTTTAGACTATTACGTAATTCTCATACAATGGATCATCTACTGCTCTCCTCCACTGCACCTCACCTTTTTCTCCAGCTGAGACCATCAGCAAGTATTGCTGATGTATGGCTTGTCTACATAGTGTATAACCCCTGCCTTCTCCCCTACTTAAGTTTGTGTTCATTAAAGTGACCTGCGTCCACACATGTCTTAAAGCATACCTAACTGGCTAGTTATACATATCCACTGAGGGTGAAGTAAATTCTTTTCATGTTGAGTTAGTGTGGACTAATGTTCTTGTGCACTGTAGATAGCTTCCCGTGACAGCACCTGCCTCATGGCCTGGGGTTGCCCTGCAGACACTCTGCTTTACTTTCCCTCTGAATTCCCAAAATAATCCACTCACAGCCAAGGTCTTTGAAACAATATTCCCCTCCCTCCTGGGATCTAATTCATTAATTATCAGTCAGCTCCCCAAAAGTCCCCTTTCCATTCATCCCTCAGGTTTTGTGTTCACAGTGCTCCTTCTGGGGGTGGTGTTCTGACTGACTTCTCCCTCTCGGGTACACTTAGCAACATTTCTTCCAGCCCCTCCCTTCTCTGAATGGGCTTGAAGCCTCCTTTTTTTTTAGTCACTTGCTGTCAACTAATTACTTACTATCTTGATCCTCCCCAACCTGCCTTTGCTGACTCGGAGAGAGGGGAGTCTTGGACCCCATGTCCACTCTTTACAAGGCTCCTCGGCCCTTAAAGGAACTATGGGCTGGGGTGGCCCTATGCTTTCCATCTCCCAGACACGAACTGCTTCTGAGGACCATCTTCCTCTCTCCCACTGACTGCTTCCATTATTTTTTTGGCCGCCCACTTTCCCTGAATGTGTGGAATGTGGTAACTGGTCTCTCAGGGTAAGTCTACACTATGAAATTAGGTTGAATTTATAGAAGCCGGTTTTATAGAAATCGGTTGTATAGAGCCGATTGTGTGTGTCCCCACATAAAATGCTCTAAGTGCATTAAATCGGCGGACCGCATCCACAGTACCAAGGCTAGCATCGACTTCCGGAGCGTTGCACTGTGGGTAGCTATCCCATAGTTCCCGCAGTCTCCGCCGCCCATTGGAATTCTGGGTTGAGAGCCCAATGCCTGAATGATGCAAAACAGTGTCACGGGGGGTTCTGGGTACATGTCGTCAGGCCCCTCCCCCTCCGTCAGAGCAACGTCAGACAATTGATTCGCGCCTTTTTACCTGGGTTACCTGTGCAGACAACATACCACGCCAAGCATGGAGCCCGCTCAGCTCAGCTCAGCTCACCGTCACCATATGTCATCTGGGTGCTGGCAGACGTGGTACTGCATTGCTACACAGCAGCTGCCCCTTGCCTTTTGGCAGTAGATGGTGTATTACGACTGGTTCGATCAGATGATGGCTGAAACTCCGTATGTCCCCCAGTCATATTATGCTGCCTTCCCAATGATTACAGCGGCTATCAGTTGTAGTACACTATTTTCTGCCAAGTGCCCGGTATTTTCTGCCAAGCACCCAGAAGATGCCGAGGGCTATCAGTCATGCTGCACCGTTGGCTGCCAGCTTAAGATGTAAAAAAAAGATTTGTTCTGTATTCATTTGCTTCCCCCTCCCTCCGTGAAATCAACGGCCTGCTAAACCCAGGGTTTTGAGTTCAGTCTTTGGGGGGGCGGGGGGCATTCTGTGTGACAGTTGTTTGTGTTTCTCCCTGATGCACAGCCACCTTTGTTGATTTTAATTCCCTGTACCTATACGCCATGTCATCACTTGCCCGCCCCTCCCTCCCTCTCTCCCTCCGTCAGACAATAGTTTCGCGCCTTTTTTCAGACCAGACGCCATAGCACTGGGATCATGGAGCCCGCTCAGATCACCGCAGCAATTATGTGCACTATGAAGACCACGTGCATTGTCCTGGAGTATATGCAGAGCCAGGACATGCCAAAGCAAAACCAGGACTGGCCGATGAGGCGATTGCAGCGCGGCGACGAGAGTGATGAGGAAATTGACATGGACATAGACCTCTCACAAAGTACAGGCCCCAGCAATGTGCAAATCATGGTGTTACTGGGGCAGGTTCATGCTGTGGAACGCCGATTCTGGGCCCGGGAAACAAGCACAGACTGGTGGGACCGCATAGTGTTGCAGGTGTGGGACGATTCCCAGTGGCTGCGAAACTTTCGCATGCATAAGGGCACTTTTATGGAACTTTGTGACTTGCTTTCCCCTGCCCTGAAGCACCAGAATACCAGGATGAGAGCAGCCCCCACAGTTGAGAAGCGAGTGGCGATAGCCCTGTGGAAGCTTGCAAGGCCAGACAGCTACCGGTCAGTCGGGAATCAATTTGGAGTGGGCAAGTCTACTGTGGGGGTTGCTGTGATCCAAGTTGCCAGGGCAATCAAAGACCTGGTGATATCAAAGGTAGTGACTCTGGGAAACGTGCAGGCCATAGTGGATGGCTTTGCTGCAATGGGATTCCCAAACTGTGGTGGGGCAATAGACGGAACCCATATCCCTATCTTGTCACTGGAGCACCAAGCCACCCAGTACATAAACCACAAGGGGTACTTTTCAATGCTGCTGCAAGCCCTGGTGGATCACAAGGGACGTTTCACCAACATCAACGTGGGATGGCCGGGAAAGGTACATGATGCTCGCGTCTTCAGGAACTCTGGTCTGTTTCGAAAGCTGGAGGAAGGGACTTTCTTCCCGGATCAGAAAATAACCGTTGGGGATGTTGAAATGCCTATCGTGATCCTTGGGGACCCAGCCTACCCCTTAATGCCATGGCTCATGAAGCTGTACACAGGCAGCCTGGACAGTAGTCAGGACCTGTTCAACTACAGGCTGAGCAAGTGCCGAATGGTGGTGGAATGTGCATTTGGACGTTTAAAAGCGTGCTGGCGCAGCTTACTGACTCGCTCAGACCTCAGCGAAAAGAATATCCCCATTGTTATTGCTGCTTGCTGTGCACTCCACAATATCTGTGAGAGTAAGGGGGAGACATTTATGGCGGGGTGGGAGGTTGAGGCAAATCACCTGGCCGCTGATTACGCGCAGCCAGACACCAGGGCGGTTAGAAGAGCACAGCAGGGCGTGGTGCACATCAGAGAAGATTTGAAAACGAGTTTTGTGACTGGCCAGGCTACGGTGTGAAATTTCTGTTTGTTTCTCCTTGATGAACCCTCCGCCTCCCTCCACCCGGTTCACTCTACTTCCCTGTAAACCAACCACCCCATCATCCCCTCCCCCCTTCGAGCACCGCTTGCAGAGGCAATAAAGTCATTGTTACTTCACATTCATGCATTCTTTATTAATTCATCACACAACTAGGGGGATAATTGCCAAGGTAGCCTGGGATGGGTGGGGGAGGAGGGAAGGAAAAGGACACACTGCAGTTTAAAACTTTAACTCTTATTGAAGGCCAGCCTTCTGATGCTCGGGCAATCATCTGGGGTGGAGTGACTGGGTGGCCGGAGGCCCCCCACCATGTTCTTGGGCATCCGGGTGAGGAGGCTATGGAACTTGGGGAGGAGGGCTGTTGGTTACACAGGGGCTGTAGCAGCGGTCTCTGCTCCTGCTGCCTTTCCTGCAGTTCAATCATACGCTGGAGCATATCCGTTTGATGCTCCAGCAGCCAAAGCATCGACTCTTGCCTTCTGTCTGCAACCTGACGCCATCTATCATCTTCAGCCCACCACTTGCTCTGTTCATCCCGCGATTCAGCCCGCCACCTCTCCTCTTGTTCATACTGTGCTTTTCTGTAGTCTGACATTGATTGCCTCCATGCATTCTGCTGTGCTCTGTCAGCGTGGGAGGACATCTGGAGCTCCGAGAACATATCATCCCGAGTCCGCCATTTTCGCCTTCTAATCTTCACTAGCCTCTGTGAAGGAGAAACATTTGCAGCTGGTGGAGGAGAAGGGAGAGGTGGTTAAAAAAGACATGTTTTAGAGAACAATGGGTACACTCTTTCACATTAAATTTTGCTGTTCACATTACACAGCACATGTGCTTTCGTTACAAGGTCGCATTTTTCCTCTTATATTGAGGGCCTGCCGGTTTGGTGTGAGAGATCACTCACTCGGTGCCAGGCAACAGATTTCGGCTTGTAAGCAGCCATGGTAAGCCACAGTCTTTTGGCTTTTTTAACCTTCTTAACATGTGGGAATGGTTTCAAACAGTAGCGCCCTCATTTCCCATACCAAGCACCCCTTGGGTTGGCCATTTAAAATGGGTTTGCAATGTAAAAGGAGGGGCTGGGGTTTCCGGGTTAACATGCAGCACAAACCCAACTACCCCCCCCCCACACACACACACACAATTCTCTGGGATGATCGCTTCACCCCTCTCCCCTACCGCGTGGCTAACAGCAGGGAACATTTCTGTTTAGGCAAGCAGGAACGGGCACCTCTGAATGTCCCCTTAATAAAATCACCCCATTTCAACCAGATGACTGTAAATGATATCACTCTCCTGAGGATAACAAAGAGAGATAAGGAATGGATGTTGTCTACATGCCAGCAAACACCGGGACCATTTGCTGCCATGCTTTGTTATGCAATGATTCCAGACTACGTGCTACTGGCCTGGCATGGTAAAGTGTCCTACCATGGTGGCCGGGATAAGGCAGCCCTCCCCAGAAACCTTTTGCAAAGGCTTTGGGAGTACATGAAGGAGAGCTTTCTGGAGATGTCCCTGAAGGATTTCCGCTCCATCCCAATACACGTTAACAGACTTTTCCAGTAGCTATACTGGCTGCGATTGCCAGGGCAAATTAATTATTAATCATTAAACACGCTTGCTTTTAAACCATGTGTAATATTTACAAAGGTACACTCACCAGAGGTCCCCTGTGTGCCCTCAGGGTCTGGGAGCACGCCTTGGGTGAGTTCGGGGGTTACTGGTTCCAGGTCCAGGGTGATAAACATATCCTGGCTGTTGGGGAAACTGGTTTCTCCGCTTCCTTGCTGCTGTGAGCTATCTACATTATCTTCATCCTCATCTTCCTCGTACCCCGAACCCGCTTCCCTGTTGCATGTTTCTCCATTGACGGAGTCATAGCACACGGTTGGGATAGTGGTGACTGCACCCCCTTGGATTGCATGCAGCTCCGCATAGAAGCGGCATGTTTGCGGCTCTGCCCCGGACCTTCCATTTGCCTCTCTGGCTTTGTGGTAGGCTTGCCTTAGCTCCTTAATTTTCACGCAGCACTGCTGTCCATCCCTGTTATGGCCTCTGTCCTTCATGGCCTTTGAGACCTTTTCTAATATTTTGCCATTTTGTTTACTGCTACGGAGTTCAGTTAGCACTGATTCATCTCCCCATATGGCGAGCAGATCCCGTACCTCCCGTTCGGTCCATGCTGGAGCTCTTTTGCGATCCTGGGACTCCATCATGGTTACCTGTGCTGATGAGCTCTGCGTGGTCACCTGTGCTCTCCTCGCTGGGCAAACAGGAAATGAAATTCAAAAGTTTGCAGGGCTTTTCCTATCTACCTGGTCAGTGCATCTGAGTTGAGAGTGCTGTCCAGAGCGGTCACAATGAAGCACTGGATAGCTCCCGGAGGCCAATAACGTCGAATTCCATCCACACTACCCCAATTCCAACCCGCAAAGACCGATTTTAGCGCTAATCCCCTCGTCAGAGGTGGAGTAAAGAAACTGGTTTAAAGGGCCCTTTAAGTCGAAAGAAAGGGCTTCGCTGTGTGGACGTGTCCAGGCTTAATTCGATTTAACCCTGCTAAAGTCAACCTAAACTCGTAGTGTAGACCACGGCTCAAACTCACTCCTCTTGTACCCCTTTACATGCACACATCTCTCATTCGCACCAGCGTGGCAATTCACAAACTGCTATCTCACATTGCTTCGTATGATGCCAGGACCAACCTGTCTGTCTATCAGTGAGCCCTCCATGGCTCTGGGATCATGTTGGGCAAATGTCACCTGCCTATTTAAATGCTGGTGCAAAGCCAGGATGGGTCCATTGGCTCCTGAAGTCGCATCCCTCAGCATTCTAACAGTGCATTCTATACAATGCCTTGTTTAGCCACATAGAGCCATGCAGAGGCCCTGGATCTTCTCACCCTCTGGGGAGGAGCAAAAGTGCTGGCAGTCCTGTCCAAAGATCACCAGAATAAAGAGGTGTACAAAGCCATCTCTAAGGACTTGACCAAGAAGGGTCACTGCTGGGAACCTTTGCTTTTCAGCTCATTGTTCTTGTGGTAATGCATTTGCAAGAAATCCAAGGACAAAAACAGGCTCACATCATTGTAGTCCACATCTTCAGTATTTTTCAGCGAGATTAGGTGTCCTAAATAGGTTTGCATAAAATACTTTCCTAGAGTGCCATACTATTCTTGTTTGCCCATTGAGGACACACAACTTCATACAGAACCTTTCTGACTGCTTATTGTACTTGTTCCTATACAGAAATCCCATGAACAACTTGGTACCTGGCACAGACTGCATGATTAAGTTGTTAGAGAGGGATTCTCCACCTCTCTGCAAGTGTTTTCAGTCCTGTCACTGCTAGTATATTTCAAGAATTCATGTGGCGAGCACTGGGGCAGAAAAAAGGTGGGAATGTTATGTCTAGACAGGCAGTTGATCATATTATTTGGCTCACTGTGTTATACTGTCGTATTCATAAAGGACTGGCAGGATTCCGCATTGTGGTTTTATAATATCCAAAGTTCAAGTAGGATGCATTAAACCTAAGAGTTTCTTTTTTGTCCATCATTTGGTTTGTTTACCAAAACATAACCAATTCCTGAATCCTTTTCAGTGTCTTCCTCCATCCATTTAACAAATATTCTTAAAATACCACAATCCATTTTTAAATCATGGAACTAGAAAAAGTTTCCAATGTCTACATTTCTAGCATTTTGCCTTCTGTATTGAATAGCAAAACAGAAAGTTTACCTGCATCATGCAAAAATAAATAAATCTTAATACTCAACCTCAATCTATTGCCTTTTATAATACAATGCATGAAAAAAATCAGCATGTTCACAGCCCCCTGGGTTCCCAGGAAATGCAGTTTCAGCATCCACACATACTGTTTCTGAACTGTCTGAATTCTATATAAAGAATGAGGAGTACTTGTGGCACCTTAGAGACTAACAAATTTATTTGAGCATAAATTTGTTAGTCTCTAAGGTGCCACAAGTACTCCTCGTTCTTTTTGCTGATACAGACTAACACGGCTACCACTCTGAAACCTGAATTCTATATGCAGTTCAGTGCAGTGATGTTTTTTAAAATGCTGCAAACTCTTCGAAATAATCCCATGCTAAAGTGGATGAAGATGGAGGAAAGTAACTCCGAGTGGAACCACAAATTCTCCAGTTGCACGATTCATCAAGTCTGATTGTCCTCTTGATTTGTCCAGTGCATAAAGATCTGATGCAACTGTCCTGAAATCCACCATGCATATAATTGAAACCTGCTGGAAAACTGGGCTTTACTTACAAAGCACTTGATGATTGGAACTGTGAAGTTTTCAAAATGTTACAAGTATGTTTTATTGCTTGTCCTGTATATTAAATAAGTTGAAAGAATTTGACTTTCTCCTCAGGGTTTGTTGTTTCTGTAATGGTTCCAGTAACTACCACATCAGCAAATGTATTTTAATAATGCTTGCATGGTCATGAAAACTTATGATAAACAGATGAGTTTGGAAAAAAATCTTTCTAAAGATAATCATGCTAGCTCCCAGCCTTGTCTACTGCTTTTTGGTTTTGGCTATATCCATGCTCTTTTTAAATTATTTTTCTCCCCTGTGCACTTTTTCCAGCCATGTAATTACAAGTTCCTAATGAAACACACACTTTTTACAGCTTGGAAGTATAACTGTTAAAAGGAACTCAATAGGAACATATAGGTCACAATATTACAAAACCTGCTAAACTCTGACTTCAGTGATTTGTTGTGGGTTTTTTGTTTTGTTTGTTTAAACTATTTAGTTAGGAAGTTTTAACACATTCACAAATCCTTGCCATGTAAATATCAAATAAAACAATCATCGCAACATTGTTGTATAGCTATAATATAGGAATATAGTCATCAGCTCTTTCTGTTTAGCAGGGTGCTGCCATATGACAGAGTGAGCATTATTACAATATCTATGTTGCTTCTAGTGATTTTTATTACATTGAGTGAAAGCTCTATATGCACCTATTTACCAGACCAGGCATGTCTATCAAATGTCAATGGTAAAAATAAAAAAAATGGACAGGTGGCTTTATGGGTTTTTTAACTTCCTCAGCACCATTAACCTCTGGTGAAGAAGGAGCCAAAAGGAATCCAAATGAATATGCTTTAAAATAACGAGAACTTTTTTCATGACTTCAATATCTATGTTTAGGTTTATTTTTAATATATTTCCATTTTTCTTCGTAAGGAAAATGTCATTTGAAATCATTTTTGTCACTTACTTTTAAGAGGAGCGTTTACTACATTGAAGTCAGATGGACACTTGGTAATAACTGCAGAACAGATTCCTAAAAAATGAGCTCACAATACTGCTAACACTGACCCCATATGAGTGGAGTAAAGTGATATGTTTCCCTCTTTGCAGGTTCAAGCCCTTAGACAAACATTCTAGCCATTAATCAATACAGTCCTATTTAATGCAAGATAAAAGGATGCTGTGAAACCGATTGAGAGAACTGATTTTGGGCATCAGAGATAGTCCAGTTACTTTTGGCCTGAGTCATCTGGGCTACAGTCAATGGGAGTTTTACCACTGACTTTACTGAAGCAAAGTTAGGCAACTACTGAGCAGGGCCGGCTCTGGCTTTTTTGCCGCCCCAGCAAAAAAGCCTCCCGCTGCCCCCCCGCGGCAGGGGAGGGTGCCGAGCCCGGCCGCGGGCTGCTCTCCCCAACTGGCCGGAACTGGCCGGGGGGAGGGCGGTGAGCCGGCCGGGGCTCCGCTCTCCCTGGTGGCCAGAGTGCCGGGGGAGGGCGGCGAGCCCGCTGCGGCTCTGCTCTCCCTGGCACCAGAGCCGGAGCACCGCGCTGCCCCCCTCCAGGTGCTGCCCCAAGAACAAGCTTGGTGGGCTGGTGCCTGGAGCCGGCCCTGCTACTGAGGGTTTCTGAAAATCCCATCCATAAACTGTACCTTCTTACCATGGACTGTAGCTTGTAATAGTAATAATAATACTTAGCTCTTATATAACACTCTTCATCAATAGATCTCAAAGGCTCTGTGACGAGCTACATGCACCCCACATGGCAGTGACTGTTAAGGAGTTAATAAACAGAGCAATCCCTCCCCCAGCTGTGGCTGAATGGCTGGTTAGCAACAGCTGGGATATAAAGCTGCGGCTGGGACAGAGCTGAGTAGCTACTAGAGATGGGGGAAGCCACTCAGCCATGAAGTAGTTCTATGGCACCAAACAGAGAAAAGCTGTTTGGAGAGACCAATTTCCTGGGAGAAGGATTCAGGGAAGGTTGCCATACAGCCATAGGTAGGAAGCAGTCTGGTAGGCTAACACTGGGCTCCTGAGCTAGGACCCCCTACGATGCCCCCCCACACACACACTCATACTGATGAGGGGACAGAGACAGCTGAAGCCCAGCTTTGGGGGTCCTAGCATAAGCCTACTGAACTCTATTTTTGTCCTGTGTTGATTTGCCTTTTGTTACTTCCCTGATGAAGAAGGGAGAGAGTTATCAGATCTTGAGACTAGTGATCAGAGGCCCATTAGAGGACCTTGGGGTGTGACCCCCTTACTACCTGAAAGGGGAGAAACTCAAATGACCCTGCTGGAGCCATAAAGAGAGGCCAAGTGCTATTAGCCACACTTCTGAACTAATACAACAAGGGAAATTGAGGTGAGGTGGCTGCTATCAAATGCTTGGCTGGGGCACACTGAAAAGCCCTTGACCACAGCCACAAAGTCCCATTAGTGTCAAGCCCATAGGAATTCAGATCTTTTGTAAATATGGAAGAATATATTGTGACCTCATGGAAGAGACTTAAGAGGAATCTTACAAAGAGACCAAATTTAGAGGCAATGTGTAAGATGGTTTAACTTGGACTCCTTTACATTCGGTGAGACTCCCTTAGATCTACTTACACCCATGGTACCAATGAGTAAGGGAGTCTAACTTTTATATTAAGGAGCAAGGAGAAGGTGTAATTTAAACTAGGCAGGGTCCACTTTAACCTGCAGCTTCTTACACCACTTGCAGCTTCTTCTAGCTCCTCCACATGTAACCAATCTAGACCCTACGTCCTGTCTATGCACAAAGTTTACTTACCTAAATGTCTCTCTCTCAGTCCTTGACTTTTCTACTGAGAATACAAAAAAGGCCAAATGTGATGGTGGTTTTAGGACATGGACACCTGTTAATTGGAAAATGTACGGAGACCACCAAATTGCAATCAGGTGGTAATAGTTTTCATATATCATTGAATGGCTTTGCACCAAGAACCTTGACATGAAAAGCTTTGTATAATGATACCAACTCCTGAGGGTCATCAAATACCCATGAGCGAGAACACCACTTCAGATGGAGTATAAATAGAAAGACAGGGAAATAAAATTTTTGAAAGAGACGAGGGAAAAGAACATATTGAAGGTGAGCAAAAGACGAGGACAAAATGAAAGTTCTTAGAAATAATTGATCAAAGGCAAAACCAGAATTCACTGCAAAAAGGAGAGAAATAGGAAGAACAGTGATAATTTATTTCATCAGAAGTCTTCAGTGGAGTATAAAGTTTCACTGGAAGATATTCAAATACATTGTGAGTGCCATGAAACAAATTAGTCATGTCAATTTCAATGAAAGCAATAATGGGCAGACTCCTTGAGGGGAAAATGCCAAACCTGGAAGTAATCATCTGAGTCTTCATTCTCTTTGTTTAGCAAAAGGTCTAGTAAAAACTTAGTTTGCTATTTCAATATGCTTTAATACTGGGAGAATTACTTGTGTGACCTTGGAGAGAAGGGCACATTTATCCCTCGTTTCTTTTTGGAAAGCAAGTCAATGGGAGGGAGGGAGTTATCCAAAGGTGAAATGGTGGATTTAAACTGCATTACTACATTTGGGTGGAGTCAAACATCCCAAATCTCTGTCTCAGAGGCTGTCTTCAACCCCTAACTCAACTTCTGTCTCTAGCTCAAGGTAAGTAGTGCTTTAAACTCCAGCTAGCTGCTCTGTCATGGTGTGTGAGTAAGAGATTGAGGGGTGTTGGTGCTAGTGGGGACTGAGGGTACGTCTTCACTTACCGGAGGGTCCGGCGGCAGGCAATCGATGTTCTGGGATCGATTTATCGCGTCTGGTTAAGACGCGATAAATCGATCCCAGATCAATCCCGGAAGTGCTCGCCGTCGACGCCGGTACTCCAGCTCGCCGAGAGGAGTACGCGGCATCGACGGGGGAGCCTTCCTGCCGCGTCTGGACCCGCGGTAAGTTCGGACTAAGGTACTTCGAATTCAGCTATGTTATTAACATAGCTGAATTTGCGTACCTTAGTCCGAAGTGGGGGCTTAGTGGGGACCAGGCCTCAGCTACTCTACTCCGCTCATACAAACACTGTGCTGCTGCTCGGGTGTTTTGCAGTGTGACTGTCCTCACTCAAGTTACACTAACTTGAAAGGCAGTGAGCACAAGCCCTTAGAGGCACTAATTTACATATGGGAGAGAGTCCAGGCCATGACACTTGTCCTATCCTGTCTGACATTCCTTGGTAGTCAAGTAGAGTCTTGTAAAGAAGTTGAACACTGCTATAGTGGCTGTAGGTGTTTGGAAACCATCCATTTCATATAACAAACACTTCGATTAACCCCAAGGCTGAACTACTTCACAAAAATTTATCATTTAACAAAAATATAAAACTGTCGTAACAACACCAAACTTCCCCAAAGACTAAGAAAGGGATTTTCTCGGTAGCTAAAGAAATATATGTAGTTCTTTCCTGAAGAAAAAGAGCTCATCATTGAGAAATGGATGTAAAAGATCTAAGTTTTCTCTGATAATCCTTGGCTACCCTCGCTGAGATAGCCTAAGTGATTTAGGTTTATTTTCAAATTTGCTCCAGTAACTTATAAAAATAGCTTTCTAGCGGGATAAATGTGTACAGTGTAAGTGGGGTTGCAGAAAGCTTTAAGTGCCATCTATAATTGCAAACAACCATAAGTTCCTGTGATTCAAGTTAACATTGGCTGCATGATTCATAAGCCCACACAGAAGTCATCCTAGGCATGCTACAATTACTGGTTGTACTAAGATCTTTCCTTGATGCAGTAAACTGGTTCTGGTTACATCTTTACATATCAGTCTTCCTCTACTCACTTTCAGCCATCACCATACTGTGCTAGTCCTAAATTTAAAAACAGAAAAAAATTATCATTATAAACAAGCAAGTTTGGCACCCCTCAAATCACTTAGCTTTCCTTGTGCCAGTTTGTTTTGTTTTGGGGGAGAGGAATTGCAACCCCTTTGGCTTTAACCAGTGGCCCTCTGCATGATTCTGTCTCGTTGTTTTGAAGCTCTCTGGGGCAGGGACTGTCTTTAATGCTGACAGTGGCACTGCACAGTACCCAAAATAAACAAATAGACAACGGTGGTAATATCACACATTGCTACTGCTGGGTTAGTCCAAGATGCCAGTGACATTATAATTCAAATAATTAACAGGCAACAAAACTTTTAATACAAGACAGACTCAAAGAAAAAAGGGTGTTAATTTTAGGATACCAGGTTATAGGAGCTAGGCTTTGAAAATTAGTGATCCTGATTTAAACCTGACCTGGTGGCAGCTCTAGGTATGGGCCCTTCCAATCCACCAGAAGCTGCACATTCTACTGTGGCTCAGCAATACCCCAAACCTCTGCTAAACAAAGGAGCAAGATATTAGTAACTGAGCTGAGATGTTCTGATGGGTGTTGCAACTAGGTCAGCAAGCCAGCTTTCTTTAACCAATATTAATTGTAGCAAAACAAAATAGTTACAAGTAATTTAACACTGCAGCTGGTGTAAATTCTTCATGCTCTCTTCCAATTTCACTGGCAAAAGTTAGGAAGAGCACACTTCTGCTGGTTAGTTCAGCTTGGATGCAACTGATATATCTAGCTTGCAAGTGCATGTACACACACACACACATTCCTATTGTTTTACTCACTGAGCATGTTGTTTCAGGTGGTCATTATGCCCTAAAACAGAAAACTGTGTGAAATAACAGAGTTTGACAGATTGGAATGACCAGTCTCTGTGTGGGAGTAATTGTCATGTCCTTACAAAAATGATGAATAACTTTCCTCGTGCAATGCAGTGTGTTATGTTCTGTTTCATTTTATTTCAGTTGAGCTCCACAGCAGCATTTATGTTCATATGTTTCCATTTTAAATGATATTGTATCACACGTGCACTATGAAAATGATTACACAGTTCAAGGAATGGTTATGCATGTACTGTTATCTTGTACGCTTCAAAACTAGGCCCCAGTCCTACTCCACTTGAAGGGATTGGCAAAATCCTGTAGATCTTAATATCCTTTATACACTACAGATTTTTATATATTCATGATGAGGGACTCTATCCTGGGAAGCTGTGACTGAAAAAGATTTGGGGATCATAGCGGATAATCAGCTGAACATGAGTTATTGCTGCGACACTGTGGCCAAAAAGGCTAATGTGATCCTTGGATCCATAAATACAGGAATCTCAAATAGGAGTAAAGAGGTTATTTTACCTCTGTATTTGGGATGCATTGGTGAAGCTATTGCTGGAATACTGAGTCCAGTTCTGGTATCAACAATTCAAGAAGTCTGTTGATAAATTGGAGAGGGTTCAGAGAAAAGCCATGAGAATGATTAAAGGATTAGAAAATATGCCAGATAGTGATACTCAAGGAGTTTAATCTATTTAGCTTAACAAAGAGACTGTTAAAGGGGTGACTTGACTACAGTCTATAAGTACCTATATGGGGAATGAGTATTTCATAATTGGCTCTTCAATCAAGCAGAGAAAGGTATAACACAATCCCACAGTTGGAAGGCAAATTAAGACTGGAAATAAGGTGTAAATTTTTAACAGTGAGGGTAAATAACCATTGGAACAATTTACTAAGGGTTGTGGTGGATTCTCCATCACTGACATTACTTAAATCAAGATGGGATGTTTCTTTCTAAAAGATCTGCTCCACAAATTATTTTGGGGAAGTTCTATAGCTTGTGTTATACAGGAGGTCAGACTAGATGACCACAGTGGTCCTTTTCTGGCCCCTGAATCTATGAATAAGTTAGAAATGGAAGTTACCTTCAAGATCATCCAGTCCATCTCCTGGCAATGCAATAAAGGATTGTTCTTTACAGAATGTCTCTAGTGTTCTGCCCAATCTAGTATTAAAAGGCCCAAAGGACTGGGCCTGCACCACTCCTCTAGCAAGATTATTCCATGTAGATTTCACTGTCTGGAAGTTGTTCCTGATGTTCAACCTAGGTTTTTCCTGTCATAGTTTCACATTTAGATACCTGTGTATCATACTAGGGATGACAACGCCTGCAAATCCTTGCTCTGATGGCAGGGCTGCTATGGTAGAGAAGGGAACCCCTTACAGGCCCCTTACTTGTTTCAGTTCATAAAATTCCCCTATCCATCAAGCTCTAGGCCTATAAACATCCAGTTTTTAAAATCATATAGAGTAGAAGCCACTACTACACTGTTACATAGGTATATTCTATTTCTAAGTACAGGCAAATACGCTGATATTTCCGATGCAACTTATGGTTACTGGTAGCAAAAGCTGTTTAATGGCAACTATTGTATGAAAGCTTAATGTTGATCCAGGTCACCAACAAGATTCTCCCAAACCATAAAAACAAGAACCTGCCCCATTCACCGTGTACCCTCAGAAAGCTGTTGGCTAGTAGCTAGGCTTTGCAACATGTCTTGAAAGCATGGGCTCTGTAAGAGCATTTGAATTCTAAACAGATAATGTATAAATGTCTTGAACTCTTGACTTATTTATTGCTTATTTCTTTTGTATTCGTAATCTCCAGTGCAGAGGGCTTTACTAAGGCTCTTCAACAAGCATTTTATTTCACGCTAACAGCAGAAAGTTAAAGAAAGGTTTGGGACATGGCTGCAGTGTTTAACAATGCTCTCACTTGCTCTTACGTTTAGCAGAGGAAATTAGTTGTTATGACCAAATATAGCTCCATGCTGGTAAGATCAGATAAGCAAAGCTGGACAAAAATATTTATTTAGCCAACATTCCGCTTTCTTTAATTTGGCCAGCACACCAGTCTTACTTCTGAAAGGCTAAAGGCCTTAGTTGCATTTTGATTGTGAAACTCTTAGACAACAATCTTTCTTGTAAAAGTCTTTGTTAGACAAGGATGAAAATCATGTGAGCTTTTTTTCACTTTAACAGTTCTGTGGTCCCTGGCAAAAATACAATTTTGCTGATAAACAGCATACTGCACATATCTGAAAACCAGCATGCTGAACAACATGTAAAATGAAAACATGTATAATCTGCAGTATTTTCTGCCTTTTCATGGTTTTGTTTTGTTTTTTTGCTGTGGCAATTACTCATCTGCAAGTTGGAAGCTATGTGATGTTCTAGCTTAACCACGTATATTTGAAATTTAAGAATAACATCGGGGAGAAAAAACTAATGTTAAGAAAATGTGGAGGTTATACTAGTCTGCTTTTGGATTAAGATTTTATTAGTGTTCCCATAATGTGCTCTGGGTTCTGTCAAAGCAGAGAACCTTGAACTTGACAGGCCTGAAACACGATTGTGACTGGTCCCCCCTGGGGTGCCACCAGGAACTGGGGTGCCACTGAGCCCTTTGACTCAGCAGCCTGGGCTCCCTCTCCGCACTGTGCTGCTCTGACAAGTTACAGACTGCACCCAGTCCTGCATTCACACAGGCAGGGACACATCCAGCTGCAGTTGCATGAAGGCTGTGGCTAGGCACTGCATGAACCAACAATAGAGAGGCTGCAGCCAAAATAACTCCCAGCTCCCCACCATAAGACCCCACAGTTGTAATGTCCTGCCTTGGTTGAAATCTGGACCAGTATGAATTCATTACCCAGTTTGCATCTCCCTCAATGTGGAGAGAAATATGCAACAAACTTGTGTTAACCAAACTGAGATTTTTCCCCAGACACTTCACTCAAAGGTACATTGGTTTAGATAAAGCAAAAACAAGTTGATTAACTACAAAAATATAGATTTTAAGTGATAGCAAACAGATTAAAGCAGATTACCTAGTAAATAAACAAAACCGCAAACTAAGCCTAAAATACTAGAAAGCCTGGATATGAATTAGCAATTTCTCACCCTGACTGATGATACAAGAAGGTTTGCAGCTTCTCAAGGCACAAGCTGCACTTGCCTTGTAGCTTGGGCTCCCCACCCCTAGGGTTACCATATTTAACAAATAAAAAAAGAGGACCCTCCACGGGGCCCTGGCCCCAACCATTTCCCACCCCGCCCCTTCCCCGCCCTAACCCCGCCCCCTCCTCCCTCCCACTCCCAGCCATGCGAAAAGGGCTGCCCAAGCGCTACCGGCTTCACAGTTTGCCGGGCAGCCTCCACACCCTGCGCCCCCGGCCGGCGCTTCCCCAGCGCAGCTGGAGCCTGGGAGGGGAAGCGCCCAGCCGGGGGCGCAGGGTCTGGAGGCTGCCCGGCAAACCGTGAAGCCGGTAGTGCTTGGGCTTCGGCCAGCCCCTATGCCTCCGGACCCTGCGCCCCCGACCGGGCACTTCCCCTCCCGGGCTCCGGCGGTGTAGGGTCCGGAGGCCGGAGGCTCTGCTCCTCCCCTGACTCTTCGGCTCTGTTTAAGAGCCAAGCTGCCAGAGCGCTACCGGCTTTGGGCAGCCCCCATGCCTCCGCACCCTGCGCCGCCGGAGCCTGGGATGGGAAGTGCCCGGCCGGCGGCTGGGGTCCGGAGGCAAGGGGGCTGCCTGAAGCCCATAGCGCTCAGACAACTCGTCTCTTAAACTGAGCCGAAGAGTCAGGGGAGGAGCAGAGCCGCCGCGGGAGGGGAAGTGCCCGGACGGCATTTTCCCGGACATGTTCGGCTTTTTGGCAATTCCCCCCGGACGGGGGTTTGATTGCTGAAAAGCCGGACATGTCAGGGAAAAACCGGACGTATGGTAACCCTACCCACCCCCATACCAAGTCCTTTTCTTCTGGAGCTTCTCTCAGGTGTTGAGTTGTGGGGGAGTGAAGAACAACCGATGTCACTCCCTGCCTTGCACAGCTTTTCCATAGGGCGGGAACCCTTTGTTTAAAACTTGGTTCCCAGACCAGTCTGTGGGAAAATACAGGTACCCAACATGGAGTTCAGAGTCATGTGGTCTGGTCACATGCCCTGGCAGAGTCATAACAGCCATTACTTACATGCTGGCTGAAACGTTTACAGGAAGGCTAAGCTATTCCACAGCCCATTGTCTTTGTTGATGAGCCATTAGCACTGTCTGGCTTCTTCATGGTTGTACCTGAAAGGCTGGCTGTGGGTGTTTTCCAGAGTAAGCCCATTTGAAATACAGATTCATAGTCAATATTTATAACTTCAGATGCAAATGGGATACATGCATACAAATAGGATAATCATATTCAGCAAATCATAACTTTTTCAACGACACTTTACATGACCCATCTTGTTCAAAATGCATCATAATTATGCCATAATCATGTCATAATAACATTACTACGATGAACATGGGTGTAGTGTCACAGTGGTATATAATTATTGAAATAAGATAAACTGTTACTATCTTAGCTATATATTATGAATAGGGCCAAATTCACGGCCATGAAAAATGCGTTACAGACCATGAAATCTGGTCTTTTGTGTGCTTTTACCCTATATTATACATATGTCACAGTGGAGACCAGCATTTCTCGAACTGGGGGTCCTGACACAAAAGGGTAAGGTTATTTTTGGGGGGGGGTCACGATATTACCACCCTTACTTCTGGGCTGCCTTCAGAGCTGGGTGGCTGGAGAGCGGCGGCTGTTGGATGGGCGCCTAGCTCTGAAGGCAGTGCCCTGGTAGCAGCAGTGCAGAAGTAAGGGTGGCGATACCATAATCTCCCATTCTTACTTCTGTGCTGCTGCTGGCTGCAGCTCTGCCTTCAGAGCTGGGATACCAGCCACCAGTTGCTGTCCCAGCTAGCAGCTGCTGGTCTCCAGCTGCCCAGCTATGAAGGCAGCAGCACAGAAATAAGGGTAGCAGTAGTGCACTCCCCCCTTCCCCCACAATAACCTTGCAACCCCACCACAACTCCTTTTTGGATCAGGACCCCTACAATTACAACACTGTGAAATTTCAGATTTAAATAGCTGAAATCATGAAATTTATTATTTTTAAAATCTTATTGTGGTTAGATGTTGATAGATGTTTGGCTGTTTGTGTGTGTGTTCCCTGTGTGTGCTGCCCCAGCCCTGCACAGACAGCTGGCACAGCAGACCTTGAGCAAACTACCCAATGACCACAAGATCCGTTAAGGGACAAAGGCACCCAGGCAGGTTTATTGTTGACAAAGCGTGGTAGTAGTATCCCGCAGACTCTACTGGACCACTAATACATGTAAGCCCATAACAATGGACCAATTCAGTGAATGGCAGGACTTTCTGTTCCTCCCTAAGGCCAGACAAAGATACTCCCTCTGAGATACATCTTTATACTCCAAAACAAACAAGTTAGTACTGCCACTTTGACACAGTTACTGCCCCCTGATGTCGCTAGTTATCACCCATTATTTGTACATGTTGGTTCGATCAAAACATCTCTATTACATACTGTTCTCCTGATCTTATCTTTTAGGAGGGGTCAGTGTGTTCCTGTTATCCCTGGGTAATGTTTTTGTACCACCTTTGATGTCGGGATGTTATGGTACTGGTTGATATTGGGATGTGTTTGCATGAGCACTTTGTGACTAGCATTTCTTAGGTGTTTGTATTTTTGCAATATCAGCACTGTTCTTGCCAGGCCTCTGATACAAGGGCTTATGTCTCAGACTCTCTTCCTACTACACCCATGACCGAGAAATTGACCAAAATGGACTGTGAATTTGGTAGGGCACTAATTATGAACAAAGTTACTGCAGTAGTAGGCTATTAAATTAATAGATTTAAAGCATAAGTCACAAAGTTAGGCAACATTACATAAGACGTGATGCTCAGCAGTATATTTTGTCATACAACTGAAACCAAATCTGGGTCCCATTATCCTCAGAATAAAGCATTTCTCCGTGGAAGCTAGAGGGATGGTATCATTTCCCAGAAACCTCAGAGTACCCACAGAGTTGCTATTAGAGTCCAGAGGCTGTGTCTTCTGCCCTTCATAGCTACCACAGAGTACTACGTCTCAGGAGCAAAGGTGTTCCGAATGGCTTCTCCACAATTTGCCATCACTGCGCAATGGAACTGTGGCAGCTCATCTGGGTATGAGATTTCCTGAGGGGATGGAGGTGAGATTTGGCCTTTATGATATTAAGAGAAATATACGAAGCTACACATTATTTAACAGTAAAAACGGGAATAAAAAAATAATGGAGAATGGCTGCTGAGTTAAAACTGCCACTGGAACCTTAATTTTCATATTTCTTGACTTTTTGTGATTTAAATCCTAATCCCACAAACACTTACACACATGCTTAACTTTTTGCATGTGAGCTGCCCATTGACCTCAATGAGACAAATCACATGCATAAGTGTTTGTAGGATCATGGCCAGTTTTTGGCATTTAGGGCCTGATCCAAAGCACTGAAGCCAATGGGAAGATGGGGGAATTCTGGACCTGCTGAAGTCAATGGAAGATTTGCTATTGAATTAAATGGGACCAGAATTTCATCTGCAGTCTTTCCATTGCCTTCAGTGGGCTTTCAATTAAACCCTAAAAATCAAAATGTTTAAAAAGAAAAAGAAAGGGGGGGGGAATTAAAAAAAGGAGGGAGGAAAAACAAAACAAAACAAAAAAATCTCCAGTGCTTCTCATCATGCAGATGTCGTAAATTGATGGAATTTATTTTCATAGAATTATCAATCTGAACATGGAACTTCCATGAATTGCAACTATTTGATTTTTCTTTGACATCGATTATATTGCCCATAATAATGAAAATCAGATTTTTCATTACTTTTTCCAACAATTAAAATTGTGATATTAAATATGAAAATAAACAGCATTCAAATTCAATATTTAAATTAAATAGTTCCCCCCCCTCAAATTTCTATGTAATTCATAGGAATTTGTGGAATTTCTATAGTGGCCACAATATTATTTATAAATTTTCCCAAGGGGATGTTACCATTTTTCAGACAATGGATATTACTTCACATTTGCATTTTCCTTTCCAAATCCTTTCATTGCAGTAGGATTACTCTGTGCGCACGTGTGCTTCACACGCACGTTTGCTATGTGGCATAAAAAACATGTTGTGAGAATTTCTCTTGTGGAGCATATACTGCCTGGCAGCTTTAAATAACCTTCATTAATTCGGTTTCTTCCCTGTCCCTTTCTCAATTAAAAATATTGTAATAAAAATAGTTTTTAGAGTGTGCTTTATAAACAGTACATCTCTAAAAACAATTAAAATGAGAATTGGAAAGGGTCCATGCTGTTAAACAGCTGAATTTTTGTCTTCCAGCCAGATGATAATTGAACATTATTTTACAGAATCATAGAATCGTAGAACTGGAAGAGACCTCGAGAAATCGTTTAGTCCAGTCCCCTGCCCTCAAGGCAGGACTAAGTATTATCTAGACCAGGGGTGGCCAAACTATGGCTTGTGAACCGCATGAGGCTCTTTTACAGTTAACGTGCGGCTCGCAGAGCACCCCGTGCCCTGCTTACCAGATTGTGGGGTAGGGAGCTCAGGGCTTCTGCCAGAGATGACTGGGAGGGGGACAGATTGGAGGGGGGGGGACAGATTGGACCCATAATTTAAAGGGTCACCCTCCCAATAGTCTGACTCATGCCCCCCCAGGCGCACACACCCTTTTACTCTCCGTGGCCCCTCCCTGCAGCTCCCGGGTGTTAGCTCCACCTGGAGAGGCAGTGACAAACTGCTGGGGACTGCAGGGAAGGGCTGCTGCTTTAGCTCCATGGGGAGAGGCAGCAGCAAAAGCAGTGGCTCTCTCTGCAGGTCCCAGCTGTTTGCCGCTGCTTCTCCCCACGGCCACAGCTCCCAGCTTGCAGACTCCAGCACCTGCTGTGCAGGAAGGGGGTGCAGCGGCACCATGTGACCGTGCAGGGCCAGCAAACCCTGGCAAAAATTGTGGGGGGGACATGACCCCATTTGCCCACCCCACGTGTTGCCTCTGGTTTCTTCCCCGCAGGGAGGGGAGGCTCAGAACTTCAGCCCAGCAGGGTGTGCCTGCTGGGCCTCAGAGCTTCAGCAGAAGTGGGGCAGAAGCCCTGAGCCTAGGCAGGTGCCTCCTGTGGGAAGCCCCAAGACCCTGTCCCTGCAGGGCTGAAGCCCCGTCAGGTGCCTCTCCTGGGGCTGAAGCCAGAGCCCCAGCAGGTGCGCCCCGGCTCTTGAACTTCTGAAGATTGTTGTATGCAGCTTGGGGGGTCAATAAGTTTGGCCACCCTGATCTAGAACATCCCTGATAGGTGTTTGTTTAACCTGCTCTTAAAAATCTCCAGTGATGGAGATTCCACAACCTTCCTAGGCAATTTAATCCAGTGCTTAACCACCCTGACAGTTGGGAAGCTTTTCCTAATTTCCAATCTAAACGGCCCTTGCTGCAATTTAAGCACATTGCTTCTTGTCCTGTCCTCAGAGGTTAACAAGAACAATTTTTCTCCCTCCTCCTTGTAACAACCTTTTATGTACTTGAAAACTGGTATAATGTCCACTCTTGGTCTTCTCTTCTCCGGGCAACAATTTTTTCAATCTCCCCTCACAAGTCATGTTTTCTAGCCCTTTAATCATTTTTGTTGGTCTTCTCTGGACTTTCTCTGTTTGTCCACATCCTTCCTGAAATATGCTGCCCAGAACTGGACACAATACTCCAGTTGAGGCCTAAAATCAGCGCAAAGTACAGCAGAAGAATTACGTCTTGTGTCTTGCTTACACCACTCCTGCTAATACAGCTCAGAATTATATTTGCTTTTTTTTTTTTTTTGCAACATTACCCTATTGACTCATATTAACTTGTGATCCACTATGACCCCCAGATTCGTTTCTGCAGTACTCCTTCCTAGGCAGTCATTTCCCATTTTGTATGTGTGCAACTGATTGTTCCTTCCTAAGTAGAGTACTTTGCATTTGTCCTTATTGAAGTTAATCCTATTTACTTCATACCATTTCTTCAGTTTGTCCAGATCATTTTGAATTTTAATCCTATTTTCCAAAGCAGTTGCAACCCCTCCCAGCTTGGTATCGTCCACAAACTTTGTAAGTGTACTATCTATGCCATTATCGAAATCATTGATGAAGATATTGAGCATTGGCCTGCTAAACCCAGGGTTGTGAGTTCAATCCTTGGGGGGGGCCACTTAGGGATCTGAGACAAAATCAGTACTTGGTCCTGCTAGTGAAGGCAGGGGGCTGGACTCGATGACCTTTCAAGGTCCCTTCCAGCTCTAGGAGATGGGATATCTCCATTAATTATTATTAATTATTATTATTATATTGAACAGAACTGGATCCTGATGCTAAGGCACTGTACAAACATCTCAATCATGATCATAATCTAACTTATTCTGTGAAATTGTAGTTGACATTGGCTTCTTAAAATATAGTTGACACTCTCCTTAAGAAAATCAATCTTTGATGTCTGGCACCCATAGCTAAAGTTTCTGGTTCAATTATTTTAAAATTAGATTATAATTAATGAGTCCTGTTTTTTGCTTCAGTTTCAGTTGTTGCCCTCAGTACAGCAAGAAGATTATACATAAGAGAAGAATCGTTGACTGTGTGAAATTGGCCCCTGTGTAGCAGACCAGCACAAGACCACTTAAATCCTCAAAATAGGGCTTAACTGGAATTTAGTTGATGCACAGGCACTGGGCTGGGTCTCTCCATTGGGGTCAGTTTCACCCTGTGAGTATAAACTAGCATGTGCAGTCTTTCCCAATGGTGACTCTATGGACCTAATCATCTTTTCCTATAGGAAAGCCCACAGTCTGGGACTAAAGGAGAGGAAACCTCAGCGAGGCTTTTCTCACGGAGATTTCTCCCCTTTTATTCCATCTGGAGGCGAGTTTGACTCCCTTCCAATGGAACAGACTGCAGGAACCTCCCACAAAGTCTGTGGATTAAACAGATCCCAAAGGATCGGGGGTGGGAGGGAGGTCCTGGGACTTTTACATGGAGGCTACGTGCCCCCATAGCGGCTCTGGCCTATGCCTTGACTGTGGGAAAAGAAAATCCATGCATAGATTAATATAAGGGCATGTTCAAGCCCTATGTTTTCCTATGCTCACATTATGGGCCTGAACCTGCAGATCTTACTCAGGCAAAACTCTATTGACATCAATGGGCTATTTTGCTTGATTAAGGGCTACAGGAACTGGTCCAATAGAAGCAATATTTTTTAGACTTACAGTCAAAGATACAGTATACATGGCTATGTAGTATTAATTCTTAGGGTAATATCTGGTTTATCTCTCTCCTTTATAAAGTCTCTATATAACACTATAAAAAAATCACATTAGAAAAAGAAGCCAGTAGTGGTTATCCTAAAGCAGGGGCCTTACAAGGAAAAAATAAAACAGGAAAGCACATAAAAATAAGATACTGACATGCTTTTTCTTTTGGTACAAGAACAAGAATTTATTTCAAATATCTCCGTGGGTAAGGGCAATTGCTGTTGTTCATAACTTTTTCTGTGATGCTCATCAACATGGTGTCTAAGTTACTCTTAACATGAATAACTTTATCACAACAGCACTGTGAGATTAGTAATCATTATCATCCGCATTATACAGAGGGAGAACCTGAAGCATGGGAAGGCTAAGTGTCATGACTTGCCTAGGTAGCTTGTGGCAGGGCCAGGAATCAAAACCCAGTGTCCTGAATTCTAGTTTTAACTTATGGCATAAGTCTAACTGTAGTACATGTTTCTAGTCAAAGGGGAGAGATTAACATCTGAAGCCTTGCACTAGGCCCACTCTGAAGTTTGAGGATTCCTCAATCATCATCTTTTTTTCCACCAGTAATTTAGGCCACTCCTGCCCCATTTCACATTATTTTCCTTAACAGCTGACACACTAGGCCCAGATCTTCAAAAGTATGTAGGTGCCTAGCTCCTACTGATTTCAATAAGAATTAAGCCAGTAAATACCTATGAACTATGGCCCAGCTCTTTATATTCCAGCTCTCCACAGACTTCAGTCTGTCCTTCATCAACTCAGGACTTCAGTTTTCTATTTGTAAATGGGTATCATACTTTCCTGTTCCCAGAACCTTAATTCATTAATGTTTGTAAAATGCTTGTATGGAAGATGCTGTATACCTGTCACATTTCTGTATGCTTCTCATGTTCTGTTTTTAAATGTTGCTATATTCATAAACAATTTTTTTTACCAGAGTTAAGCTTGATAGTATATTTCAGGGGAATCCAGTTTACACCCAAAACAATATTACTTTCTTTAAATCAATTTTACTCTTGAAAGACCCAAATATTAGAAAGCCGTGGCATTTAAAAACTTCAGCTATAGATCACTTTTTGACAATATGTTTTCAGAGGCAATATATTGTTGCTCACTAATGTATCTCCATGTCCTCTACTGCACAAACACCTAGCCAAGTTGTCTGAAACTGGAAAAGTAAAGCCATGTCTCTTAGAAACTACCTTCTTCCCAATTTTACTAAGGTATAAAAAAGTAGAATCTTATAACTTGTTACTAAAATGTAATTTTGGGGATTCTAATATCAATGGCCTCCAATTCTCCCTTCCATGCTATATCTGATTCCAGGAGTTGTTTGTACCAGTAGCTATCAGAATGCTCATATAGTGGATCACTTTGTTAAAAACCTATACGCTCCCTCATCAGAGAGTCCAGTGAATGCTACCTATTGTTCCAGTGGCTAGTGTGCTAATTCTGTTTCTCAGAGGTTCTTTTTCTAGGCATTTCCCCTTTCAACTGTTTTTTGTGAGACTTGACAAACTCATGGCAGTCAATAACAAGGTTCAGTCTGATCAGCAGCATTACCTCTGGAAACTAATTCTTCAACAGTTACAGGCTTGCCTTATAGCATGCTGATCCTTTGCCATAACTTAATCTCAACTTCCATTTTTCTTTGTCTCCTACAGTGAAACTTAAGGCCTGATTCACCTTATCATTTACTCTAGATATCAGGCTGTTAGAATATAATTATTTCCCTTCTGGAAAAAAACAACAACCCCAAACCTCACACCTTAAAAATTCAGTTTGAGCAATCATGTTTTACCTAACCAGAAACATTTCTAATTAAAGAAAAAAAAACATATACAAGTGAATTACGATTTGGGGCAATCAGCACATAAAATAAAACTAGTTTATTCAAAAAGTAAATTGCAAGGGAAGGAGAGAAATGCATCACACAATTCATTTAAAATGAATTTTCAGCTCCCACAGTTATGTCCATAGGCTCTCGCTCTGCTCATACCCCAGTATGTTGTGACATCACAGCTATAATAGACTGTTGCTGGAGCAAGTAGCTGGCCCATAGAAGGTGTAGAGCAGGCCCATTTCCATTTTGCAGCCTGCCCCTACTGGAACTCTCCTGCAAATATTCTTTGGCCACACAAGAGTAAAGATTTGGCCCAGTGGGCAAAACATTCTATTTATCAAATGTAGGAAATATATTTCTGGCCACCATTAACAAATGTAACTCTTCAGGATATATCTCTAAAATAGAAATTAACTATTTTTTTTTTCATTAAATTTCTCCAAATAGAATCCAGAATCATGGACCTTTTTCTGTATTATTTTTGTTTACCTTTTTAATAAGGGAAAAATGGAGTGGATTTAACTTGACTGCAGCAAGGAAAAGATAACTTCCTACTGTTGATAGGAAATGAGTGATTTTAATAAAATGAAGAAATGCTGGCTGATCAGCACAGTAGCTCACTGATTATTTATCAGGCTACACATCTCTTTCAGCTTGTTGTAGGAATTTATCTTCAAGGCAAAATGTATCATCGGGCAGAAATGCTGATCACAGTAGATATTAAAGATTTTGCTTACTTAGTAAACTATCAACCTATTGCTAGATATGTTGTTTTGGAAAACTATTTAGAGTTAGGATGCCATTAAATTATTCCTATTTAATTATAGTAAGGGTGGTGTTTAAACTGGCAAATAAACTATAAGCCACATTCGCAATATGTCCATATCTTCTCCTTACTTTCCCCTTTCCTTTCTCTGTGGATGCCATTATGAGAGTGGTTCCCTAATTCTTTCATAACATGGAACACATCTCAACACAGAGATCATCATGAGGACCATATCTCCTTCCATTTATGATTGCATAGGCCAACTCCACTCCCACAGGCAGGGCCGGCTCCAGGCACCAGCTTACCAAGCAGGTGCTTGGGGCGGCCACTTCGGAGAGGGGCGGCACGTCCAGCTGTTCGGCAGCAATTCGGCGGACAGTCCCTCACTCCTGCTCGGAGCAAAGGACCTCCCGCCGAATTTCCACTGCAGATTTTTGTTTGTTTGTTTGTTTGGCTGCTTGGGGCGGCCAAAACTCTGGAGCCGGCCCTGCCCACAGGCAACCAACTGCCATCCCTCTGGCAACTAAAGCAATAGTTTACATGAGAAAAGTATTATTAGGAAGACATCTAATGTATTTTTAGATCCTTTTAGTGCAGTTTAGCAGCTGAAAACAAAGGGAGTGCCAGTGCCATGTGAACAGCCAGCTCTGAGGACCATGAGAAAGTGCTACATGGACCAGCGTCTGGGAACTATTGCATTATGACAACCATTTCCTTGTCACCAAAGCCAGTGGAAGGCTAGATGGCGCCTGTTTCAAGTGTATATATTTTAAGACATCTTTAGAAAAATCAAAAGTTTGCAAGTTTGAGGGAGAAGGGGACAAATGGGGTCTCATCTGCCCTAAATTGCAAGGGCTTAAATTGCCCAAAATGCTATGGGTGATATTCTGGCTCCGCTGAAGTCAATGGGAGTTTTGCTATTGGCTTCAGTAGAGCCAGAATTTCAATGTACCTAAGCAATTTCTTGTTTGATTACTTCTTAAAGTTAATGAGTACTATAAGCAAGTGAGGGGTCAGGGCCATATTTCAGAGGCAATGGTGGAATTGCCATTATGGGATGTGTGTCACTATGCTCTGTATGTCATGCATTTCAGCTGGTCTCTGGACAAATCTACTTACCACTTTGGGGTTAATATGTTACACAATATAGGGGTTTATATTGATAATTATAGTTTTGCTACAATTTTTTCCTATTTTTTAAATTTCCTTGACAGTTTTTTCTTCTTTTTTTGAACTTCTCAGTAGTAATGTACGGAGAAGTGATATTAGCATTTAGGGGAGGGTATGATGGACATATTGTTCTCGATCAAGAAATAAATTATGCATTTTCTTGTAAAATACTATAGATGAATTTTGCTTAGGGCTGAATAATTGTATGACCCATATTTGTTATAATAAAACTTTGACTTATATGGCACTGATGATGCTCAGCTCCATAATACCTGATCTAGTCCAATTGACTGATTGCCCAAGCTGTGTTTGGATTGCAGTTGCCCAGGAATATGAGGGTTGTTTTCCAAGAGTCAAGAGGGGAAGTTGGAGAAAGCAGGCTGGGCTGCTACATTTTTCATGAGAAGGAAAGGAAGAGAAGGGAGTGGAACCTTCCAATTTGTGAAGAGTCAAGCAGCTCCAGCCTGTTCCATTTCCTTCCCCACCTCTCCATTCTCCTCCCTTCCCCTGTTATGAAAAAGTAGCAGTCCATTCTGCTTCCTTCCACCTAATTGCTCACTAGTGGTAAGATCATGGTAGTTGGTCCATGCATAATGTAGATCCACTGGTCCAAAATTCTGGATTGAGGAGAGCAGTGGGCCATGTCCACTAATCCCTTTCTTCCCAACCGTAGTAGTATCAAATCAGGTGTCCGCAGGCTCGGACTAAGGATTCTGTACTTCAGCACTAGTCTTTTGACCTCAATAATCAGCCCAGGGGCTGATCCCATCACACAACACACTCTACCTCAGGATTTGGTCCTAAAATTACCAGCACATTTGTAATAGTTGAGGTAACCTTGCCTAGAGGGCAAGTGTGTCCCAGAATTATCATCTCGTTTTGCTAATCCCTGAAGCCACTTGTGAATTTTAATTGCAATTCTGACCTCTAATTAAAGGAAATCACACTGAGCTGAATCCAAGACAGTCTCAGTGGGGACAACTTTAGAGCTTCCTGTCCTTGGAAACTATGGTTTATTTCCCGGCATCAGACTTGGAACTGCAGTTCATAACAGTAAGCAGCAAATTCCAGATCTTAATGTGCTAAGCATATTTTGGCACATTTCCAACTGGTAGAGTGATTAGGTCAAGAATCCTGAATTCTACCTGCTTAGTTGTAAGGATTTTCACATTTAAGTACACTATTTTCCACCACCTTTAAATTTTAAAGATATTCTGATGTAATTTCACATTTTTTGCTAAATAGAATGTAGAAAATTTTGCAACTGTAATTTACACAGTTTTGGTAGAGACCAAAGGCTGAAGGAGGAAGGAGATTGAACAATCCTATCATTCAGGACTGCTGGAACAATTTTTATAGTGGGAGTGCTGAGAGCCATTGAACCAAACTGCAGACCCTGTATATAATGAAAACCCCTTCAAGCCAGGGGCAGCACCCATGCTATCAATAGGCTTGGAAGGATTAGATTTTCATTGGTGTAAATGTTGATTTCATCATACGTAAACAAACCAACACAATATTTCCATTGCTAATTGAAATTTACTTCTTCTTGAGAACTTATTAGAGTTTGATATAAGGATATTTACTTCATATATTTTGACATATGATGTTGCCAATTTGTGTTTTTAAACCATTATAAAGCTTTAAATTTTTTTGAATCTCAGCATCTGTTGCCATTAAATAATTGTTTGACTTTCACCAATAATTACTCACAAATGTGAAAATTTAAATAGATAAAAATTGAAAAAAGCTTAAAAATTAACTTCAATAGTATCTGTCAAAATTATAAAAAAAATTAAATCTAAGTCTGCCAAGCCTACCTATCATCTCTAATACGTCAGGTCAGAGGCATTTTGGCCATGTGGGAAAACTGGACCACCTACAGGATAAAGATCTTCAGTCTCCAACGAGGTCAGGCTAGCATTTTTCTTGAGCAACACAATAACTTCGTAGGATGGTAAAGAATCCCTGTCATGCACCTAGCTGATGGAGTGCTGTACATGGGAGAATAATTCCTTTCTCACCACCACAGTTGACCATCTTTTATCCTGAAGCATGATTTCTGATCACCCATTTACTCTTATCAATATCTTAGCTCGCATTATACAACTACATTCTGCAACTACAATATGTTATCACAAAGTTAACCAATTTTTAAAATATCCAGTTACAGCATTTGACTGAATGATGCCCTGTAGCAGCGATTTTTCACAGACCAAGAATACATGGCATAAAGATGAGATATCTATAATTTGGTCACACTGGCAGAATATCATTGTTCAATATAGTGTCATTTTAATATTTTATGTATTACTTTTCTATCCTTTTTCCTGCCCTTAGAACTAATTTCATGTTTTAACTGCTACTGTGTTCTGGGCAGGAAAGTATATGCATATTAAAATATCTTATTATATTGAAAAGATTAAAACATCATGTATTGATCAACAAGTTTGGGGAAAAAGAACAGGAGTACTTGGGGCACCTTAGAGACTAACAAATTTATTAGAGCATAAGCTTTCGTGGGCTACAACCCACTTCTTCGGATAATGTTTCTGCCTATTTACATAAGCCTGAAAACTGCAGGTATTTTGAAGCATTTACAGCATCACTGTGCTACCTGTCATAATGTAACTGCTGATGAGTCATAAGTGATTGGCAGATATGGGACTACACCATTTTGGTTAAATCAACATCTAAGTCATCTCCAAGTTTTCCCCTTGGAGGCCATTAGCTGAAAATATAAAACTGAAGAGTGGAACCTTTATTTGTGAAGAAAAATATATGGGGAAAAATAATCTATGCATCCTATTTCAACTAGAATTGGGTTTGGTTTGACCTCTAATTCGCTTTATTCCCACTAATAGTTGTAATCAGTTTACATTTCATCTGATTCCGGGGAGGAACTCTTCCCCCCCCCCCCCCCCACAACTTTTTGTGTAAACTTTTAGCTTATCAATATATCTTCCTTGTAGGTATTCGGACAATACGCTGCTCACTTAGCTCTTCTAAATCAGTTAAATCTCAATCCTACAAATATTTACACACGTGCTTGATTTATGCACAAAACTAGTCCCACTGAAGTAAATCCTCAATGCTGAGCCTTAAACCTGCGAGCAGTTGAGTTCAATGGGATTGCTGAGGTGCATACAACTGAGCAGATGCCTCAGTGTTTGCAGAACCGGGGCCGTAGATTTCCAGGGCGACGAATGCAAAACAAGGCGGCGAGGTGAGCGAGAGAGCCGGAGATGAGCTGTAAAGGGGGAGTCCTTGCACAACGCACGAATGCACTATAGCCAGGGATGTGTTTAAAGGAGTCACTAGGGCTGCGTTAGTCACCTGGGGGCCCCGGCAGTTCAGTCCCCGCTGGACTTTCCCAGCTTGTCTCTATGCGGCCGGCCGCCCTCCATCTCCCGCAGCGCTGCCGCACCGAGCCAGAAGCGATAGGTGTGTCTGCGCGGCGCGGCGCGGCGCGGCCGGGGGGGGGGGGGGGGGGGGACGACTTAATGATTGGGCGAGAGGAGCGCAAGCGACTCCCCTGCTGGGCTCTGCTGCAGCTGCTCGCGCGCGCGCTCGTCTCGCTCCCACAGTAGCCGCGCTCTCCCCGCTCGCGCCGGACCGCCCCGCTCCTCCTGCTCCCGCCGCCGGTCGCAGCAGGGCACAGCCGCAGCATGCCGCAGCCCGCGGCCGCCCTGGGGGCTGCCCTCCTGCTAGTCCTGCTGGCTACAGACTCCTCGCCGAGTGAGTGCCTCGGTCCAACCCGGGGGGGAAAACATCGCCCCCCGCCGGGACTCCCCTCCCCCGCAGCAATGCACCAGCCCAGCCTCTGCGACGGTGTGCAGGGGAAAGCAGCAGCTCCCCCCTTTTCTGCCAAGGACACCCAGAGAGCGTTTGGCGGGACGGGGGAGGGGATGATGGTGGGACACTGGCATTGTTGCGTGGGCAGGAGTAGTGGGGGGATGGCTGGGGCATTCCTCGGGGGTGCACGAGTGTGGCAGTGTTCTAGGGGGCTGGAGGGGCAGGCAGGGTGTGAGCGCACCCCTGGGGCATTGCATGGCTAGGGGGCACAGGGGATGCGTGTGGTGCAGTGCCGTGTCTGCCCAGTGTTTGGGGAGGCCTGCGGGGCTGGGGAGAGTACGTGCTCGTGGCAGTGCTTTGTGCGGGGTGACTCGGTGTCTGTACAGCGGGGGTGCGTGTCGCAAGGTGGCTGGAGTGGGGCCGGGCTGTTGTGACACGGGCTCGCCTGTGTGCCGGGCCCCTCTGTGAGAGGTGCCCGCTCGTGGCATTGTGCTCCTGCTCTGTGCAGTGTCCAGCCGGCGGGTGGGATTTGATTCCTGTAGTTACTGCTGCTTTCCCCCTCCCCGGTGTTTGTCTGCGGCCGCAGCCGTGCTGCTGAGAGCCCCGGAGGCTGCCCAGTTCTTGCGGCAGAGGCAGCGCCGAGCCTACCAGATCTTCGAGGAGACCAAGCAAGGCCATCTGGAGCGGGAGTGTGTAGAGGAGCTGTGCAACAAGGAAGAAGCCAGGGAAGTGTTTGAAAACGACCCTGAGACGGTAAGAGTGATGAGCGGAGCTGCCGATATATTGGGGTTTTACTGACAATCTCTCGCTCGCCGGCAACAGCTGGAATGAGGGCGCCAGCTGTCTGCACAGCTGGGGAAGTTGTTTGGGGGAGGAGGCGAACCATTAGATAAATAACTGAAACCACAGCATAACCAGCGCTTCCCTCAGTAGGGTTGTGTGAGTATTGTCAGGCCAAGCAAATACAGTTTAAAAAAAAAAAAGTCTGGATACTGGGCTGACATAATTTTACATGAGATTCCTATTTAAAATATCCGTATTCTGCGTTCAGACTTAAAGGGCTAAATTCACCCCTGGTGTAACTCCAGCTATTCAAGGGAGTTACACCAAGGTGACAGTGTTACAGCATTTTTGTCTGGACACCTTTGTCTCCCTCTTCCCCCTCCGCCCCCCATCCCTTGAAACCCAGGACATTTAAAATTGTTTTAGCTATGACCCAAAACAATGTCATAAAAGAAATTTCATGAAGAAATAAATCATAAACATGCTTTAAAAGTTTCAAGCCTTTTTTAGTGAGTATTTTGAGTTTGTGGTTTAGGATTGGGATTGCTCTAAATAAGAAGAGGGAAGGCCAGAAATAATGACTTGTATAGCATTTTTAATAATGGCATTGCTGTAAATCTGCACTGCATCTAGTCACAACCTACAAAAACAAATTAAAGTCCTCATGAATCTTGAGTATTCTGTTTTTGTGGCACTTTGTATGGCTATAGTTGTCTTGTTTTACTAAAGTTTGCTTATTTTCTTTTCCAGTTAGCTTGCACCTTCTGGGTGTGCTGTTTTGAATAGGCTGTCCCCTTTCAGGGATCAGTTTAGTGGTGGGGAGTGAATTTCTTGGAGATCACATTGAGGCTTGATATTGCACAATGTGTTCATGTTAATAGTTTGATGCTTTTTGAGTGGGAGGAGATACATAGTTCAGGAGTGGGGGTGGGGAGAGAGGGCAGGACTTGGCTTTTCCTCTTGACTTAATGTTTTATATTTAAGTGAAAACATGTCTTGACATGTATGCCTTAATAGGCTAACAATGCATTGAATGCCCTACATCACAGTGCAGTGGATAGTTACGAACTGAAAGTAAAAAGGACAGCAGTTTGTAAACACATTCTAATGCTGATTTTTCTTCTATCTGCAGTTCAGAGTTTAAGATCAAACTCCTGTTTAGTTAGGTCCACTAAGTGTCTGTTGCACTACTGCCTGTGTACATACTTTTGCACCTAGATACAATACTGTTTGGTGCGCTGTAAAATATATAGATTGAATGCAATATAAATACTTACAATGGGGTGTCAGACTGGCTGACACAATTATTTTCCATATTCCCCTTGAGCTAAAATGTTTTAGTAGAATCTTGCTCTCATTCAGTGTAGGTGTGCAGAAAAAATATATCCAAAATGTGAACTTTGACCTTCCATAAATAAAGTTAATCTGAGGTCACCACTTGTATTTATTGGATTTTAGCCAAGAAAATTGGCAAGGGTGAGCAAGTGTATGACATACTCTCAGACTTGTTCACTGGAAGGGTAGGCTGCTGTAAACATATGTAATGATTATGAAGAATAATACTTGGCACTTATTTCACACTTTTGAAAATTATAAAGCTTTATTCCTATTATGAAGACCTTGAAGTCATTTGGGTTTTACATCTTATCTGTAGCTATAAATAAATTCCCTGACACCTAGCCATGTTATTTAAGCAGCTTTGAATAACAAATATTTTGCAGTTGATAATGCTTTGTTTTATATTTGTGGATTTATTTTATTTTATTACAGCTGTTTAGTCTCTTTCTAATTTTGGAAAAAAAAAAACCTATAAGGGAATATTGTCAAGGTTACAGGCCTCTAATATTTGTATCCACTTGCATGTGCTACATGCACCCAAAATGTTATGTTTTAAAATGCTCCAAGCTCTGCGGGTCCTCTCCTGAGACAGCCACCAGCCCACCCAGAATGCTGAATTTGTTAGCAATTTGCATATGTGGTTCTTGCCTAAGACAAATCTTATGCCCCTTCCAATCTAGTTGCAGATCAATATGTGGCATAGAGACAGCACTTGTGCTGCTGGACAGTCAACTAAGGATTATGGACAGAGGTAAAATACCTATGCTATTATTACTGCATCTATTGAGAGTCTACAGTGCTATATTAATCATAAAGTAGCAGGGATGGATGAAGTCCCATTCAGGGAACACTGTTGCTTCTTTGACAGAGCCTAGAAGATTTTGATGGCCAGTTGTTCCTCATCATTTAGTGCTCTCATCTGTAGAACCGCACATGGCTTAATCTTGTCACCTCTCCTTCTTTACTTTTATATGAGGCAACTGAGGGGATTTGCTAGATGCTATGATCTGTGATGTTATTAATACACAGATGACAGTCTTATCCTGTTGACAGAGAGAATCAGGGACCTCTGAGAAACAGCTGTCTCAGACTCAATTCAGGAAAGATGGAAATAAAGTTAGATAGCAGTGCATTGCAGTTTGAGTAGTAGCACTAGCTGTGACCTCATCTCTCAGCAGAGGAAGTCTGTCCTCAAGTTGTTCAGGATGGCTGGAGATTGCATCTTTACGTCTGGGATGTGGGCCTAACCACAGTGATCTATGCTTTGGTCGTATCAAGAAGAGACTACATTAGTGCATTCTAGGGATGATCCTGAAGGCTAACCAGTAAGTGTAACTGTTTCAACAGACCCATCTATAAATTGTCAGGACTACATCATTCCAACACTCTGGTTTATGCACTGGGGCTTATCCAGCCCCAGATCTGTTCCAAGCTCCTGATCCTTATCTTTAAAGTGCTGGATGAGCATTGCATAGTCACATGAATGACTGCTTCTCATTACACTTTTTGGCATCTAAGGTCTGGTCTACACTACAGTGTTAGGTCAACGCAAGACCGCTTACGTTGACCTAACTATGGAGGTGTCTACACTTACATTTTGCTCCTGCAGACATAACTGCCCTGCTATGCCGACTTAATAACTCCGCTTCTATGAGTGGTGTAGAGTCAAGGTCAATGTAGTTAGGTTGAGACAGTGTCAGTATAGACACCACGTTGCTTATGTTGACTATTACTGGCTTTCAGTGCCCCACGCTGACAATACAATTGATGCAAGCACTCCTGATGAGGGGAGACACTGCTGACATAAGGAGCAAAATGCAGACACACACAAGCGATGTAATTACTGCAGGTTTCAGAGTAGCAGCCGTGTTAGTCTGTATCCGCAAAAAGAAGAACAGGAGTACTTGTGGCACCTTAGAGACTAACAAATTTATTAGAGCATAAGCTTTCGTGGACTACAGCCCATCCAAAGCATCCGAAGAAGTGGGCTGTAGTCCACGAAAGCTTATGCTCTAATAAATTTGTTAGTCTCTAAGGTGCCACAAGTACTCCTGTTCTTCTTTTTGTAATTACTGCAGCGGCTGTATGCTGATATAAGTTAGGTTGTCTTAATTTTGTAATGTAGACACAGCCTAAGGTTTAGTCTAAACTAAGGGCTTGTCTACACAAGGTAGCTAGAGCGTAGTAAACAAGGGTGTGAATTTAGTGCTGTCAGGGTTCCTTCCCCACTCTGAACTCTAGGTTACAGATGTGGGGACCCGCATGAAAGCCCCCTAAGCTTATTTCTACCAGCTTAGGTTAAACCTGGTAAGCTGCCACCACCAAGTGATTTAACAAGAAACAGGGAAAGGACCACTTGGAGTTACTCTTCCCCCCCCCCCCCCCAAAAAAAAATATCCCCCCTTTCCTGGGGAGGCTTGAGAATAATATCCTAACCAGTTGGTTACAAAGTGATCAAAGACCCAAACCCCTGAGTCTTTGGACAATGGAAAAATCAGTCAGGTTCTTAAAAGAAGTATTTTATTAAAAAGAGAATGTAAAAATCATCTCTGTAAAATCAGGATGGAAAATAACTTTACAAGGTAATCAGATTCAAAGAGCCCAGAGGAACCCCCTCTAGCCTTAGTTTCAAAGTTACAACAAAACAGGGCTAAACTTCACTCTAGCAAAGGTAAAATTCACAAGTTGAGAAAACAAATACACCTTGCCTGGCTGTTGCTTACAAGTTTGAAATATGAGAGACTTGTTCAGAAAGATTTGGAGAACATGGGTTGATGTCTGGTCCCTCTTAGTCCCAAGAGCGAACACCACCAAAACAAAGAGCACAAACAAAAGCCTCTCCCACCTCCCCCTCCCCCAGATTTGAAAGTATCTTGTCCCCTTATTGGTCCTTTGGGTTAAGTGTCAGCCAGGTAACCTGAGCTTCCTAACCCTTTACAGGTAAAAGGATTTTGGTGCCTCTGGCCAGGAGGGATTTTATAGTATTGTATACAGGAGGTTTGTTATCCTTCCCTTTATAGTTATGACAAATGCAGAGTAGCTAGTATGCTTTAACTCCCCATGTGGACATTCTTATTGCACACTAAAGCTTGGGCAGTTTAGCTTAATTCATTTCCAAAGGGTAAGCTAATGCGCACAGAGGCACTCTTAGCACTCGGTAAGAGAGACCGCAGGGGGAGTTGGTGCAGAATAGCTAACTACTGCAGGCTTTTTCCTTATGTAGACAAACCATTAGATTTAAAGAAGTGATATGAAATCATATTAGCTAGTTCAGTTTAACTAATGCCTTCAAACACCTCTAGTCAAGACAAGGCAAGTTGTACTTTAGTATGTGCTAAGCTGGTCAAGTAAAAAGCCTAGATTTCCTCTTAATCCTATAAAGTTTACTCCAGAGCCAATTTTGGATTTTTTCCTTGTGGAAAGATAGCTCTGTTGATCCAATAAACAGAAATGAAACATTTTGACTTGCACCTACAGTAGGTAGGATGACTACACGGTTGTCATTTTGGTGTCTTGCACGCATTGTTTTATTGACCAACCCTTCGGAAACACGCCTGCAAACAGATATTAGCAAAGACGTAAACTCTCTTAAACCTGAATGATGTTGTTGCCACATTTGTGATTACTTGCATCAACTGCTAGTCATGTTAAACCAGGTAGGGTTAAATAACCATTTATTTGCAAGTAAATACAGCTTTTTGTTTTATATTAGAATATTGACTAGTCCAAGACTGGGGGAGGGAAGATCATTTGTTACATTTCTAGTTTGAAATTTTTTCCTACCCTTAAAAGAAAACAAGGTTGTAGTATCTGTTTGACTATAAATGGTAAAAACACATACTGCTACGTTGGGATAGTCTTGCAGCCTATCTTTTCGATGAAGCCTATTGCAGCATCTTTATATATTGCTGCAGAACTCCTAGATAGGCTGAAATCTTTTGGCAGGTAAAAGAGGCTAGTGAAATAATCAGAGAGAATTTCAACAGATAATATAGTTGGAGAAAAATAAGAAAGGGAGCGTGTTAATGGAGGAGGATTGCTTCCTAGTGCAACATTTTAAATAAATGAGCTAGGTGTGATAAATAAGGTTGAAGTTGCAAAACATCTTGGATATAGAGATAAGAATGTTATCTTAGTTAACATGTTGATGAGGGCCTTTATGAAAGGCAGTAATACACAAATATTTGCCTGTAGTATTCCGTCAGCTACAATTAGCTTGTTAGCTTGCTGATAAACTGCTCTGGAATTTGGCTGAGCTATTCCTAAAATGGAATTTGCACAATTGTATGAGTAGAATGAAGGGTGCAAGGGAAAGTAACTAGCAATTTTTTAGTGAGCATGGATTTCACTTTTTAAAAAGTGTGGTAGGTCAGCTTGGTATGAGGGGGGTTAGGATGTAGTCTCTTGTTTTCATCAATTGTTGCTGCTACCGAGCTGCCACAGCAGCTATTTGTCACAATAGTAATTTGTTTTCAGTTGTTGTTACTACCAAGAAATTACTAGTATTTTTGCTGTATACGCTTGAAATGTCATTACAGTAGATCTTTTAAGGATTCTGGCCAGATCCTCAGCTGGGGTAAATCACTTCAGCTCTATTGAAATCAATGGAGCTATGTCAGTTTACACCAGCTAAGGATCTAGCCCTCTGTGTTTACTGTGCACATTTAATGTAACCTGGAAAACCAGTTAATATTCATTTGTGTGCAGGGTGGGCATCTGACTTCCCAAGATACGTATGGATAAGTCCCACTGTGTATCAAAGGGTTCATATCTTTACAGCCTTTGGCACTTGTGTTTTGGCAGAGATGTAGACAAGAGAACTGGTATAGTTACACAAGGTATGTAGCATAATTCACTGATTGCCTAATGGTTACTTCTAGTGATGGAAAACATAAAATGGTATCTGAGATAAGAAAGCATGAGTTGTCTTTTGTCTTCTAATTTTTTCTCCATGCAGAATTTTTTGACATGAATACAAATTTGGCATTGTTGTTCTAAATTTCTGTCTTCAGGATAGATGTCTGGCATCAGAGAGCATTAGATATAGTACCAGGCAGACTAGATTAGAAGCATGGTTTCAGTTATGAATTTAGCGATAGAGTGGACACATGAAAGCTTGCAAGGAAATAAACAATTTAACTCTTCTAGGAAAAGTATGAATCACAGTGTGTGCCTCCTTATCATATTTTTAAAAAACCCTCAACATTCTTTGTGCTCAGCTGAGCTTAACAAGAATTTGTATTTATGAAGCAGGAGCAATGGCCAGTGTATAGTAAAGGTCAAATGTATAGTTCAATTGATTGGTCTTGTTAAGTATGAATGTTTGTTATTGTCCCATCACATGATGTCTACAATACAACACAGTTAAGTTACAAATATAGACTACAGTTTCTGAAACTTTACTCCCCTCTTCTAGGAAGGATGTTGGCAGCTGAAATATTTAGGTCACACTTTTAATAATAGAGATGTAAATATAGATATCTAAATATTAATATCACATTAGAAAAGTAGGAAGAAATGTAGTGTTGGAAGGAGGGAAAGGGAGCTAAGTGGAGGGATGAGAGGTGTAAAATGTCTTCAGGTTGTGTTAGTGGATATATATAGTCTAGACATGAATAATAGTTATATTATCTTTCAGCCTAGAAGTCCTCATCCCTGTATAGAATATTACTTTCTCAATCAAGGCAAAATCTTGCAAGATTTGTTCTAGAAAATCTTTTTTAACTTTTTATATTCTTATAGTATTTTGCTACATTGTAAATGAAGAGCCAAATTTACTGCTGGCATAAAGGGGGCCAGCTCAGTTAAAGTCATTAGAGTGGTATTAGTTTATGCTAATGCTAAATTTATCCAAGAGAGTGTGAGAGTTAGAGGAGAGTTTTGTTCTAATGACCTAAGCTAAGTATACTACAAAATGGAATCCCAGACACAACTGTATGAGATTTATAGATTTCAAGAAAGGAAATTTTGGGGAAATTAAGAAATGTTGTGAACCCAGCGCAGCAGGAAACTATTGGAAGAGATGAGCCAAATTTGCCACTGAGTCTACTGGAGTTGTACCTGTTTGAGCTGCGTCCACTTTCACAAGTGTGGAAGAAAGCTGGGAATCCTGAAACACATCATAACTAACACACAATGGATCACAGTTCCTCTGCGAGGAAAAACATGAGAAACTAGAAGCGCCTAGTATGGTGTTATGAGAGACTGTTCAAATATATGATGGAAAAAGGAAACTTAAAATGGAGAATTGTGAGGGAGTGGGATTATACAGGGTTGGAGCAAAGGAAAATGCACAGGAAAATCAGAATGGGTTAGTGTGATGGTGTGAGCCAAAGAACTCTAAGGATACAATGAACTTTTATAACTATATTGGGGGGTGGAGGGGAGAGTAGGGTATAAATACCAGAGAGAAAACACGCCCATTAATAAGTCAGGGGAAACAAAATCAATGATGATTCTAAAATGGCAGAACAGCTTTCTTTTTAAATAAAGAAAAGGGGAATTGGACTATTGGGAATTAAGGCAGACACTTAGTACATCTGATGAAAATCAGGTAAAGGATTACGCTGGAAACATTGAATATGTACAAATTGGCAGTTACAGTTTATGTGGTTTCCAGGGTCTTAAATTAACTTAATGAACCATTAACAGTTACTTTTAAATAGTTATGAAGAACCTGCGAAGCACCAGAGGATTGGAAGGAAACCAGAAAATGTGATGCTGTTCTCCTTTAAAATGGAAAAATGTAATCCTGGTAACTATCATCCAACACACCCAACTTCAAACCCTCGTAAGATAATTGAACAAATATTAAGTGACAATATTCCAAGCCACTTGAAACCAGGATTCATCATCTCCTTACATCACTCTTTTTCTCTCATATCTGGTGGAAGTTATTGAACAGATCTCTCCTCCTCCCTGTCTGCTCCCTTCATGGCTGTTTTACTGTGGCAGTCTGTTCCCTAGGCTCTCTGCTTCAGCAACATACCTGTTAGTGAGGTTCCTTTTTTCTGTTTCCTTGATTATAAATAGTGAAACCCAAAGAAGGGAGAGGCTTGTGAAGCTGAGGAAAAAGAACAAGTCTTGGTGTCCTGCACACAGTAAAGCACCTTGTGCTGCCTGCCAGTGTGGGACAAAGGGAACCTAGCTGAAGAGAAGGAGGGAGAAATGAATGGGAGGCTGCAACTGGGCTGACCATCATTGTTCTGAATGACACCTGGTGGTGGCACTTTTCAGGACAGCACACATCAGATTTACTCCTGGAAGAGTGTTCCAGTAAGCTCCAGAACAGTTCATCAGCATTGAACGGGGAAGGAAGGATGGCTTTGTCGTTGAGATGCTGGACTGGGACCCAGGAGATCTAGGTTTAATTCTTGGCTCCACCACAGACTTTCCAGTGTGACCTCGGGCATGTTGCTGAACTTCCCTCTTCCTCAGTTGTCTGTCTGCTCTGAGACTAAGGTATGTCTACATTAGTACTTCTGTTGGTAAAACTTTTGTTGGTCGGGGTGTGAAAAAAAGTTTCACCAACAGAAGCACCGGTGTGGGCACTGCTATGTCAGCGGGAGACTCTTTTCTGCTGACATAGCTACTGCCGCTCATTGGGCGTGGTTTAATGATGCCAACAGGAGAGCTCTCTCCTGTCGGCAAAGAGCGGCTATATGGGAGACCTTACAGCAGTGCAGCTGCGGTGGTACAGCAGTGCAGCTGCGGTGGTACAGCTGTGCCGCTGTAAGGCCTGTAGTCTAGACGTAGCCTAAGTCTATTCATGTGGTGAAGTGCTCAGGTTCTGCGGTAATGAAGGTTTAAATTAAAAAACCCTCTGTGTATATAATTGAAATAAGAGCAAAACAATAAAAGATATTAACTCACCTTCCTTATCTTTCGAATATTTTGGGACCCACACAGCTACAACAACACTGTATACAACAATGGAATAAAATCAATAGACTAAGGGAATGTGATAGATGTAGTGAAATGTATCTGTACTTCAGTAAAAGATTTAATACAGTGTTCTCTGAGACCTGACTTGAACATTTAATTCAGAATGGATGGGATATGTGCCTTGTCATTCTGTTTGAAGTATGACTGGATGATTCCAAAGAGTAACGATCAATGGTAATGTATCAAGTTGAGGGGAAATATCTTTTTTTGATAACACCAGGGATAGTTGTTATATCCAGTTTTTTTAACGTCATTATTAATGATCCAAAGAGGGGTAAACAATAGATTAGTTAAATTTACAAATAATACACATTGGGATGTGTTGCAACTAGAGAGGATGCAACGCAGTACTAGGGACGATTTGTAAAGAGGTTAAGTAAATAGAGACTGGAGAACAAATTAAATTCATCCTTTTAAAATTGCAGGTTATTATAGCTGAGGAAAAATATGGTACCAGTGGAAGATAGGTGGACTCCCCATGGCATGAGTAATTTAAAAACTGGACTGGATTAACATAGTTTATAACCAACCCAGTGGAGACAGACTGCAATCCAAAATCATTAACAAAGATCCTAGCATTTGGATAGGGGGATCATTCTAATCCATTTCAAATAATTATTGCCCAATCAAGAATGGTCTCAGACTGCCAGTAGAAACCCTCATTATTTGCTGTTTGCCTTCTGTTCAACAATGAGCCATGTGGCTGTTTCTTTCTTTTCTTTCCGTTTGTTACTGTCGTGATATTATTTTCTTTAATTCATGCAAACTTGGTTTTATGGTTGTTGTTTTATTTTTTATTTTAATTTTTGACCACAAAAATCCTTGACTGGCGCTCAGAATATGCTGTTTGGAAACAGTCCTGTGTCTCAGTGAGAGAAAAGATGTTTTAAACTTTGGCTTCCAGCTTCTCTGGTTCTATAGCGACACCTTGTATTCCCTTAGAATAGAAACACAACTGCTGGTGCTAGAAATCCTTTTCTTAAATGTATGTTATAGTAAAGGTGAGTGGTTTATTGGGCAAAATCAGCAACTCAGTGGAAGGGACAGTCATACTATTTGTGCTATGGGATAGCTGTGCAGTGTGGAATGGACATTTAACAAACAGGCACTGTGCCCAAGTGGCACCCAAAGAAGATATAAGTTTGTGTTGTGGTGGCAGTACTGAAGACGGATCGAAACTCTAGCTGGGTGTTGAGCTGATTTGCTAGGTCCTGTAAAGTGTTGTTTGGTCAAAAATTACACAAAGAGATGCTGTTTATGGGCCTGATTCTGCAATATGCAGAATACCTCTCACGAGTTTCTGAATATCCTCAACTCCTACTGAAGTTAATAGGAGTTAATAAGGCTCAGCAGCTTGCTGTAGAGACTCAACCCTTTCCAGGGCTGAGCCCTTTGTGACCATAATCTGTGACTGGGCTGACAAGCCATTTATGAGAAAGAAGGCTTGGGCACTCAACAAGGTATTCGCTCAAGCTGAATTTACATACACCTCTACACCGATATAACACGAATTCGAATAGAACGCGGTAAAGCAGTGTTCTGGGGGGGGGCAGGGCTGCACACTCCGGCGGATCAAAGCAAGTTCGATATACTGCGTTATAGGTGAAACCGTGTTAAGATTTTTTTGGCTCCTGAGGACAGCATTATATCGGGGTAGAGGTGTATTTGATTGGAAGTTATTAATTATAGCACAGTTTTATTTAATGATGTTGTTAGATTTCAAGCAAACCTCCTTTTCCCTTTATGCATGGGAATTTTAGGGCTATAGTGCTGAAGTTGCACCCTTAAAATTTGTGCAATAATTTGCTGACACAAATCTCAGTAGTTAAATGATTGCTGGTGTCATTGCAGGAAAAAGTCAGCCAGTTGGACTTGTAGCTAGACATAATGACTTACATTTGCACTGGCTAGTCATTTGCAAGTGTAAAACAAAAAAATTCAAGCACATAGTTTGGAGGTGCAAATTACATTTGTAAAGCAGGAGGCTATGCCACGTGGATGTTTTTCTAAAATATATGTTGCGGAAATTATTTTGGGGAAGTTTTATGGCCTGTGTTATACAGGAAGTCGGATTAGATTATCACAGTGGTCCCTTTTGGTTTTGGAATCTATAAATCCTAGATGAAAACCTACTCGATAAAGAGAAAGTGGAAGGCAAAATCCATGTAAGATTTTGAATAACAGTAAATGGTGCAGGAGTTGTCACTTAATTGTAAAATGTTGCAAGTAGACCAGAAAACCAAACAAATTAAATTTGAAGTTATTGTGCTGATTCCATGGGTCTATAAAGTACCTATCCTGATGAAGGTCGATAAGATGGTTCCCTTCTTCTGCTAGGGAAAGCATAGTATTCTGATGTAAGTTTTGTTGTGCTGCATTTTGTTTCCGGAGGGTAAAAAAAAGCTAGGCTATTAAAGCGGAGGCGCAAAGAAAAAGTAAATTGACTTTTATGTCCTTTTATGCTTAGTTTGTGAAGTCTAAAGAAGGCCTGAGAAGATTATTTCTCTCCTCCCCTGATTTTTGTTGTTGTTTAACATTAGAAATTCAGATGTTGTCTCGCTTGAAAGACTGTGTCCCTGTCTACATTGGGAAAATGTTCATAAAACGGCCCACTTTTGCTAACACTGTTTAGTAGACCTGCTGGTGTTAACAACATTGGAAGCTCTAGTGTAGATAAACTCTCACCCGCTGCCCCCAGTGTTTAAGCACTGTGTTGATTAGACCCGGCTCTGATAAGGGTTACATGATATGACATTAAAACAAAACAGAGGCAATTGATAGACAATCTACTCTAGGGATCCCAATATTGTTGACTTAGTGTTAGCCACAGTGGGAAAATTTCCCTCTTCTAGGCAAGATCTTGGTTATGCTTTCAGAAGAGCTATTTATATACTGTGACTTATCTAAGGACTGCTTTCTGAGTTGATGTTCTTCCATCTTCTCTAAAAATGTGGGACAAATATGACGCTGGTGTAACTTCAGTAGCTTTGGGATGGTAATGCCAGAGATGAGTTTCATGCAGTGGATTTAAAATAAACTGAAGTAAAAGTACCAAATACCTATAAAAATTCTTCTACCGTGGAATGATGGAAACAGAAAGTGGAAAAGAAATTGTATTCATCACATTGAAAGACTCATTTTTTAAATAGTATTTAAATCTCCTGAGTTAAAAAGGAGTCTATATCTCCTGGACCGTGAAGAAAAGGTCTCCTTTCTCTTGAACTCAATGGAAGAAGGCAAGCAAGAGCCTGTCTGGAGAGAGTGCCCCCATGCCATAGTTTCCACTTCAGTGGAGGGGAGGAGACTTGGATCATGTGAGACATCTCCTGGACCTTCTCCTCTCTTCCTTTTTCTGTTCCGACCTGAGATCTGTGCTGAATCAGTGCGGGGGCACATGTCACATTGTAAACTGCTTATTTACAGATGACACAGGCAACACTGGATACTACAGGTTATGCAACGCCATCCTTGGAAATTGAGGCTTCCCTAGGTACAAAAGTAGGTTGATTGACCAGTAGGATCCAGACACAATGAGACAGTGTATTGAGCCACAAGTAAGAGGCATTAACATTTTGTCTGTTTTGATGGGAGCATACAGAGTTTGGAATTGTTCATACCTGCACTGATGGAGGCCGTTCTCTGATGGAGGTTAACAGTTCCGTCATGCAGGGCTGGAGTGTGCTTGCCTTCCTCTCATTTGGAGTGGGATATTATTGACGGATGGGATAGTTATGCTGACTGGTGAGGTTGACAGTATAACTATATGCGTTATGGTCTGGAAGATGTTTGTGTATAATTTTGGGTAAATAAAGCATGTGCCTTGTATCTTTTTTTTATTCCAATAGTTACTGTAAAAACAAATCCAAGGGAAAGGGGTGACAATATGTCAGTGTTAATTCCATTCTTTAGAGTCCTAGCTGGAAACTGACATTGACTGTACTTATGTGGTTAGTTTTGCCACTGGAGTGGCCACAAAAGGATCAGCTAATAAATTGTTGCTATTGATGCTATAGATACTACGTGGCTTTCTGGATCGTGAGATGTCAACAGACTAATGTTTAAGTCAGCTAGTTCAAAACTAAACAATGCATTGAGTGCATCTCTCACCATACTTTTTAATATTATGAATATATTAGCAAGCCACAGAATATTTCTCTTTGTATTATTTTTGATTCTTGTAAGATCCTGAAAATGGAATGGAAGACTTTTATTTTGCATACTTTTTGAGGTGTGTGTGACTATTTAGTAGGGGCTTGATCCTGCAAGGAGCTCAGGGCCCTCAACTCCCACTGAAATCCATGGGAGTTGAGGGTTCAGAGCACTTTTCAGGTTTGGGCCATCAGAATCTGTGAAATGGGGATATAGAGCTCAGTGCTCATGCTAGGAAACAGGTAAGTTTCACTGTATTATTCTACAGACTAGAAACATTTCAAAGCTTTAATAATACAAAGTGCTAACCAGTGCTCCTGCAAAACAATACCACCTTAACATTGTCATTTTCTGTTCTAATGATCGGAAGTAATTCAGCATTCCTTTTGGGTTAATCCTTTGGTTTTAGCCAACCAAAAACACAGAACCACTAGCTCTTTGGAAACTTGCAACAATGGAAATTCACCTGGGTGTGGTGGATGGGGAAGTCATTTTCACCTCCACTCTTGTTATTACTTTAATTCATTGTTCTTACAGCTCAGAACTAAGCCCATTAAATAAAAAGTTAAACCATCATGAGCAAATTATATTAAAACACATAGTCAGTCTCGTTTTTATTTAAAATTGGTTCACTCTTTGTCACACTTCAAAGAGGTCCTCTACAGTCTGAGAGGTAATATTGATCTTTATTATTGATAAGGGAGGAGTTTGGTGTAAAATAAATAAATGGGCCATTGGAGGAAGGGAGAAAAGAGTTTAAAATTATATTGTAGACTTCAGTTGAAATTAGTTACTTAACCTGTATGTCTCTGGACCACAGCTTATAGTGGACAAACATCTGGTCAGTTTCATTTTGTTGCTGTTTGAAAAGCCCTGAGCAGTAGCAGAGGCACAGTTTTGTCCACAGACTCAGTAAACTAGCATTGCATTAGTTTACGCTGAACTTGTGTTTAGAAGGTTATGTTTGCAACCAAAACAGCTAATAATTTTTAAATGGAAGTTTGGATTCTGAACAAGTTGATGGTACTTTCCCAATATTCTTCTTACTCATCACAGGTAAGTAGGTTAGTGGATTTTTCTGCCCTGCTTCTTCTTGTAACAGAGCTCCAACAGTCGTAATAGCAGCCAACTTAGATGAATGTACATGAAACATGCCACTTCTGTCCCTTTTGATTCACTTCAAATATTTGTTTTTGCCAGTAAATTGATTGGGCTGGTGTCTGTGGTTGTGCTACATCCCCATTTTTCACAGCTGTAAGTTAAAAAGGGGAAAGATTTAAAGAAAATTTCAGATCATTCCATCATATACATACATCTTTTACAATTCAAGTACTGACTTTGGCTCAGTATGTTGTTAAGTGCACATCCTGGTGCTCTTTGAAGTACTTAAACTGTTAGTGTGAAAATAAAAATAAATACAATTTTTGCTCCATGTTTTTCAAAGCTTTGATTTCTTACTGTGGCTGAAAAGCAGTAAAAGTATCTGAAAACCAAAGAAACCTGGTCTAAATGTTATGCTAAGGACCAGATTCTGAGTCCTCACTGAGTCCTTAGTGACCCAGATTTTTAGTGATTCCACTGAGAGTGCATGTGCTCAGCAGTTCTTGGCCCTGTATGTCCTTTTAATCTAAATGTGCTGCAGCTTTAACTAGTCTTTACTGAAGCTTATTTGATTTTAGGTTATGAGATCATGTGGCTGTGTTTCAGCAAATGGAGCTTGTTCACCAAAAGCTTTTGATCGTCTAGATAATGCAAAATTATTCTAGATTTCATGACCTAGTTGGTCAATTGGATTGCAGCTGACAGTCCACGAGTGTTGTATCAGTGTGTGTATAATGCATGTGTGCATGTGGTAATGCGCACACGCATGTGTAATAGGAGTTTAGAGTAGTTTCAGAATCTTGGGAATTCTGCTGCCTAAACGGACCTTGTGGTACACAAGATAATTACAAAACATGTGGTCAAACCCATCTCAACCTCACTGTAGATACTGGAATTGTACTGAAATTTTTCAAGTGGCCTCACAAAGACCGACAGTTACATGTAGGATATTATGATCATTGGGGGAAGAGTATGTTTAACTCAAGCAACAAAATTTAAATCCCTGAAATTGTCAGTACTTTATCCTGAGTCATCCTGTTAACCTTAGTTTTAACAATATTTTAAACTAGCAATTTAAAGTAAAAGTATTAAGGGTGATGTAACATTGTAAAGAGATCTTTTCTGTAGCTACAAGTTTTGTCGATTTTTTTTTTTTTTTTTTTCAAAGACCTCTGAAGGCAATTTGTGGCCTATATAAAAAATGCATTGTAAAAATATATTGACCCTTCTAAACTAGTGTTTCTCAATAACTGTTCCATGGATTGGTGCCGGTCCCTGAGATCTCCCTGACACAGTTTAGGAAGGCAGCAACCTGGTCCCTGGTATGAAAAGGGTTGAGAAACACACTGTTCTAAACCATGCTGCTGTGGTGCGTCCCCATATTTGCAGGCTCAGAGTGTTCTTTTCTTTCAACAGATATTGTTAGCTGTATACGTTACTGGGCAGTTTTGTAAGGGAAGCTCTTCAGAGTAATAGTGTGCTCCTCGTTCTAGAGGCAAAGGCGAAATTTAGGCTTTTACTCTAATGGTTAAGGTGATGTCAGAGTTCTGCTGTTGCAGAGCGACTCCAAAGAGGGGGCAGTGGGTGACTAAATGATTCTGTACTTTTCCCTCTGGTTTTTATCCCCAGATACCTCTTACTTCCTCTACCTCATGCCATGATCAGCATCTTTACTTCTTGGATAGTGGGTAAGTGGCTTCCTGTTCAGTCACTGCCAGTGCCACTTCATAGGTCAGCTGTCAAAAAATTCTTTGAGACAAACCATTTTTTCCCCTTCCCCCCTCAGATCAAAGTAATCCGTTCCATTATCTTCTGTCTCCATTGGCCCAGGGCAAAAGAAGTTAAGAGTCTTACGTTTGGACCCCGTTGTGCCGCCACCAGGCTAGACCATCAAACTAGCAGCAGCAGTTAAAAATTAATAAAATTGATAATAAAAACGAATATTATTCCAATAAATCTTTGCTTTTTTTCTTTCTCCCACAGGACTATTTTTACCCGAAATACTTGGGTGAGTTACAATTACTTTCACTTTTTGGCAGTGCTGGTATGTGTGCCTAACATTGGAACGTGGGACAGCCAGTCTGTCCAAAAGAATGTAATAGAGATCCTCTATCCCATCCTGAAATAGAACCAATTGCTCCTCATATGATTTTAAAGTGGGTATATTTTATTTATATCTATAGAATGACATACACATACACTTTACATGTTATATATATACGTAAAATGTAAAGTGTATGTTTAATGTTGCATTTATTTCTGTAGCTTACATCAAGAGTAAACAGTTTGCAGTCTTCTACAGTGCATACACTTTTTATAGTTTAGTTTTGAAAGTATTTTTTAAATAAGAGGATTAGCTTGCAGACCTGTTGCTTTTTACATTCTGTGTATCGTCATACCACCACATTGCTTTACATTTAGTATTTAACATTACATATATCAACAGTTTTAGAAAACTCTATATGCTTTTTAGATTTGAGAGAAATCTTTTCTATTTAGTAGGTCAGCCTTTAGTAGCTACTAAGATCCTTTTAGCACAATAGTAGCATCTGGTAGAATAATCATATTGTACAGTAGAATTATAAACTGTTCAACTGAACATTAGAGCTAAAATATTTATATGAACTAAGAAGAATTTTTAAGGCATCTGAATGGCTGCAGTTTAGCATGGATTTTGTACCTACCCTCCAGAACCTTGCTTAACGAAACATCATCAGGCCAGATATCAATTTACACACTGTGACAGCTGGCACATAATAATAACAATTTCATTTTCTGTTCTTCAGCTTGTATTGACAAATTTGGGTCACCGTATACAAGAAGTCCAGATTTCCTTACATGCGTTCATAGTAAGCATTTTTCATATTGTATATTACAACTAAACATAAGTCATTTGGTTTGAGGTGGGGAGGCATCTCAGTCATCTCCATTCTGATAGAATTTTAGCACCCCTCCTACCCATTTGCTTTCTTGAGGACCTTATATCATGTGTGGCACCCTTCCAGCTGAAGGACCAGTTGAGACTTTATTCCTTTCAGAATCCATTAATTGCTGCTCCTTCGTCTTCCAAAGGGTTCGTGTTTAGCGATGCAGGGCATTTTTTCTCCCCCGCTTTCTCAAGGGCTGAGCAATCTGGGAAGCAAGAGACAAGAACTAGGATTTACAATTATGTCTTTCCCTGGGCTCGGCTCCTCACTTTAACTTCTTTTTCTAAGGAAAGAAAAAGAAAGTTTGGTTCTTCTCTGTTAAGCCTGAATTTCACCTTAAGTCATTTTAAATCTGTTAGTCTTTAAGGTGCTGCCAGACTCCTTGTTGTTTTTGTGGCTACAGACTAACATGGCTACCCCCTGATACTTAAGAGGGACTTCGGTGACTTTCTGCACACGGTGAATTTCATCCATCACTTGACAAATTTCTGTGTTGTATGAAAAACTGCCAAATCACATTTATTCAGGTCATGAGTAAAAAGATGGATTTGTCAACCTGAAAACTCAACTTGGAATCATGTTGAAAGTCAAGCTGGGTTCTTTCTGGCCTATGAATTTATTAATGATAAAGATTCTGCAGTTGGAATTTAGTTAACCATTATGATAACTATCCAGTTTCCTCTCCCATAGCTATATTGGCACCATAGTGTTAAAAATATAAAGTAGCAAAAAAAAATTTCACTCGTAAGCAGATACAATTCTAAATATACCAGGGAAGCAAATCAACTGAGTAAACAGGCATTATTTATAGCTAATCACTTAAATTTTTCCTATGTATTTCAGTGTCTTATCATGGTCCAGTTTGATTGGTAGGATTTCATGACCAATGTTAGGGAGTTATTCACAAAAGAGGGATACAATTACCACTTCACTAAGTTTTCAAGGTTAAAATCCATTAGCACTGCAGCAGCTTCCCTAAACTGTTGACTGAGTTGGCTGTATCTGAACTCCAAGACTAATAAGCAAAAATGTAAGATCTGAATTTACAAAATTCAGCAACATGACTTACATAATGTAAAAGAATCATCTGAATAATTCACAAATGTGTTAGAAATATTGGGCCAAAGGGCGTTTACCTGTGCAAGGATGAATAAAAGCTGAGGAAGGGGCTAAGAATTTGGCCAATTGTAGATAAAGAGGTTTAGCACTATAATCATATATATTCTTTCCAGTTTAAAATCCAGAAATGTTTAAAACAGAGGGCATACAAATGTAATGAACTAATGGCTGGATTGTGGCCAGCCATTGCTTGGGTACACAGGGGTAGGGAAAGAAGGTGTGGAAGGAGCCCCTCCATCTTATAACTACTCTCAGAGTTTGCTATCATTTCAGTCCTTATGCTCACCTGACCACAAGGACTCCATAAGTCTGACACTTCTCAATGACCTCATTTCTGTGTCAAAACAAGATGGTAGAGGGTCTCTTCAACATAGCAGACAAATGTATAACAGGAGCCAATGGCTGGAGGATGTTACTAGACAAATCCAGACTGGAAATAAGGTGCACACTTTTAACAGTGAGGGTAATTTAACCATTGGACCAGCTTAGCGCAAGGGATGTGAAGATTCTCTGTCATGTAAAATCTTTATAACAGTCTTTCTAAAAGATGCTGTAATTCAAACAAATTATAAAATTGATGCTGGAATTACTGGGTAAATTCTATGACTTGTGTTATGCAGGAGGTCAGACTAGATGATGTAATGGTTCTTTCTGGCCTTAAAATCTATGATTATGCCTTTTTTTTTTTTTTTAAATGAGGCATGTAGATGTCGTTTTTGTAACTCGACAGATTCCCAGTGCAGTTTTAATCCAAAAAGTTCATAAATCTCAGAAGATAAATTTAGAAGTCACAAGTGGCAATTACTATTTTCAGACATCGTTTTGATGTCAATTTTGAAAAAGAACTAGAAGTTTATAAATTAGGGTGTAATATCTGGATACGAGGAAAGAGAATACTTACTTGTCCTAGGAGATCTAAATGGATGGAGACAAAGGCCCTGAGAGCCTGATTCTGTTTCCTGTTATACTGATGTAAATCGGGAATAATTCCAATGAAGTTGCTGGAATTACACTGTTGCAAAACTAGTGCAAGAGCCTAGTCAGACCCTGTGTTACACACAAACCAATGTGGGAAAAGGAACAAAGCATCCAGCACAATGTTGGCACTATACAAAGAATAAAGTAGTTAATTCTTCCACTCTCAGTGGGTTTGGACTTATTTTATTGTCACACTGTATTTCTCCCATTTTGCTCTGCAGAACAGGTAGGGATGGAGTGTGTAGGAAAAGATGCAGAGGCCGGGGATCCTCTGAAAATTTGGGCACCAACCCTGTCTGTTCATTTTGTCTACCAGGCTCCTCTGGAGAGCATCACAAAGTGTACAAGGCTAGTTAATGCTGCTTTGAACAATGTTAAGCTTACTGTACACAAGCTTTGGTCTGCATAGGGAAAGGAACATGCTCAGAGCTGCTGTTTCTTGGCTTGTTTCCCTGCTCCCTGACCACTCCTTCCCCTCCGCTCCCCACCCTTCCATATGGCCTGTCAGCTATGCAGAGACTTTCTCGAGGGGACATTGGCAGGTGTGCATGTGTGGTGTGCAGCCTGTATAGCTGCTTTTTCCTAGTGTGCAGCCTTCCTCATGCCCTTTCAATGGGTTGGGTTTGCTCTGCTCTGCAGAGCTGTGGGGAGGGAAGACATTTAGGCATTGTTTGTGATTGAGTGTCCTTGATTATCACTGTGAGCCTTTCAAGGAGGGCTAGGTGCAAAGGCTTTGGCTAGTGATTCTCAGACATTCTTGGCATTTCAAGACAAACTATTACAAATACGTATTCCTATGGCAGCAGGCTAACCACATTCCATTCCCTAACAGTTCTCTAGTGCCTTCCTCCCTCTCTCGCAACAGAATTATTACTGAGGCCTAAGATAAGTTCTTATCTTCTCTATAGCTTGGTCCTGACTAGAAATTCTTGATGTTATTTTAATTGCAGAGCTGCTCGGGTGACTGTAGTCTTATCACTTTTTGATAGAAATGGACAGAATTATTGGGGGAGGGCGGAATGTAAATACTATAAATGTAGGGAATTTAGCCCTTTGGGGCTATTTTCAGAGTTCCTTTCTCCTTCTCCTCCTTCACCCTCCCTCTCCTCCCGCAACACACCATATACAGCTACAGAAACCACCACCAGTTACTTGTTCCCTTTGTCCTTTAGAAATGATTGAGTCTTTATAATAAGCAGGATCACAATTGACAGGTATTTTTTTGAGTGTGTCTGAACTGTACCTTACTATCCTTTAATCCAGTTACCATTACTAGGCACTATTAAGTATTCAACAGGGAAGGGGGGGAGGGGGATTTTCATGCCATCCATTGCATTAATTCAAAAATAAATACAAAACTATTGCTACAGGGAAACTGGATAATTTGCTGCAGCAAAAATGGCTAAACTTATTTTTTGAGTCTCTGTAAAGTTTAAAAACACTGTAGGTATACATGATTT